>NW_006159784.1:2280487-2367821 GCF_000334495.1 Tupaia belangeri chinensis
GCTCACCAGAAAGACAGAGAGAGACAGAGAGAGAGAAAGCGAGAAATCACTCCCCAGGGAGAAGGGCCACGCCAAAATCCTTTCTCCTCCATTCTCCTCTCAGGATCTTAGGCATACACACACATGTGCCTGGCGTGAGTTTTAAGCCACTGGGTCCGGGACTCGAACCGCAGTTGACCACATGGGAGTCCAGCGACATAGCCATTATACTAACTGCTGGCCCCAATACATCCAATCTTTATGAAGCTCAATTTCATCATCTATAAGATGGGGAGGATAATAGTCATAACTATTCCACCCCACATGGTTATTAAGACAATTGAAATAGTATGTGTACATATAAATAAGCTTAATACGCAGCACAATGCTTAGGACATAGTAAACCCACAGGGTTGGCCAACATATCATTATTATTTCTCACTGCCTCTAGCCTACTGATATTATGAATGTATTATTATTGTTCTCTATTATTTGTAAGCATTCACGCTAGACCAATCTACTATTAGCTTTTATCTGGAACCTGAAAATACCTACCTGGTCTTCCTACCTCTACTCTGTCCCATTATTAGCTCAAAGAAGTAAGAACTGTCTTTTTAAAAAAGTTTATTTACTTTTTCACAAACATAAGAGAGTGAGAGAAATAACCATACTCAACAGGATCTCATGCCATGCTCCCCACTCCCCACCCCACCTCTGAGCTAGCCAGAATCACAGGCATATGTACCTGACATGTGCAGATCAACCAGGAAACTGAACCTGCAGTCTTCCATATGTATTCAACTTCGCTTGAGCAGCAAATCACTGCTGTACCCCAAGTTAGCCTTTGTGGTTATTGTTCAAATAAAGTGTGTTTCTTTCTTCCATGAGAGAAACACAGAGAGATAAAGTCAGAGAGAGGTATAGACACCTCTAATAAGAGCCTCATACCCCAATCCACCCCCAGATTCAGCTGGCCCAGGTCACAGGCATGAATACACACAGTATGCTCACTCAGGTGTGAATCCAGGACCTTCTCTATATGGGTCTTGTTGTGTTGCCACTGTGCCCACGGCTGGTCCTAAGATTTGTCTTTTTAGTGCACAAGTCATATCAAGTTATTCTCAAGTTAAAGAACTCTAGAGGCTTCCTTTTAAATTTCTAGTTATTTCCAAAGTCTTTATTGTGATCATAGCCCATAAGACTTTATAGAATCTGACCTCTGTCTATGTCTCTGACCTCATCTTCTAATTTTTTTCATCTGGTACCTTGTGTCCCAGCACACAGTTCTTATTTTCGTTTCACTAATTTTTCAAGCTTTCTACTGTCTTCAAGAAGGTTTTCACAATTGCAAGCACATCTTCTTAAAATGTTCTTCCAGATCTTTCTCCAGCTGTCATATATACATGTGTACATATATACATATATATACACACACATGTTAATGGTGTCCAAGTACCCAATCCCCAAGGCTGAGGAAGGTGTAGTGCCTCCACATACACACACACACACTCACATACATATACATATACATAACATTTGAATATTTAATAGGAATTTCAACTTAACATCATAAAGACTATATTATGATTTACGTTGTACTCAAATGGCCCGATATTGAGAAATCTTAGGTAAATTCCTCCCCCATTCTCCCTCACATTCTATTACTGCATCACTTAATGTTTTTTATCCAGATGCATTTTTTTTGTTTATTTGTATGTTTGCTTGCTTATTCATTATTTACATATGCACTTCCTGTCCCTGCTCACTGCCATGGAGACAATAAAAACCAATCTAATCCAAACTCCTTGAACGGCTTGGATTTGGCCCATAGAAAGTATTCAGTATACATCTACTGACTACGAGTTCTACATATAATTGTGATGTGCAGTCAGGTTTGACTATTTTAAGCTACTTAATTTTAAACAAGAATTACTTATTAACAAAATGCTTATGCTTAGCACTTTAATTGCCATACTTTCATGGAAAGGTATAATTGAGTAGAAAAAGTTGTTATTCACCTTAGTACATTTAATTGCCATATTTTTCTGCACAAAATAAATCATTCCTATAAGAGGCTACATTCTTCTGACCTTGAGGCTAGAGCTAAGGCACCGGTATGTGCAGGTTGCTCAGAACTCTCCAGCAGAGCCAGGCCTGTTTTTCTCTTAGCTATAATCTGGGAGCTGGAGATGCTACAGCGATCAGCAGTAAGCAAGGACAACGTCCAGTGAGCTTCTAGGTGTGAACTGGTCCATGAGTGGGGAGAAAAGGCTGTGGAAGTGTGAGGAAGGGCTGTGGAGACAAATGAATCATGTATTTCAAGGAACATGCGATAAGCAAACCCAGGTTGGAGGCAAATGTTCATGAGTAGAGAATATAGAAGACTGAAGATGATGCCAACAGATTCTGGAGAACGAGTCTAGGGGGATCTCTTAATCAGTGATATAGGTATGATGGGTGAGAGTGTTATGCCATGGCACTGATTTTGAGTTAAGAACAAGGAGCTATTTCCTAAGTAAAGTAAGCAGGCTCTAAAATAGCAGCTGTGAAAACCCAAACTCTGTGAAACATAGGAAACATCCTACCCAGGCACTGATAGGTTGCAGCAAACATGCAATTGGCATCTGGATCATCCATGTGGCCCTTATGACACAGAGATAAAATATACCAAGTAAGTCCCCAAGAAACATCAGGTTCCTAGATAGAACTTACAGTTTAGGCCCAGCGCAAGTAGTAACTGTGTAGTGAGGGTAAATGGCTTACTTTTCTCCATAAACAACTAAAAATGGCTAAAACCAAGGCACAAACCAAGGCTCAACAGAGAAAATGACTGCTAATAGGAAGAAAAATATCTGTGTGTATATGTATGCATGCATGCATATGTAATCATTATTTTAACTGCTGATCCTGGAACTTTTTTAGGAAGGTAAAGGTCTCCTTTAGCAAAACACCTTGATGACCTTGGGAATGGTAAGGAATGAGTTCATGAGGTGGCACAGAGAGAACTTGGGAGCTCTACATACTGATGGTGGGGAATCTGGTTGTGGGAGCTGGGAGTGGAATAGGGCTGGCCAAGTCCTGAGACAGGGGCTGTAAATCGAGGAGAAAGCAGTCCTAGATACAAAGGACTGAGAGGAAACAGAGCCACAGAAAGACCAAGTCGAGGTTTCTACATGCTTACAATGTCTGCCTTGATCCCATATCCTTTGTAAGGTTAAATTTTGGAAACTAAAAAGAGGGATTGAAAGTTGTGTAAGCAGGCATCTAGTTTCAGAATGGCCACAGGGGGAAAAATCTGGGGGATTTAGGAGTGGAGGCACTAGACCTCTCTCAGTCTTGGGGATTCTATAGCTACAGTCTAAGGTGTTCTTGAATATTTTGCCACAGCATTTTAGAATGTAATTTTAGAAGTTAATGCTGCCTCTCCTTTACACCTTCTTGGAGTCTATTTAGGAGCAGAAATTAACAGAAGACTGCTTTGCATCACCCTGAGAATCATTCCTGTTTCTAACACCACCAGGGGTCAAGAGATTAGGATATACATACATACACACATCAATGGAAATTATTCCTGTTCTAAAAGCTTGCAATACAACATCAAATTCTGCCAAAGTAATTTTGATGCATTAGGGCTAATTCCCCTGCAATCTTCCAAAGGAGTATTTTGTCAAAGTGTATAAATCCACGTAAGTGTCTGTGACCAGTTCTGACTGCAGTCTGTACAAATAAGTCTTCAATTTTCCACAACAATGTTTAACCCATGCAAAAGATCCTGTACAATGAACATATGTAGGAAAGGCTAAAATATAAATTAAGTAGCATATAAAATTTATATGAAGGGTCAGTAGGTGGCATGATGGTTAGATTTTGGACTCCCACAGCCAACTGTGGTTCCTGCTCTGGACCTGGTGGCTTAACAATCATGCAGGGTGCATGTGTGTGTGTGCATGCCCCCCAAAATCTTGAGGAGAATGGAGGAAAAGGGACTGCAGTATAGCCATTGCCCTGGGAGTGATTTCTTACCTTCCCTCTCACTGTCTCTGTCTTTGGCAAGTGCATGTGCCCCATGGCAAAAAAAAAAAAAATCATATCAAAATTGGACTACATATAATAATGATATGTATATATTATATACTAATATATCTATATATTTTTAAATATACTTTTATAAATGTAATTTATTGTATACATATGCCTATATTACTTATTTATTTTATAGTACAAAATAATATTCTTAATTAACTGTTCAAGTAGAGGACAGTGATTTGGGGGTAAACAATTTAAGGTAATAAGTGTGACTAAATTTAAATTAATTTAGAAAATATTTTTGCGAATTAAAATTGTAGTGCTTAATGGCACATGAAAATATTATTACCCTTTGCATTCGACCAATGCTGGATGGAGGCATTGTTACCTGGAGTGTAAAGACTTCTGTGGAAGCAGTAAAGAAAAAATATTGCTCTGTTACTCAGTAAAATTTAAGAAACATTTTCTGCCAAATATATTTGTTAAATACGTCTTAGCTTTTAGCTTGATTAAATAAAATGTCCTTTACAAACTTGTCTCTGACAAGAAGATAAACTATGAATAATTTTCATTGTAATTATAAACAAAACAATTTAAGTACATGGTTCGAGGGAAATAAGAAATTGTAACATCCAGTCATCTTTATTGCTGAATCCAGTTAATTCAATCTCAAGACAAAGCTATGAGTTTCTTCAAACTGTCAAATAGTAACTTCAGTTTCCCTTCTGGAGACTTTTCTACCTTTTACAATGATTATCTTTCAAAATGACGAAAGTATGACCAAAAGCATGAAGCTAGGCACAGTGTGTATGCCTGTAACGCTAGCGACTTGGGAGGCCAGTACCGGGGAATGTTGAGTTCCAGGCTCCATACCAAGGTCCTGTCTCTAACGAGAACAAAAGTTTGAGAATTCTCTCAGGGGGAAGTGATTCCTGGCCCTACACTAGGTGAAACTGCCAGAGGTTCTGTTAGCTGACCTCTCTTCTATCCAGGGTTTGGTGTCACTCCCTTTATTGTCTGCATTAAGTCACACCTGTGTGAAATAGCTGAATATTTTTATTCATGGTTTTTATATGAATCATTGCATCCAGATATATGGGAAAAAAGTAATTAAGGAAAGGTAGCAGCCTTGGAGCGGATGGATAGAAAAGACAACTCTCTGGGCATCATTGTAAAAATAACAACTGATTTAATTCTTATTACTTCTCTTTAAGGTTAATAACTATTATTATCCTCATCCTTGTAGTTGAGAAAGGAGAGGCACAGACAGCCTAACTTTGAAGGTTTCAAAGCTAGAAAGCAGTATAAGAGGTATTCAAACCAACCCCTGAAAATCTGGCCACAAAGTCCATAATTTTGATCATGTTGCTTTTCTATCATTCAGGAAATTACCATTAAAAGTATAAGCTTACTATACGGTGAGATTAGAGGCAGGACTGTAGAAACTTAGCATAGAAAACAAGACACTTTCAAGTCTTCTTTCTTCACATGATCAATGTTTTCAGGATTCTATAAACTCTATGGTAAAACCACATTTTTATTTTATTTTATATTTTTCAAAAGAATTATTTAATTTTTTTTTTAATTGGAAGAGAGGGAGAAAGAGAGCATGCATGTGCTCAAGTCACCAGGTTCGAGACTTGGACTATAGTCAGCCATGTGGGAGTCCGGCACCTTAACCACCAGGCCACCTGCTGGCCTGCAAAACCACATTTTCAGATTTTGGGTGAAAGTCCCTTGTAAATTTATGAAAAAGAGGTAAGTGAAAGACAACAAATATTTCCTGAGTCAGCGCATGAATTCTCCGTCAAGAACGAATAACTGGATTGCTCTTCAATGAGTTCTATAAAAATTCAGGAATTACCACTTGAAGTGATATCAAATGGCAGTAAGTAATAAACCAGTGGTTTTCGAATTGTGTTTTAGACTGTTCCAAATGTTTCCTTATAGAAGAGTTTGGCTTTTGCTCTATTTTTAAGGCTTTTATGCTGGACTTCTGCACAGATTTTTGCTTTGTTTTTAACAAATACTTCTGCTTAAAATTTTATGTATGCGCACGCATGCACACACACGCACGCACACAAAGGGGTCTTCAAAAAGATCATAGAAAAGGCATAATATGAAAAAGTTATGTGTGAATTTCTTCATCTTTTCTTTTTTTTTTTTCTTGCAATAAAACACTCATACTATAATTCCGTTTTCCCAGGAACTTGAAGGTCCCCTTTGTATGTATTCCTCCCCCCACCTTTTTCTTTTTTTATTTTCCCCATCCTTCTTATATACTATTGGGTATTGCTTACTCATTCATTTGCTCATTCATTTTGTTAGGTCCTAGGAAAACAAAATGAAGTATCACACAGCCCCTTCCCTCAAGTAGCTTGCAATTTTAGAAACTGATCTGGTATGAGGGCTGAACTGAACTTGAAGTGAATTATGGTCCTATGTACTCTTTTAGGGCAATAAACTCGTCAACACTAGGTTAAGTCCCTTTTGATACTACAAAGGTTAACTTTTGCTCATCATTGACAGATAAATCTCAATGGGAGACACTAGATTGTATTAGTCCGGGAGAACTAAGAAAGGAAGATTTATACTCCCTCAAAGCCTGTGCCAATAAAAGAAGCAGAACACTGTTATTTTTCTTTAAAAGTATAAAAATTGTTTCAATCCTTACCTCCAGAGCTTTCAATCTTTCTAACAGCAATTTAGTCTCTTCTTTTGCCTCATCTGTACTGCTGCTTTCACTCCTTGAATCCTCATCTACCACCATGTGAAGATCTTCCAAAACTTCTGTATGTTTTTTCTCTTCTTCTGACAATTTTTCCTGAAGCAAGAAAGAATTATTGTTTTCAATAATCTTACTGCAAAATAAACATGGAATGTCAGGCTGGAAAATTTAGAATCCCCCTACTGCTTTTGCATTTTATTCCATGGCTGAGATAGAAATTTTGCTAAACAAAGGCTGAGTGGTGCTTATATTGCTAAACACAGTAGACATTTTTATTAACCCTAGCAGGAAAAAGCTTGAAATCAGGTATACTTGGTCCAGTTGAAGTGGCCAAGCAGCAAAACCACAGGTGGAGTCAGAGGTTAATCCATTCTTATCTGCACAATGAAATTCACTATTGCTTTAAGCTGGGATAAAATACATCTACCTTGACACCTTGATTTGTAAAACGCTTAGTGCCTCAAAAACAAGATCATTACAGTCAGTGGACATGCAACCATTTAATTAATTTAAGGGGAAACAAAATATCGTGAAATATTGAAATAATAGTAATTTCAGAATTTAAAGCTTCAGTTCAATAATGAGACAGCTTTAAACACCTCTTGGTCCCTTCTCTAATATGCTAGGAATTGTATTATCAACTTGAGACACAGTGTTGTATTCTCTTGCTTCCCTGTTGGAAGCTCCTCATTCAACCCTTTCCTAGCAGCTTTTTGGAAGTTGAAAAATGTTAATTTGAGCCTCATGCTTGGCTCTTATTTCAAGAGAAAAAGAAATGTCTGGGAACCAGCATTTAGCGTAATGGCTATGTCGCTGGACTCCCACGTAGTCGACAGCGGTTTGCGTCCCGGACCTGGTGGCTTAAAACTCACGCCGGGCGTGTGTGCGTGCGTGCCCAAGATCCCGAGAGGAGAATGGAGGAGAAGGGATTGCAGTGTGACCATCCGCCCTGGGGGGTGATTTCTCGCTTTCTGTCTCTATGTCTCTGTCTGTCTGGCGAGCGCACGCGCCCTATAGCGAAAAACCTCTCCCCCCCAAAAAAAAAGAGAGAGAGAGAAAAGAAATGTCAAAAGAACATCACATTTTGAAAAATCCCACCCATTTTACACATATGTTAAGACTCGCATCAGACACAAGAATGCATGTAACTAAATGGAATAGGTTATGGAATGGTACATCTCAGCAAAGAATAAAATGTCATTGACAATATATATCCCCCCCAAGTAACTAGCAGAATGAACATTAAATATGCACAATATAAAGTAATGTTCACTGTTGAAGGTAATAAATACGTGTATATCTCTGATTTAATTATTGCACACTGTGTACATGCTTTTAAAAAATAAAGTATCACACAAAGATATACAATGGTTGTATGTAAAATTAAAAAATACAAAAAAAAAAAAAGAAAAGAAAAATACCCTATTCCACACAGCGTCAGCCCACCACACTATTTAATTCTAAACACAATACTGCAGAAATCTTTGGTCTAATACAGCTGGTAGTCAACCATCTGGGCTAAATTGGATTATCAATGGTGAGAGACTTCTTTATATTTAGTACTAAGCTAAAATCATTTGAAAAATACATAGGCAGAAAAGATATGATTCTTACCCTCAAGGCACTCATACAATCTACTTAGAAAAGAAAAGCATCAGAGGAAAGATAAAAAGAACAGATTTTCAAATTCTGTTCACCAAGGTGTTTTGAAGGTTCCAAAAATGTTTAAATTACATTTGTTTTAAAACATAAATTATACGATATGCGAAAAAAGTCTTTTTAAGAGAGATTTTTTGCTATAGGGCGTATGCTTTTGCTGGAGGGACAGAGGGATAGAAAGTGAGAAATCACCTCCTAGGGTGATGGCCACCTGATGATCCCTTCTCCTCCATTCTCCTGTCCAGATTTTGGGCACACAGGCACGCACTCCTGGCATAAATTTCGAGCCACCAGGTCTGGAATTTGAACTGTAGTCGGCCATGTGGGAGACCAGCAACATAACCATTATGCCATCTGCTGGTCCTAAAAAAATATGTCGTAAGTACATGTATAGATGTATATGTACCTACATGTGTAAGCATACATGGAGAATATATGTAAATTGATATAAAATACAAGAGACTACAAAATAATTTATGTTAATCTGTGTTGTGCAGATTTTAGAATATTATTTCTTTTGTCATGTCTGTGTTAAGTGTCCAATTGATTAGGAAGATGATGGCTCTTTGTAAAATCAAGCCTGAGCCTGCCTAACCATATACAACATACAGGTGTGTTCACTTCCACAGCAGTTGTGAATTCAACTCAGATAAATGCCAGGCAAGTTTAAGGTGTGCACCACATGCCAGAAAACAAACTCTGGTTATGGCAACATTTTTTTAGTTTTGATTTTTGTTTAAGATTTGGCTGCTTATTAGACTTTCATTTCCATGATTAGGAATATGAAGTTTTTGGATATCGTCACCAATTCAGGATCACAACAAGTAAACACTAAACTGGGATTATAAGAAGCTGGTTTTTAAAAAATTCCATCTACTGCTCTGCGTGAATTATGTCTTTTCAGTCATCCTTCAGAAATTCCAATTCTAATATGTCCACATATATATGTATACACACATGCTTGTGTGTGCATATACACACATACTCATGTGTGCACACACTTATTATAGGAAGAAGGTTTATTGTGGAATAACTAGGCTATATAGCTAATTGAAACAAATAGAGAAGGCATGACAAATGGAAAGCCAAAAGCTTAAAGACATAGGAACCTGACAGCTGGACTTAAGATCTATTACTTCGCAGCTTGGCACATGATCCTGGGCAAACTACTTAATTTCAACTTAGTATTGCTTTTTATTTCCTAAACACTGAGATAAGACTAATACCAACATAAATATACATCCACGAGTAAGTGGTCAATTCTCGTTATTACAGTTTACGTTCTATAAAGTTGTCACAATAGAATTAGCAAATAAGGAATGATTGCTCCTAGAGAAAATACAGGGCTAGGTTCCTATGAGGTTCTGGTCATAACATCATCAACCAATCAACACATATCCTTGGTTTATGTGAGTGTCTATTTAAAGGCACCTTATTTAACTGTTGACTTATTAACACAGAAGAACTATAATTCATGCCTGAATAAAGCTCACCTAATACCTGTTTTCTCCACCAAGCACAGCACTGCCTTCTTGTGCTGAGTAACACTAGACAGTACTTTGGCACTACGCTTAAGAACCATATTTTATTTATTACCTTTTTCTTGAGAATTTTTTTTTTTTTTCTACAGGGCACATGTTCTTTCCAGAGAGATAGGCAGAAAGTGAGAAATTACCCCCAGGGGAATGGCTATGCTGCACTCTCTTCTCCATTTTCCTCTTGGGATTTAAGGCATGCACATACTCATGCCCAGTGAGATTTAAGCCCAGGCTCTGGACCTTAAACCACATTCGACTACGTGGGAGTCCAGTGACATAACTGTTACACAGTCTGCTGGCCCCTAGTGATCATTTTAAATAGAGAGATCACCAACAAAGTCATAAATGGACTTCAAATAAAAAAGACACTTGTTGACTGTACGACAGTTGAAACAGGAAGGCAGAATGATCTCAGCTGAGAACCAGAGCCTCGGGTGACTCACTTTTTGTCATGCTTTGTGCATATCCACAGAATGATCACGGAAGCACCACAGGTATCAACTTTGGGCTTGCAAATAAATATTAGTGAGTGTGTAATTTGCAAATACAGAATCTGTAAATGATAATGATCCACTGCATACACACACACAGTGTGTGTAAGCACAGTACCTAAATATTATGTGAAACACCAAGAAATAATTTAAGATAATACAGATTGTATAGAAGTATTTACATTGCATACAATGGAAGAGTCATTTTGCATTATTTGAAGGAGGGAAGCCAATGAAGACTGTGAGACATGACTTCATGGAAATAGAATGTAGCTAATACTTAAACTTAGCGATACAACATGAATAGTTAGATAGGCACAAGGCGGGAACTAGGTCAAAGAGGAAATTGCAAAAGGGTCCTAGTTAGAGGTCAGTTTTATTCTTACAGATTCTCAAGGAAATCAGGTTGACTGAAGTAGGAAAAAAAAATTGATAGAGTTGTTGAGTAACAGGATAGAAAAGTAAAGAAGGGAAATATTCAGAAATGGTTCATTCATCTCTTTATTCATCAAACCACGGTTTGGCCATTTACTGATCCTGGTACTAGAGTTATGGCTAAGACAAAGTTCCTATACTGCATGAAATGATATTCTAATCACCAACTCCAAATCAAGTCTGCAAGTGATATCATTGTAGCTAGTGGTGAATGCTAGAAAAAAATACAGTAACATAATGTGATGGTGATTGGAATGGTCAGAGACAATGTTACATATGGTGACACCAGAGTAAGGGTGTCTGAGGATAGGCCTTTTGAGCTGAGACCACATGATGAGAAAGAAGCCAGGACCAGCAGTTAGTGTAATGGCTATGTCGCTGAACTTCCACGTAGTCGACGCAGTTCGAGCTCTGGACCCAGTGGCTTAAACTCATACCAGGCGTGTGTGCGTGTGTGCCCAAGATTCTGAGAGGAGAATGGAGGAGGAGGGATTATGGCGTGGCCGTCCCCCAAAGGGGGTGATTTCTCGCTTTCTGTCTCTCTGTCTTTCTGGCGAGCACACACGCTCTATTGCAAAAACCTCTACCAAAAAAAAAAAAAAAAATCCACTGTGCCAGTGTGCAAGAAAAGCATTCCAAACAGAAGGATCAGCAGAGTAAATAGCCAGTGGTGAGACTAAATTGTCTTGCTGGGGAGATGAATGAAAGTCTGTGTGATGGTGCATAATGACTGCAAGGGCAAGACTACTAAGAAATGAGATCTGAAAGAGAGCTGGACCATAGGATGTGGGGAGGCTTACAAGGCATGGAAAGCAATTTAATTTATTCTAAGTGCAGTAAAGAGAAATTGGAAGCTAAGCAGAGGAAAGACGGGTTCTGGTTTCCATTTCAGAAACCTCATCTTACTGCTGCAATGGAGAATGGGCTGTGGAGGGAAGGAGATAAGAGACCAGGAATAATAAAAACCAAGACGATTTTGAAGGTTTGGGATCAGGACTTACCAAAATAAATAAAGATTTATTTATTATTTTTTAATTTGCTATAGGGCACATGTACTCACCAGAGAAAGAAAAAGTAAGCTTCCAGATCCAGCACTTGAGCCACAATCAACTATGTAGGAGTCCAGTGTCTTAACCCCCATGCCACATGCCAACCCCCCAAAAGCAGTTCTTATGGTGGATCAGAACCTGCCATGAATAGTATGTCAGAAGCCCTAGATTCAATGCCCAGCTTTTGCATTTCTGGACCTTGCAGAAAAAAATCATTCAATCCTGTCTCAGCCCCAATTCACCAGATGTAAAAGAGGCTGGACTAAATGTCCTCTCCGTGTTAAACTTCTGAAGATTCAGTTACTGGAGACATAATCATCAGGAAGGAAATGCCAATATGCTCAATAGTAACAGAAATGACAGAACAGAAAAAAGAGCTTAACGTTGTGAAATAAGGTTGTTAGTGGGAACTTGAAAGCTGTTTGACTAAAGTGTGACAACGGTACCCAAATTGTCAGTGGTTAAGCAGAAAGTAAAAAGAGGGAAAATAGAAGCAATTTTCTCTGACGCTCATTTGAAAGTTTGGTAGGGGAGAGAAAGAAATATAAAGAACTGTAGCTGAAGGGCATTGCAGAGGCAAGTGGAAATCCTTTTCAAGACAGAGAAAACAAAACTATCTGAAAGAACTGAAGAGGAGGAAGCACTGGAGCTGGCAACGACGCCGAGAAGGTATGAAGAGATCTCCAAAGCTGAGACGGCAGAGGATGAAGGGCACTGGCAGAGGAGTCAAGGCTTCTGCTTGGGTTCATAAGAGAGCAGGTATTCGAGTGCAAGTACTTCATTTAGGAAACAAAGAAAACATCAATGGGGAAATAAGGAAGCGATTAAGAAAGGCAAAGGAAACATTAAAGGGCATATTACTAAGCATCTGAAGTTAAATCCCAGGGGAAAGTCAAAGAAATGAGGCCAAGCTCATATCCAAGATCCACAGTTTGAGGGCAGCTCTTCATTCCCTGGCACTCGCAGCCTGCCACAGGCAGTGACGCTTTGCACAGTTCTCAAACAATAGTGGCCCCCACACTGATTCTGGCAGTTGGAAGTCACTGAAGCACCCCGAGTGGGTCCAGGATATGAGCAGGCACTGCCTCTCTGCCATGACAGATAAGAGAGGAGGCTTCAGAGCTGCTCTGATGTGACACCATCCAGGACAGAAGTCACATGGTCTGCTGCTCACAGAGGCGTCCTTGACCTAGAGGCATACTTCCTTGTAGCCTACGTTCAAAATGCCTTGAAACAAATCTAGAAGGTGAGGTTATCCGCGTTCTGTCCTTTTCTGCTCGTGTCTCCCAAATCATTTACCAGTGAAAGTCTTACAGTATAATGCAATAATGATAAAAAAAAAGAATAATAGAAAGTACAAAATTAGGTTAAGTGGATGAGAAAAAGAGATAAATGGGGAGAAGGAGGTAGAGGAAAGACCAGAGAAAGCTGAGAAAAATGAGGCTATATCCTTTTGACAGACCCTAACCATCTTTTACAGAAAGAATAGCTATTGGATTTCTCTCATACGCATGACAACAATTTTAAAGATCAAGTATGTATATTTCATTCAAACAAATAATCCATTTAAATCAGAAATAATATCAGAAATCTTGGTTCTGTTGCCAATTAAGCACACGAGATAACACATGATAAAATGAGAGAGAACAAGACAGAGGTCAGAAACATTCAATTCTAAATAAAATATATTCTCCTTGTGGATGTCCAAGAAAGAAACAAGAAAAATAAGCCAGATCTAGTCACAAGGATGCCAAACTGCAAAGAAAGTACATTAATTCCAGAGGTGATCTGTTTCCATTTTTATGGACTTTAAGCAGTGGTGAATTTTATAGAAGTGAGGCTACCATTCAAACAACTTTCACTCCCCAAATATCTCATATGTGGTTGCGACCACAAGCTTGTTTGTCTCAAGAAATACCAGCTAGTATACAGGGAGCTCAAGATTTAGGAGCTCAGTACTAAAGGGTTTAAATCAAATTTTGCCTCGTTGGGGCATAAAGTGATCTTAGAGCTGTAAGTTTCTCTAAGTGGTAACCAGGGTAATGATTCACCTCTGGGGGAACACTCATCTTTTGCTCTCAAGTAGTCAGCATCACCAGGTCTAAGTAAAATAATATCAATCAACACAAAGCTTTGGGTTGCATCAGTTCATCTCAGATAGATGATAATCAACTGAGCCCAGCGGTCAGGAGCAAGCAGCATGGCTGTCACTGCTGGCCAAATGCTTTTCAGTCCATAAGCTGGCATGCTTAAAAAAGAAATGATGGAGGGGACCAGCAGTTAGTGTAATGGCTATGTCATTGGACTCCCATGTAGTCGACTGTGGTTCGAGTCCTGGACCAGGTGGCTTAAAACTCACACCGGGCATGTGTGCATGTGTGCCCAAGATCCCAAGAGGACAATGGAGGAGAAGGGATTGTGGTGTGGCCATCCCCCTGGGGGGTGATTTCTAGCTCTCTGTCTCTCTGTATCTGCCTGGTGAGCACACATGCCCTATAGCAAAAACCTCTCCAAATGGAGGAAAATTATCATAATGTCCTTCCCCAAGATGTGTAAATGTGTCTAATTCATCTTTAAATCATAAGCTTCCTCTAGCCCAGCACACAGTAGGCCTCAACGATGTTTCACAGTATCACTTTATAATTTATCAATTCATCCATCAACAAATTTTGGCTGAGCCACTCCCATGTGCCAGACTCTGGGGAAAATGCCAGGGATACAACATGAATAAAAACACATCTAGCAGGACCAGCAGATGGCATAATGGTTATGTCACTGGACTCCTACATGGCTGACCACAGTTTGAGTACTGGACTCAGTGGCTTCAAACTCACACTGGGTGTGTGTGCACGCATGCCCAAAATCCCTAACGGAGAATGGAGGAGGAATTGTGGCATGGCTGTCCGCCCTGGGAGGTGATTTCTCCCTTTCTGTCTCTCTGTCTCTCTGTCAAGCACATGTGCCCTATAGCAAAAATCTCTCTCTAAAGAAAAACAACAACAGCAAACATCTGGTCCCAGTTCTTACAGAGCTTAGAGTCTTGTAGAAGGAGATAATAATGAATTAAAATGTCATAAACAAAAGTAAAATAGCACTAATGAATGTGCTGTGAAGAGTTCTGAGGTGCTTGGAGGCCCAAAAATAGAGGGATAGGAAAGACAAGTAAGGAAAGAGCAAGTTGAGACCTGAAGGCACAGTGGGAGTTAACCAGGCAGCTAACCTCATGTCCATGATGCGAGAAAGGGAGGGGCAACTGAGAAAGTCTGAATGAAGTGGGGAGGGAGATGAGGCTGGACAGGAAGAGGGGGGCAGGCCACAGGCCCAGGTGCTTTGTCTTTGTTCTAAAGGAAATGGGAAGCCATTGACTAGGAAGCCTCTCATAATTTTCTTTTTTTTTTTTTTTGGAGAGGTTTTCGCTATAGGGCACGTATGCTCGCCAGATAGACAGAGAGAGACAGAGAGACAGAAAGCAAGAAATCACCCCCCCCAGGGAGGATGTCCATGCCACAATCCCTTCTCCTCCATTCTCCTCTTGGGACCTTGGGCCTGCACACACGCGCCTGGCGTGAGTTTTAAGCTACCAGGTCTGGGACGTGAACCGCAGTCGACTACATGGGAGTCCAGCGACATAGCCATTACGCTAACTTCTGGTCCCAAGCTTCTCATAATTTTCAAGCATATGTGTGAGTGTGTGAGTGTAGTGGTGTGACATGGAGTGGCAGCAGTGGAGTGACATGGCTCTGAATGAGCTCCGTGGTACAGTGAGGAGGACAGACTGGAGGGGAGATAACACAGACACGGGGAACACAAGATGTGCTGCAGTAGCCTAAGTAGGGGTCAACTGACCTAGGATTAAAATGACAACCTCACAAATGAGACCTCGTGATTTTTAAGTCATCTCATACTTCTGATTCTTCAGTATGTGGTTCCCCTAACAATGACAACCAATACTTCCTTAGTTGAGTATTTCTCCAAGACTGGGTCAACAGTCACTAGCACAGAGTAAAGAGAGTGGGGACAGGGGAGGTGAAGTGCTGCTTGATTAAAATGCAGATTCCTTGATGCACTCTGACCCTACTGAGGCATATCTGAAAATGGAACCAGGAATGTTTAATTTTAGAGAACATCCAGGTAATTCTAATCCATGCTTAAGTTAAAGAGCCTCTGGATAAAGATGCTTCAGCATAGAGCATAAATCACTTCTACTTTAGATAAACTTTTGAGGTTGCACATTTGATTTTAATTCTTTTATTAATAAATAAAAGAAACAGATAATTAATCATCTAAACCAATACTCACTGGAGAGCAAAAGGAAGGAATTAGCTATTAATAATATATTGAGATAGTAGGTGTAAGTCAAACAAACTGAGACCTATTTACCTAGAGCTTGCTAAATCCTACTTCAGTAATGGATGTTTGATGTTGATCTATTCAATGGAAATACTCAATATTAGTGTGATGAGAAACCTGGGAAATTTTTTTTTGAGTTCTAAGACTCCAAGGTTCACTGTGTTATGATTCATCCTATTGATGTCAGCAGATAGGTTCTATGACTGCAATAAGGGAGGATCCTGTATGTCTACAAGTTTCTTTTCAAGGTTCCTAGTTTAAAAAATGGTGACTGTCCCTTTGTTTTTATAAAAAGTAAGGGGAAATTTGTCCATCAGCATCCCAAATGAGGTACAAAGGTGGCAATCAGTGGTTACAATGGGTTCACCATTTCTCCTACAAGAAAAATCATTAGAAAATTTGAATATTCTCACCCTCATCACTCACAGTCAGCCCCACTGTGAGTGTGGTTGCCTCATTGTATCTGGAAAGACTTAACCTCAACATGGTGGCCCTTCTGTTTTCTTCCCCATCATGGGGTATTAACAATAGGTCTATCTGAGTTCAGGAATGGGAGAATAATTGAAGAATCTCAAATTAGTGTAGAGGATAAAGGCAACGAGTATCATATTTGGGTATACTTCGGCAATTCCTTTGATATAATGAAGGGATAGTCAATGTTTTTAAGGCCCATCAAGTGCTATCTCACTAAGATCTAATGGTCTATTCTTCTCCAGGGTGGGGACATTTAGTTCCATGTTAGTTAGCGTTAGAAGAAGCAGAAATAGGAAATCTACATTCCCTCATAGCTGAAACACTAATCAGCTGTGTGATTTTAGTTGTCATATAACTTCTCTGCCCCTCGTTTTCTTGATCCAGAAAATAAAATGCAGAAACATAGACTAATTCAAAGGTCTCATTTAGTTTTGAATTTCTACAATTTTGAGCATCTGTGAAAACACAATTTTGAAAGATAAACATTAAAAACACTGTTGAAGTTCCAGGATTTTTAATATGCAATGCCATTAAGATTAGATCTGCCTAGAATACACCTTTCATAATAAAATCTTTTTTTTTTTTTTTCAGAGTGTCTTTCTCCTACCCTCTCTCCTCTTGAGAAAAAAAAATTCTCCTTTTATTGTGTACTTTTCTTGGAGCTACAATTAGTCACCTAGTTCAAACTTTGCACTTAGCATATTCTATTCCCTGTTTGTGTTTGTGCGTGTGTGTGTGTGTGTGTGTGTGTGTGTGGTATTTAAAATGTATATATGTATTTTTTAAAAAGACCTGTTGAGCATCATTTGGCAGGAGTTTAGTGCAAGATACTCCTAATACTCCCGGAAATCAAGTCCTTTATGAGTCCTCTCTGAGGGAATTTGTTCATGCAAAGAACAATTATAAGTATCTCTTCCTTTCAAGACTTTAGAAAAATAACAAACATTCACTCATGTCTGTGCTATTACTATCTTTAACTCTGGTGATGGACACAAAGCTCATATGTAGGAACACTGCATGATGTTGATGGTGGTAATATTATACTCTGTTCCACCTCATTCACTACTTTTCTAATGTGGACTATACTTACCTATTATCACTGTGGGGAGATAAAAAGAAAAAAAAACCCTCTTGAAGTACTTGTAGCTTTTTAAACTTGAAGATGTCAAAATGAAATTATGGGGATCTGAAGAAACATCCAACTTTATGAAGGTAGTCGCAGAAGTCAGAATAGAAATTTTTTATTTTAAATATGCAGTCATGTGTTAAAATCCACCTACTAATTCATAGTAAACATCCAAAAAGCTGTAATTTTGATCATGTAAGGCAGAGATTAGGGTAGTGTGAGAATGAAGAAAGTAAAGTTCTTTCCAGAACACAAAAGACAGAAGAAACAGCCTCAGAGTTAAACCGAGTGAGCTCACATGCACACCATTTTATATCCTCATAGCAATGAGGATAGAGGGCAAATACTCTGGATTCCCTTTACAGACAAGGAACAGGCTAAGACAGGTTATTAAATTCCCTACTTAACAGTAAGTGGCAGAGCCGGAATTTAAACATAGCTCTGAATTCAAATGTCATGCTCTTTCCACAGACTTAGTGACCTCTTTCAGACTTTCCGCCATGCATGTACACATCTATCCTTAATGGTGATTCCATCTGAGAATCTGTAATCTTTATCCAACCGTGAACCTTGCAACTGGCAGCATCTCTCCCAAGGCTCCCCAGCCATTCCTCCACAGAATTGGTAATTTTATTAGAAATGTCAGGTCTGCCCTCAGATGACTACCAGCAGACAGGTTTAACAAACCACTACCACTCCCATAGTTAATGATGATTCAATTAGTTCAAAACATAAACACACACCATGATACAAGCTAAATGGAAATGCAGAGAGGCCAGTCTGCCTGACAACCACTCCAGTACACCCGGTTGCTTCAGCTTCTGTGATTTATTTACTCATTTGTTCTTGGTGGTGGGGAGGGTGTGCAAAATATATTGTCACTTTAGATAGCACTTCAGCAAATACCATAACAACGTTCCCAGGGATTGCTAGCAGCTTTTGTTCAGCACTAGCATACTAAATTTTAAAAGGAGAAAAATAGCATGAGATAAATCACAGGATTTTAAAAGAACATCCCAATTTGTTCACAGTTTAACATTACTACTGTCAGGCAAAACATATAAAACTCTGCTTTTTCATCCCTGGATTTGACTTACAAAGTGAACTAAGCACACAGTAAAATCCCAATATTAAATGTGTATGATAGATAAGAGAATAAAGTGTTTTCTTTATGTCTCAAATATGAACCCACGACCAATGGCGTTATCAATCCACATCTACTCCACATTACTCTTCACTCAAAACACTCCTCAATATTGCCGACGATCTGCCATATTGAACTGATCCATGGACTTACATTAATAAATTTTCAGATGATGCTTTTATTGCCTGCTCCATCTATCAGCAACATTTATTTCCTTTTTTTTAAAAAAAAGGTTCAATTCTAAAGACACTGTACATAAAGGAAAGCTCTATCATGTACTAGAATAATATAAAAAAGGCAGCTGAAATTTTCATTAAAGGTATATTCCAGGAAGCTGGACATCTAAGAAGATTAGCAAGAGAATTTATGTCCTTGTAGCCTACAAAAGGTTATTTGAATGTAATCTGGGAAGAAAGAAACCAGACAGCAAGAATGTCATGTAGATGGGGAATTTAAATGGCTAATTATTACAATTAAATGTCCAAAAGTAAATAAATTCATAATTTAAAAATGTAAATTCAAGGGTCCAGCAGGTGCCATGGTAGTTATGGTGCTGGACTCCCACATGACCAACTACAGTTCGAGCCCCGAACCAGGCAGCTTGAAAATCAAGCTGGGCATTTGTGCATGTGTGCCCAAAATCCTAAGAAGAAAATGCAGGAGAAGGGATTTTGGCATGGTCATTCCCTTAGGGAGTGATTTCTTACTTTCTCTGTCTCTGACTCTCTTTAGCAAGTATAAGTGCCTTATGAAAAAAAAACTATTAAAAAAAAGTCAAAATTTGCAATTCAAATTAAATCTCTTTCATCCATCACTAACTACCCCATTTTCTGAAAGAATTCACAAGTCAGAGGAGACAAAAAGCTGAGCTCAGGGACTGAGCAAGGACCATTCCAAAAGGAATTGATAAGTTCAGTCAATGATTAGTCAGTGGTACAAGGGTAGTATGTTAGTGCTGTCAATTAAAACAATAAAACAAAATTCTGTTTCATTGTCCCCATAAGTACACATTGTCAGATGACCAATGTAACCAAATTTTGGTCAATGTCACATACTTTTGTTAGATATGGTCCAAAAAATGTGGTAGATACCATATCCCATTTTTGTGTATGGCAACTGCTGGCAAATAAATATTCCCATATCTTCTGAATTTGTCACATTGCACTGATTAAACGTTACTTGCCTCTACTAAAAAATAATTCTTTAAGTATTCAAATGCAATAATGATGATGGTGATGAGAAAAAATAAAAAGTGGTTCCTATGGATTTGTCAATTCAAGGTCAGTAACAGCTATGTAACTCTCCAGGTCACAATTATAAGACCCTTGGGAGTGGGAATAACATTTTATATAACACATCCCTATCACCACAGCATGCCCAGTAGAAAAGGCATTTAGTAAGCGTCCAGTGTTGATGATTATGCTGATGCCGACTGAAGACTGATATTACCTGTCTTTACCTTTGATGATACTGCACTACTTAAATATTCTGAAGTACTTTCAACAGAGAAATTTTAAGAGTATTTTGCCATCATAAACAAAAGCAAAACACCAATAAAATATTTGCACAAAGATAAAAGGACCATTACATTGATTTCCTCCCCTAGAAAATTATATTTTGCACACTTATCCTTTAACTGACATCCCCCATCACATATATCTCAGAAAGAAGTACAACAACTTTTTTTTTTAGAGGTTTTTGCAATAGGGCGTGTGTGCTTGCCAGACAGAGAGAGAGACAGAGATCTAGAAAGCGAGAAATCACCCCCCCCCCGGGGGGATGGCCACGCCACAATCCCTTCTCCTCCATTCTCCTCTCGGGATCTTGGGCATGCACGCACACGCACCTGGTGTGAGTTTTAAGCCCCCAGGTCCAGAACGCGAACCGCGGTCCACTACATGGGAGTCCAGTGACATAGCCATTACACTAGCTGCTGGTTTCTAACTTTTAAACCATAAAGTTGTCTACCCTAAGATCACTTGGGATTTCTGGAGACTCAAGATCTCCTCCTAAATTAAGGTACTCTAGTCCTCCCACCTTCCTTCTTCTTAGGGTTACCTAAGAGAAAAGCTTTAATGAGGTACATTAGCTATACTTCTAAAAGTCAGAGATGGGTTATCTAGCTGATTCTCTTGCGGGCTCATGTCAGAAAAGAGAGAAAACTCACCTATTTGCACCTAAGTGGAATTTAAGAATAAAGCAGACTATTTCAATTCTTCTAGTACAATTTACATAATACCAGCTCTCTCCAGTCAGGCAAATTCAGGGCATGGAATAGGACCCAAGTGTTTTAAGATTCTTACTGAAGAGATTTTTCCCAATATTACACTTCTGGTGTGTTTTTTGACGTTGGAATTATTATTTTTATCCTTGACCCCTGGAAGCGGCAGGCAGCTATCACTTCAGGTGCTTCAGTGTCTGGGAGTGGGATGCATATCCTGACAATCTACTCACAGCCTCAGTGGGAGTAAAGAGGCAAAGAGCTGCTTGGTGAAGACAGCTGCAAGCCTGCAGATGATTCACCTTGGTAGGACAGGGGAAGCAATGTAGAAAGAGAAGCAGGAAATACTTATAATCCTAAAGACAATTAGAAAGTCAGAATATGTGTATGAAAAAGCAATGTAAAAGTGCTGCATCTGAAACTTGGTAACCAATTTCTTCATGCCAAATTTCTGTGCATTTAAAGAATAATGAACATGGTAAGCTGTGGTTCCTGAGACAAATGGCTCTCCTAGGTCAGGTCTTCCAACTTATTTCAACATTTTTCTAGATTTCCTCAATGACTCAATGACCATCTTCATACTAGGACTAGGTAGCTATTCTGTTGCCAGAAGGAGGGGAGAAAAATAAAGTTATCCTTTAGCTGGGTCCTAGTTCCAGGTCTGGCACTCCTGGACAATGTGGTTCTGGTAAAGCTACCCAATGTCTGCAACATCACTTCTTTGTGTGCAAAATGAGGTACTTGGATATGGGAATAACTTTCCGCTCTGAGAGTCAGTTACTTCAGATTTTCTGTCTTACTTTCTATTCTTCCTCTGAGCAACTGAGACTTCTTAACCATCCTGTTCATCCCTGCAAAGTAAGTAAACCTCATGAGTCATGTTATAATTCTCTTCTTAGAAAACCGGGGGTGGGGGCCAGAAGGTGGAGTGATGGTTAAAGGCAAGACTCCAACATGGCTGACTGTGGTTCAAGCCCTGGACCTAGTGGCTTGAAACTCATGTTGGGTGTATGTGGATGTGAGCCCAAAATCCCAAGAGGAAAATGGAGGAGAAGAGACTGCAGCATAGTCATCCCCCTGGAGGGTGATTTCTCACCTTCCTTCTTTCTGTCTCTGTCTGTCTCTCTGGTGAGCACACATATCTTATGGAAAAAACCTGAAAAGGGAAAAAAAAGATGAAAGAAAAACAGGGGCAGAAGCTAATCACTTTGTACATAGAAATGAAAACAAATAGCTGGAAATAGCTGGTACACATGGCCTACCCTTTCGGCTACTCCAATAAATATGAGATTATCTAATCCCTTTCGACAGCCTGATCTTCAAGATACCAGTTGATCACTTTACAGACTTCTGTCAACATAACTCTGAAGCATCTGGCTCTAACTTTCACTACTCAATAAGGATACCACCAGTTTTCACCATCTCTGTTCTAATACTAAAGTTCAAGCTTTGTGTGCCAAGCGCTATCCCTGACCCCTATAGAACAGTCAGGAGCAATTATGGTTGAGACCACCTGGAATCTCAACTCTACATAGAAAGCTCTGAACTTGTTGGGCTAAAATTGTCTTGCTGAGAAGAGTGGCTTGGCGCCTGGGAGCCCACACCCTTACTGCCAAGCTTACACTGTATTTCCAGGGCCTTTATTATGTCTAAGAAAAAGTCTTATTTTGGTAACTCTCAAGCACTTGCAATTGTGTTAAGCAAAATGAAAATAAACACAGAAAATAAAAAAGGAAAATAGACCTCAATCTCAATTAATAAGCAACAGTAATTAGAGCAAATTTAGACTATTTTCTTTTGTTTAATGTTTTTTTTTTTTAATTTCTAGTACAGCCATGATTTCTTCCTACTAATGCACATGAGATGATTTTCCATTTCCAGTGACCTTTCCTAGTAGCAGGGTTTTCCTCAACACATCTGCCTTCTCAAATGCCTCCACTAGTTCTCGCTTACCCAGTCTGGGGTCTTTGAACCAGACCTACTCCATGCTCCAGCCATTTTCCTAAGTAACCCATTGACCCACCTGCTCATGTCCACTGCTTCCACAGCCATGAGCTCATCACCAACCCATGTACTATGTATGACCAAGAGGGAGGTCTCTAGAGCCCTGAGAGGGGCTTGTGAATGAACATCAGATGATAGCTTGTGAATAGCTCAGCCAGGATCTGAATTCAGGCTGTGGGACTCTAAAGGCATCTAATGTACTCATAATCATCTGTTTAATCTCACAGGATTATCCAGAATCCTGTTCTACCTCTCACTGAGGTCTCCATAATCCTCTGCTATACATCACTGGTATACTCATAATCTGCTGTACCTCCCTGGAGTGCCCATAATCCTGAGCTGTACCTCTGGGAGTGCCCATAATCCAGTGCTGTGCCTCCCGGAGTGCCCATAATCCTTTGCTGTACCTCTGGGAGTGCCCATAATCCTGTACTGTACCTCCCGGAGTGCCCATAATCCTCTGATATATATCACTGGTATACTCATAATCTTCTGCTGTACCTCCCTGGAGTGCCCATAATCCTGTGCTGTGCCTCCCTGAAGTGCCCATAATCCTGTGCTACAGACTTCTGTCAACATAACTCTGAAGCATCTGGCTCTAACTTTCACTACTCAATAAGGATACCACCAGTTTTCACCATCTCTGTTCTAATACTAAAGTTCAAGCTTTGTGTGCCAAGCGCTATCCCTGACCCCTATAGAACAGTCAGGAGCAATTATGGTTGAGACCACCTGGAATCTCAACTCTACATAGAAAGCTTTGAACCTGTTGGGCTAAAATTGTCTTGCTGAGAAGAGTGGCTTGGCGCCTGGGAGCCCACACCCTTACTGCCAAGCTTACACTGTATTTCCAGGGCCTTTATTATGTCTAAGAAAAAGTCTTATTTTGGTAACTCTCAAGCACTTGCAATTGTGTTAAGCAAAATGAAAATAAACACAGAAAATAAAAAAGGAAAATAGACCTCAATCTCAATTAATAAGCAACAGTAATTAGAGCAAATTTAGACTATTTTCTTTTGTTTAATGTTTTTTTTTTTTTAATTTCTAGTACAGCCATGATTTCTTCCTACTAATGCACATGAGATGATTTTCCATTTCCAGTGACCTTTCCTAGTAGCAGGGTTTTCCTCAACACATCTGCCTTCTCAAATGCCTCCACTAGTTCTCGCTTACCCAGTCTGGGGTCTTTGAACCAGACCTACTCCATGCTCCAGCCATTTTCCTAAGTAACCCATTGACCCACCTGCTCATGTCCACTGCTTCCACAGCCATGAGCTCATCACCAACCCATGTACTATGTATGACCAAGAGGGAGGTCTCTAGAGCCCTGAGAGGGGCTTGTGAATGAACATCAGATGATAGCTTGTGAATAGCTCAGCCAGGATCTGAATTCAGGCTGTGGGACTCTAAAGGCATCTAATGTACTCATAATCATCTGTTTAATCTCACAGGATTATCCAGAATCCTGTTCTACCTCTCACTGAGGTCTCCATAATCCTCTGCTATACATCACTGGTATACTCATAATCTGCTGTACCTCCCTGGAGTGCCCATAATCCTGAGCTGTACCTCTGGGAGTGCCCATAATCCAGTGCTGTGCCTCCCGGAGTGCCCATAATCCTTTGCTGTACCTCTGGGAGTGCCCATAATCCTGTACTGTACCTCCCGGAGTGCCCATAATCCTCTGATATATATCACTGGTATACTCATAATCTTCTGCTGTACCTCCCTGGAGTGCCCATAATCCTGTGCTGTGCCTCCCTGAAGTGCCCATAATCCTGTGCTGTGCCTCCCTGAAGTGCCCATAATCCTGTGCCTTACCTCCCTGTGGTGCCCATAATCCTGTGCTGTGCCTCCCTGGAGTGCCCATAATCCTTTAATAGCTCTCATAGAGTATCCACAGGACAGAAAGATCTCTCCATTTCCCCTTTATCTAAATTGTTCTGTCTTTCAAAGACTAACTCAACTCACACCTTTCCTATAAACTTAGAAAAACTCCTATATAGAGGACACTAGAGGAAATGTTGGTGGCAGTTTAATGAAGACAAGACCTCGGCTATGGGAAGCTTTAGTTTAGTAAACAAGGAAAAAAACTATACAGCTGAGTCTCATGCTTTATAGCACAGTGATTTTCAACTCAGGCTGCACATTCAAATTGGTCTGTAGAATTTTTTTTTTTCCCCTGAGATTTTGCTCTAGGGAGTGTGCACTCACCAGAGAGACAGAGAAAGAAAAACTGAGAACAACCCCCCACCACCACCAATGGGATATGGCCATGACACAATTCCTTCTCTCCATTCTCCTCTAGAGATTTTGGGCACATATGCACGCCAGCCTGGCATGAGTTTAAAGTATCTAGGTCTGTGACTCGAGCTGCGGTCAGCCACATGGAAGTTCAACACCTTAACCATTATGTCACCTGCTGGCCACAGATTATAGAAAATTTTAAAATCCTCATACTTAGGCTACACAAATGGTGCTGTAAGGATATTAGCCTTTTTCTTTTCTTTTTTTTTTTAAAAAAAGAGGATTTTTGCTTTCGGGTGCTTGTGCTCTCAGGGAAGGAAGAGAGACCAAGATGGTGAGAAGGAAAGTGAGAAATCACCACCCAGGGGGCTGGCCATACTGCAATCCCCTCTCCTCTATTCTCCTCCCAGGATATTGAACATTCATGTATTGAACATATGCCTGGCATGAGTTTCAAGTCACCGGGTTTAGGACTTGAACCACAGTCAGTCCTGTGGGAGTTAGTGAAGTAACAACTATACCATCTGCTGGCCTGATATCAGCATTTTTAAACACTGGATGATTCCAGAGAACAGCCAAATTTGAGAATCACTAGTTAGAATATAATGAATACCACTCCTGCAAGACTATGGAACTTGGGATCAAAAAATCAAGTGTACTTCAGCCTGAGTCCCTGCATGACCCTCAGCAAGTCAACTGCCTGTGTGAAACTCACTGTCTTCACCTGTAAGGTGAACCTGAGTTTTCTGGCCTTCCTATTTTGAAAGATTAATATGAGATTCAAATGAGATGATGGTGTGAAAATATCCTATGAAATGTAAAACAATCATTAATTATTATTGTGCCAATTTTCACTACTGATTCCCCAGTGGTTATGTTCAAACGCCAGAAGAAAAAACAGTGATAATAAAAATGCATAGAAATACAGGAACAGCAGATGGCGTAATGGTTACATTGCTGGATTCCCACATGGTTGACGCCAGTTCAAGTTCTGGAGCCAGCAGCTTAAAACTCACGTCAGATACACGTGCATGCATACCCAAAATCCCAAGAAGAGACTGGAGGAGAAGGGACTAAAGCATGGTCATCCCCACTGGGAGATAATTTCTCACTCTTTTTCTGTGTCTACAGCAAGTGCATGCACCCTACAGCAACAAACTCTCCCCCTCAAAAAAATCATAGAAATGAAAATACAACAGTAGAGTTAGACAAATTAAATACAATAAACCAAGAGAAATGCAGCCTAATTTATATCTTAAGGATGTATTTACAAGTTATTTTGTAAATGCAATAAAAATAATTATAGTATTTGTTTGATATTTGGAAAAATATATTATTATTTACTTACAAAACAAATTAAATCATTATGACTGAAATCTTTGATTATTCACTTAAACAGATGAGACAAGAATGTAAGTGATTATAAGACTGAGTTCAAAAGGCCTGCCCACAAAGCCCCTTTGAACTTGGTTGGCACTTGGTACACCACACAGAAGGCACAGTGAATGGCTCTGAGACAGGCCAGGCCTTCTACAGCTACTTAGGATAGCGCCAGCCTCAGGTCTGAATGCTGAGAGCAGGAAGAAAGCAGGACAAGAGGGGCAGCATTTATTACTTAGGATAGCGCCAGCCTCAGGTCTGAATCCTGAGAGCAGGAAGAAAGCAGGACAAGAGGGCAGCAGTTAAGTCTCCTTTTGAATGCATGTGGCACATGGCAAGCCATTAAAATGATGGTCATCCTTTGTGAGAAGTCACTCCCTCAAGAGGGATGGCCATAACGCAATTCCTTCTCCTCCATTCTCTTCTCAGGATTTTTGGCACACATGCCTGGTGTGAGTTTCAAGTTGCCAGATCAGGGATGTGAACTGCGGTTGGCCATTCTCTGATGAGAATTTATAGCATGTTTTAAAGTGGTCTACAACTTCTCTTTTGTCAGATTGTTTCTTCCCTACATTGACCTATTGGGCCTTTGGGAAAGTCATGAGGCATTTTTGCATAGAACATTATGCCAGGACTTCCCTGACTACCTAATAGTTAGCTCTCTCTCACAGAGAGAAAACAAGAAACATTGAGCACTTTCTGGCTCTATATTAAAATGAATGACAGATAGATTAATGTGGCAAGGGGGTTACAATTTGATAGACCACTACCGCCACACTCTGACAGCTTGACACAGCCCAGTGCATGGGAAGCAAAGTTCCACCTTTGGACAGTGGCATAGCTGGTGTAGACCTTAGTGATTTAGGATTAGACGACCTTTCCCATCCAGGCAATAGCAAAATTATCCATTGAAGAAGAGATAACCACTGAGTGTCCACTGACCATCTGCATTTACCTACGCCCTACAAGTCAACATCCTCATGATTATTCTCCCTACACCCCTCCTCACGGCGTTGAACTACCCAGAAAATACCTTCACCATCTCAGAGTTGACTAATGCACAATCCTAACAACTTATTCAAGTTACTTAAGGAAATTTTCGAACATACAGTGCCCTGGTTCACTTTCCACAAACTCAGTGGAATTGTTCTGGCTGGTGCCCAGCTTGACTAAGAATCCTTAACAGAGCACCATCAAATTCTTGTCTTACAGATGAATGATAGGAAGAATATTCTGGGGCAGATAGCTACCTTTTTAAAATCAGAAACTGCTCTACTAGAGACTAGGCACAAGCTTTAAGCTGGCAAGGATTTTGCTCTGTTCTCAGATATGCCCGGCAGGTCAGTTCACAGTTGAATCCTGCAATGTCTTAAATGCCAACCTCAGACCTCTGGCCAGACCATTTTCTATTTTTCTCTCTCCCCCATACCCAGCGATTCCCCTCCATTGCCATGCTGTACTTGCTATGCAGATAAAGCCAGTAAGGAAAGCACAGCTGAAAGGTTTTCACGTACGAGAGATTTTTCATGGAAAATGTCTGTGTGTGTGTGTGTGTGTGTGTGTGTGTTTTCATCAGGCACCTTCAACTTCTTTCTCAACTACTTCTTTATTCCAAAATTTTCTCCTGCAGACTATGTTATCTCCATTTCATAAAGCATTAATAAACTAAGTCCTATAAGAAAAAAGAAAAAGTCAAAGTCTTTTACCCTCAGGTGAGTTACGAAAATAAGGTAAAAGTTCAAGGATTGATATCATCGTGATTTCTCTCTGTTCCAATTCATTTGTTTCCTAAGAGGAAGAAATAACTGGTATGCCTAGTTAATAATCTAAAGTGCCCAAGGCACTTGCCCAAGCCACAACACACTTACTAAAGGGCAATGCCTTTCAGATTCTAGCCTAAGAACTTCCTGACCTGCAACATGCAGTAGGTATTCAAAGTAAAGTCTACCTCCCTACTGTGATGAGCTAGGGAAAGCGATGTGTCTGTTGGCAACGACCAGCTCACCTGCATGAAGAGAAGGGGCTTTTCCAGGGCACCAATTTATTCATGGGTGAGATTCATTTTAATAGAGAGGCCATATTCTGCTTTTACTGGGTAAGAATTCAGCTCAGGGCCAAAATATCTAAGGGAAAAAGCATTCATGTCTGAATAAAGAATTGAGGCAGAAATTGAGAACAAGAAAGTAAAGTCAGAACCCATTAAGCCAGGAATTCTGAATTTTTGAAAATGTTGACCACTTTCTCAAATCTTAGTGATATGTATTTTTTAAACTTCTCTATTCCTTTAAAAATATTTAATATGACTTTGTAATAATGAGGCATATATTTGAATAATGTGCCTACCAGTAGGTGCACCCAAATGAAGATTGTTTGGAAAACTTCTAGAATTCTATACGAAGCATTTCTGTATGGTATAAATTAATACAATTCTTTTATAGAATACTTTCAAAGAGAAAAGGGAAATTCATCTTCTATAAAGGACAATGCTTTTGGCTGCCCTGAATCCAAGTACACACTTTGGTTTTTGAGAAATCCTGCTTTATCTGAATGTATATGAATAGAGAATGTTGCTTAAAACAAACAAAACAAAACAAAACACAAGAACAAGGAAGAAAACTGCTTCCTCGAAGAACACTCTAAGCCTTTAAAACTTAATACACAGTGAAGTAACTCCGTTTACCACCATCATCCACTTCAGCAGCTATTCAAAGTTCACAGCAATTCAAAGAAAAGGCCAAATTACTTAAAGCAGAATCAAAAGCACTTGAGACCTCCTGAGATCACAGGCCACAGACATAAATACAAGTACTTGGTAAAAATATTTCATATTCTTATTGTATGTTATAATTTTCTAAATAACGGCACAAAACCTGAGCCTCTCTTTCAGACAGATTTTCCATCATTTTTTTTCTGACTGGTGTGCACTCACTCAAAGTATTCAATATTGATCTATGCATTTGCATTTGTTTATCATGTTTTGCTTAAACTCAAAAGTAAAGATAACAAAAGGCAACACTTGGGACCAGCAGTTAGAGTAATGGCTATGTTACTGGACTCCCATGTAGTTGACCGTGGTTCGAGTCCTGGACCTGGTGGCTTAAACTTATGCTGGGTGCATGTGTGTGCATGTCCAAGATCCTGAGAGGAGAATGGAGTAGAAGGGATTGTGGTGTGGCCATCCCCCCAGGGGGGTGATTTCTCACTTTTTGTCTCTTATCTTTCTGGCAAGCACACATGTCCTATAGCAAAAACCTCTGGGGGTGTGGGGGAATAGAAAAAAAAAAAAAGAAATGGCAACACTTTCTAAATAACTTCCATGAATTGGTCAAGCACTCTAAGGGTTTATGTCTCTTGGGTAACCAACCAGGGCATTTGCTGAAATAAGTACTGCATGTGTAAGAATCAGTACAGAGAAACAGAGCAGGCAGTAGAGAGAGAGAATTGGGTTCTGAACTTCAACTTCATTTTCTCCTTTGCAAAATGAGGGGAAAGGTAATAGAATGAATGGGTGTTGAAGTATCTCACTGGTTCCCAGCGCATATCTATGAACCAGAGAAATCAACATGACCCATCAAGCCAGGAAACCACAAAACCAGAGACTCAGTCTTTCTCATTAATTCAGCAGACTTAAGGAGGTGCTAAATAACTGACTCTAAGTCCCTTCTGTGATTCTGACATTCAACCAAGTCTGGGATGAGCTGAAAATAGAGAGGAGGATTTTCTAGCTCTTAAAACCAACAAAGACTTGTCTCGTATTTACATACGTTGATGGAAAAATACTATCATGTTAGAAGTTTGGAAAACTCACATTTTAGAGTAGGCCTATAGCTATTTAAAGGACCTATCTTAGAAAAGGTAGCATTTGTAATTGATTGGTTAAAAATATAACTATTTAATCTTAACTTTTCTTTCTAATGTATTTACATTTTTGGGTTTATTTAAAATATACTTAAATCATCAAAGGAAAAAAAGAAAGGTAAAGTTTAAAATAAAATATACCTTCCTTCTCTGATGAGAATTCTAATTTGTAAACTAATGAATATCTGTATTCTGGATAGGTCTTGGGCTTCAGTGAAGAAAATTCCAGACGATGTCATATATATTGGGTTGTAGGGGAGGTCATAACACATTTTTACTAGAAAAATACATCATGACTTTCCCTGTGACCTCGTACTTTTCTTGCATCATAAGAACTGGATATACATTTGGTGATATACATCTGTTTACCACCACTGATGACTAATGGATTTTAAGATAACTAGAAAAGGTTCCGTTCTCCATCCTTAGTCATACTTGAGGACACTTTTAAACAAGTACGTTTTAAAAAGTAATTTTGATATTCATTTAGATCACTTCAAACTTTATATATAGACTAAGGGATCAAAGATGGAGCACAAACCACTTTTAGAAATAACGGAACTGGATGTAGAAAACACAACAGCCCAGGGCTCTCCAAGAAGGTGGAACAGAGGAGGTTCCGAGAGTCCAATCTGGACAGCATTGAACTTTTGCTGATCACCAAATCTACTCCACTGAGCTCTCTCTGGGGGAAATGATTGAGTCTCTCGACAAAGTTTCTGCATTCCATTTTTATGGTGGTTCATTAAAAGGGTGCAAAGGATCTCTAGGCAGCTAACATTGATAAAGTGAAACTTTGAGCAACCTATTTAACATCTCTGTGCCTCAGATTTGTTTTTTTGTAAACGCTAACATCCCAGCCATAATGCCTCCTGTATGAGTCACCAGTAGGAGCTGTGTGGTGGCTGGGGCTGCATGAGAGACTCAGGTTCAGTTCCTAGCCCTCCTTAAACAGCTATGGTTTTAGTGAACTGGGAGGCTGTGGCAGGAGGATTATGACCTGTCAAAAATACCTCTTTCTCTTTCATAAAAAAATTAAAATGAGGAAAACATACAATTACTCTTAAAAGGGGGAAATTATGTATAAGTGAATGGAGTAACTAGTCAAAAAGAATATGTCTTTCAAGGGGTTCTTGTGAGACAGCTAAGAGCTCATGCTTGTAAAAAGATCAGAATAGTGAATGGTACAGAATAGGTGTTCAGTTAGTGTTGGCTAGTAGAGGGTTAGTGTGATATTATGAAATAGATCCATAGTTTGGTTTTCATCCACAGTTCCCAGCTCATAAGTGTTTGGCCTTTAGTTCTGGGTTCCTGAAGCAGCTAAGAGACAACTTCAGAGGGATAAAGGTCAAAGCTGTTCTGACCTTCTCCTGCTCTTCTTTCACCTGTTTGTTTGTTTGTTTTTTTCCACAAGGCAGGCCATGAAAACTGGCTCCAAAGCCTGTCACCTTATACCTTCCATCCTTGCTCCAGGAAGACCAACAAGAAACTCATCCACATGGAAAAAGCAGCATATCCCAACTTCATGGGAATTAAAGCCCCTGCACTAGGGAACTTTCTAGACCTCAACCTTTGTATCTCTTCATCTGGCTGTTTGTTTGTATCCTTTAAAATGTCCTTTACAGTAAATTACTAACTTTAAGTGTTCCCATGAGCTCTGTGAGAAGCTCTAGCAAATTAATAGAATTCAAGGAGAAAAGGGGTGTGTGAGAACCCCAACTTGCAACTGGCAGATAGGAAGTTCTGGTGGCCCAGACTTGTGACTGGTGTCTGACATGGGGCGGGGGGTGCAGTCGTGCCAGCCTAAGTCCTCAAACAGTAGGATTTGATGCCCTCTCCGGTAGAGTAGTCAAAGTGAATTGTGTCAGAGGATACTCAGCTGGAGTCCACTGCAGAACTGATTGCTTGCTTGCTGGTGGGAAGAATCCCCATATATTTAGTCACAGATGCTTTCTGTGTTGTGAGGAAATAGTCAAAAGAACTGTTGTCTGTTTCAGTCAGAGGCAAGCACGCTTTGCTACATTTCATGTTGCCCCTAGGCCTTGTGGGATTGCTAAGAGAAGTGCCAAACACAGAGTTGTAAGAGTGAGGACAAACCTTAATCATCCTCTTGTTCTTACCATTGATCTTTGTTAGCATGCATTTCAATTATTCCAACTAATAAAGAAAAAAGTATAATTTTTATTTAACTATAATTTATTTAGAAATTTTCCATAAAAAGCAGAATTTTAATTTTCTTTTGAAACATGTGGCCATCCTTCCACACTGGTGGAGTATATTTCTGGGGCATCTGAATCTGTTCCATCTGAGTGGTGGCTGCTCCAGTTTGCTGCAGTCCCTGCCGCTCCCTACTATTGCTCTGGTATTAAAGGTGTGGGCTGCAATTACACAGCTTTCAAAAGCCAGACTTTTACTCATTAATAGGAAAACAAACAAACAAACAACAACAACAACAAAAAACAGAACCTTCTCTACTTTCTTATCAAAAGGGGGAAATTGGATATAAACCTCAGGAGGGCCTATGATTTTTTTTTTTTCATACCAGATCCACTTGAAATAGTTACAATATTTAGCAATACATTTATATTGGTTTATCCTTAATTTAGTACAAAGCCTCTTCTTTTAAAAATATGAAAAATGAGAAACCCAGCGAGTTTAAGTCATGAGACCTTAGGTCTTGTTAATGGTAAAAGCTGTACACATTTGTGGGTCATTTTTCCCCAGTTACTGTTTTTACTTGTCCATGTTCCTTTTTTTTTTTCTTTCCATAAATGCATTAGCTAGTGATTCAATTCACATTCCAGACAAAAATAGAGACGGTGGCAAGTATATCCACTACAATGAAGCACACAGAAGGTAGCTGTGGACTCCAGGGAACTGTAAAGGGCTAATCCATTCCTAGTGTTTTGATTATTCCTGTCCTACTCAGACTGCCTGTGTTTAAATATTTTGACAGATTAAGTTGCAGGAATGATGCCCTTCTCCACCAGTTGCTCTGTTCATTTATACTTAATTGCCCGTTTTCAAGACTAAATGCACACTTTCTTTTCTTTCCTTCTTTGTTTCTATTTCTCTCTCTCTCCCTCTTTTTTTTTTTTTTTCGTTTGTTTGTTTAAATGCCAAAGGGTGATGTGCTTTGTGAAGAGAGAGAAAGTGAGAAAGAATTCCCATGGGGAATAGTCATACCCAAATCCCTTCTCCTCCATTTCTCCCTCCTTTCAGAATTTGGGGCATGCACACATGCTCCGCATGTTTTTCAAGACATTGGGCCTGGGATTCAAGCCACACAACCCACCATGTGGGATCCAGCTACCTCAACCATGTCACCGGTTGGCCCATACATTTTCTTTTGCTAACACAAGTTTTCTTGTACTTATTTAACTAAATGAAATGGTAGCTTGTGTAACAAGAATAGATAACATGACACATAAGTAACCCCAAAATATCCTGACAGAATGAGCCAGAAAAAGAAACAAAGCAACACAGAAATGGGGAGATGTTTTCACTCACTTTTATCTTCTAAAAGAATCTTGTCAGCTCTTCTCTTTTTCTCTAATGCAATGAGTCTGTCCTAGGTGCACATGTCCCCTTCCTACCCATACTGACAATATTTATATTACTCATATGCTCATCCATTCTACATGAAAAATGAGAGCTGAACACTTTACGATCTACTAATTTATCTTGGCTTGCTTAAATTCCTTTTTTTCTATTTTTTTTTTTTTGTATATTTTTGAATTTTGAGACGACGACTTCGTGATCTGGTATTTTAGACTGTCTACTTTCCACTCAGCCTTCAAAATATTTCACCGGTAAATAAATGCTCAGCTTAATTCTGTGCATTTCAGATAGGAATATTTGTGATTTATTTCTAGGTCTACCAATTAGTATTTGCCAGAGTTCAAACAGACATCTGTGAACCTTGTCTTAAAAAGAACAAGCTAATATATATTTTAGAGGCTTTGGGAACAAACAAATGAGATCCATCTTCTTAAGTGCTTTGTAAACTGTACAGCACCAAACAGATGCATCTGACAGCTGGAGTGGGTCCTAAAACACTGGAGACATAAGATGTTCTAAAGAAGGCAGACCACTGGAACTTACAAGGAAGCCTGTGGCTCTTGTGTCCATTTCAGGAGACACCAGGGACTGAAAGGAAGGGGACCTGATCATTAACAGTCCAGGGAGAATAGTGCTGTAGGTTTGATGGCACGCTCCTTTGTGCTCTCCAAACCTGAATACCTCATTTCTGGCATCTCTCATACTATTGAATGTTTAGGATTACTTGCCTTCTTTCCCCACTTCCTAGCATCCTACAGACTGCATTACACTAAAACATCTGTATTGGGCTTATCTGGGTCTCCAGCATGCACACCAAAATCTGCTGGGTACTGCTGTCAGCCTTCTAGATTAGTAACGTTGACATGGATGTTAGACAGAACAGTGCATTTGCCCAAAATATTTCCACATTCCAATATTTTAAGTCTAAGAATATTACATCTTACTTTGCAGATTTGATAAAGTTAAGGATCTTGAGCTAGGGAGATTATCTTGGATCATCCATTTGGGTCCTATGCAATCAGATGATCTTTGTGAAGGGCAAGTCAGAGAGGAAAAGAAGATGTAAGGAGGGAACTAGGGGTTGAGTGGTATGTTCTGAAGGACAAAAGGGGCCAAAAGCTAAGTAATGTTAGTTTCTTAAGAAAGAAAGGAAAGGATTCTCTCTTGAAGCCTCCAGCCTGTCAACATGGTGATCTTAGACTTCTGAACTTCAGAATGATAAGAGAATGAATTTGTGTTGTTTCAAGTCACTAACTTTATTATAGAGACAATTAAAACATCAATGCAATTTGATAAGAAGGTAAATGAAAAACTGGCATTTGAATGAATGAATGAATCAATGAGTAGATGACTTAATGCAGAGATATCTGGACAGAAGCAGAACAAGCCAGATTCAGATCTCAATTTGGATAATAACCAGTTGGGTAACTTGGGCCTATTTATGGTTTAGATAACAGTTTAACAGTTTGCACCCCCACCCTGACCCCACCAAAGACTTATGTTTTAGAATTTTGTCTCCATGGACAATGATCCAATGTCCTCCATAAGTTCATGTATCGGGACTTGACTGTATGATAGATGCATCAAGTGAGAACTTAATTCATCCATGGTGTCCTGGGGTGGGGCCTTTGGATGTGATAATGGCATTAGGGAAGGCCCCTATGATTGAGTTCTGGTGGATATAAAACAGGAAACTTGACCATAATGAGACACAGAAACTTACAGACACCTGCTCAGCTCAAAACCTTGCCCTCTGCCATGTTGTCTAGACTTATATCTTCGGACTTCTTAGCCACCGGAATCATGAAACAATATAGACCTCTATTTTCTTAAATTCACCCAGTCTTAGATGTTTCTGTTTTCTGCTAGCAATGTAATAATGGCCTAAGATGGGCCCATCATGTATTCTTTCCAGAATTCCTCAGTATAAGAGCTGAGGCTGCAATCAGACTAAGCAAGCTTCAAACTCCTCCTAAGCTACTTCCACTCTGAGACTATGTCCACATTTACAGGATGGAGACAATGACAACACATCCTGCAGAGTCACAAGACTGAAGGCGCTACCCTGTAGTCACCTGTGATGGGATCCGACCTAGGCAAATTTGAAATCGTGGTCACATAAAAATGTTATTAATGCCATTTCATTTGTAAAACTTGAAATTATGTGAATTGCTCAATTTTAAAAAAATTGAAAGCTGAAAACCTGTAAAACACCAGTTAAACACATGACAGGACTATTTAGGCTGCTGACTAGAAACACCCATGGTCTTTAGAGAGAATCCATGTTGAATTATGTAATTATAAATTACACAATAACACATTATGAGAACTCTTCAAGAACACACCCCTTGAACAAAATATGACCACTTTTAATGGACGCAAAGCAATTAGCATGGACCTGAAATACAGAAAGCTATTACTCTGTTATTACTATATTAGCTCAATGATAAAAGCCTCTGAACAAACACTTCCACTACAGGAGAAAATGAAACTAATGCTGCTATCCCAAGAGCCTACGCTTCACATGGGCCTCTGGTGCCTTTCAGCGAAATCTTGCAAGCTGGAAAATCTGAGTCAGGAGTACTAATGACACCTCATATTATGAAGCAATAAATTTTCCAGCTCTTGCATGAAAAATACAGAATCTTGCCTCAGGGAGGTGTTAACTATATGTTCCACTAGTATCACCATGTACATTTTGCATAACCTATTCTGTTAGGATTGGCCACCTTCAGAATACTAAATTTTTGTGCACTGAAGGGACCTCCCTGAGACTCAGTGCTGCCCAGCAACTCTAGCCCTTCTCTCTGTTCTTGTTTCTTTAAAAGCCAGAGTGCAGCATATTCTAGATGTTTAATGAGTGGGATCTTTCAATTTTTATTTGACATAATAATTGTACAGATCTACGTAGCAAAGTGTGAATTTACAGTAGATAAATACAATGCGTAATGATCAAATTGAGGTAATTAATATCCATCATCTCAAACATTTATCTTTTTTTTGATACTGTTGGGAATGGTCAAAATCCTTCTTTTAGTTATTCTGAAACAGTTAACACAATATATAAATTACATATACTTGTTTACTATAGTTACCTTTCAATGCTATAGAATCTAAAACTTGTTCCTTTACTAACTAAAAGTTTGTGTCTGTTAAATAATGTCTCTTTATCCTCCACTCCCCCTACCCTTCATGGCCTCTAGTAAAAACTGTTCTACTTTCTACATATATTTTTGTTGTTGTTTAGGTGTTTGCTGTAGGGTGCATGAGCTCACAGAGACAGAGACAGAGAGAGTGAGAAGGAGTGAGAAATCACCCCCACCCCCACCCCCCAAGAAGGATGCAATCCTTTCTTCTCCATTCTCCTCTTGGAATTTTTGGGCATGCATGCACATGCATCTGGTGTGATTTTCAAGCCACTGGGTGCAGGACTCCAACCATGGTTGGCCATGTGGGAGTCCAGTACTTTAATCATCACATCCCTTGCTGGCCCCTACTTTCTACTTCTGTGAGGTCAACTCTTTTACCTGAATGTATAAATGACTTTGCCAGTCATGTAATCCATGTTGAATTATGAACAACGTGAATGAACAGGGGGAATTTGACCATAATTTTACAGACAAGGAGCCTGAGGCCAACTGGAGCATTAGCTGAAACATCCCTCCCATGTAGCATAAGTTCAAGTTAATAACTGTTTTCTCCCTAAAGGAAAGATATAATTTACTATAACCAATAGACTGAACTGCAGAGAAGAAAGTTTTAAAATACATTGTTGTAAGTATATTTGTTTCTCCAAGTAGCTTTCAGTTTCCCAGAATTAATTCTGATGATGATAATGTTAACTGTCTTCACCACAGATCTGGAATAACAACTGGAGGGGCAATTAGAATAGAGTTATCAAGAGAAAACAAAACAATGGGACCAACAGCGTAATGGCTATGTCGCTGAACTCCCATGTAGCCAACCATGGTTCAAGTCCCAGACCTGGTGGCTTAAACTCACGCCAGGCACATGTGCATGAGTGCCCCAGATCCCAAGAGGAGAATGGAGGAGAAGGGATTGTGGCATGGCCATCACACCTGGGGGGTGATTTCTCGCTTTCTATATCTCTGTCTCTCTCTGTCTTTCTGGTGAGAGCATGTGCCCTATAGCAAAAACCTCTCAAAAAAAAAAAAAAAAGAGAAAAGAAAAGAAAAAAGAAAACAAGCAAACAAAAAACAAACAAAAAAGAAAACAAGAACCTGGATGGAAGACATCAACAATGAGAATGGATAGAAGCCCAGAGTGACACTGAATCACTTAGTCCTAATGAAGCTTGGTTTTATCTGTGAAAAGAACAAAGACTCAGATGTTGGAGGATTTTAAATTCTTCTCCTAACTTTAGGTAACCACATATCAGGACAAGCTGAGGTGCATTTCTTTTGTAAACACCACCCCTTCAGGAGGGTTTATACCGTTTCCCTAGAAATGAATTAAATGATTTTCCTACTGTCTTTATGAACTTGACTTTACTCCTGAAATAGCTTATGTCAACTCCATGCATAAAGAGGTAGAACAGTTATTCCCAGTTTCATAAAGTAGCCCTGCATATATTTTAAGAGTTCACTATTTAGGATGCAGCCTTCTTAAGGTTAACTACCCCCTAGCTTGCTTAACTTCATATGACACTTAAACTTTATTATCAGAGTCTTTCCAATTCTCCTCATAAATTGGGCAGATGAGCCCTGAACCCTAATAGGCAAATGCAAAATTATCCTTACCCCACCAAGTTCCTGTGCTTCCCTCCCTGAACCCACATGCTTTTTTGCCAACAAAAGTTTAGTGCTGCAGAGTGCTTACTCCGTTTCTGCCCATTTCCTTGCTGTTTATAGCTTTTTTAAGTTTTCCATGCATCATTGTGCAAGGGATGTTGTGTATATGACTCCTTAAACTAGAGGTGACTAGATGGCTCCCATCACTGGGTCCTACATCATATTTATTATGTGTGTATGCTTCAGAAAGGAGAAAAACTAAAGAATTACAAGAAAAACATGCTGACCAATATCGAGCTAAAAGGAAAAAAACGTGGTGTACCTGATAGACCATTATATTAACAGTTTCTTCTTTTCTCTGTTCAGGAGGTCCTTGACTCTGCAATAGATTTCGTACTGTTTCTTCCATCCTGAGAAACAAAAATATGAAGAATCTCTTAAAGATTTCCTATTAACACGAGTGTATTCCATTTAGTAGACATCATTCTTCAGTACATTTTTCTTGAACTTAGATCTGGAAAACTCTTCTTCTCTCTCATTTATCCTCAATATTAAGACTCTGTCATGAAGTTCTGTAAGGAGTTTATTCATTCCTTTTTTCTTCTCCCCCTCTTCACCATTCCGATCCCCATCCTTGGCTTGATCATCTGTGCTCAATCACATGTCTCCCAATACCCTTCTTCACTTGAAGTAACTTTTTAATACTTGAATGTCAATATCTTAACCCTCTGCAAACACTACTTTGATTTTATTAAATCAATGTTCAAAGTTAACGAATATTACATGAATGCATTTATTACCATACCACCATGTCTTATCTGAGGTGGTCTTTCTATATTAGCACACACAAAGATTTACTTCATTCTTCTGAACTTTGTGCTAGTATGAATGTTCTAAGAAACCCACTGTAAGTAGGTGGCGTGGTGGTTAAGGGCGCTGGACTCTCACATAGCTGATCGCGGTTCAAGTCCTGGACCTGGCAGCTTACTTTCTTGCTTCCCCTTTCTCTCTCTCTCTGTCTGGTCAAAATTAAAAAATAATAATAATAACAAATGGATTTAAATAAACAATTCTTTTAAAAAAATGTCGTAAGTCAAAATGCATTTAATACACCTAAGCACCCTTACTGAGCCTAGCCTACCTTAAATGTGCTCTGAACACTTATGCTAATAACAGCTGGGCTGAATCATCTAGTACCAAGCCTATTTTATAATAAAATGTTGATTGTCTCATGTTGCTCATTGACTACTGTACTGAAAGAAAAACAGAATAGGTTGACTGGGTACCTGAATAGATTTTCAGCTGAATGTGTATTACTTTTGCACCACTGTAAAATCTAAACCCTGTGAAGTTGAACCTTAGTGAGTAGGAGACAACCTCTATATCATGGTGTGAATGTATCATGATTTATTTATCATTCCCTACTGGTAGAATTTAAATTAATTCAAAAGTTTTGCTGTTTAAATCAACATGTTACTAATACATCTTTGAACACATTTATAAATATTCTATATGTTATATTTTAATATATCTTATGAGTTATAATCAACCTGGTTTTGTTTTAAATACCCGCCACCAAAAGCTCTCCATTGCCTGAGAAAAGAGTGAAGGAAACAAACCCATTTCCATTTTCAGATATTTACTCCTGCTATTGCTACTTTTTAGAATGCCACATCCCATTCATCTTCCTGTGTCCCATCCAGCATTCCAAATTTACCTCAACTTTCACTTCCTGTTTCCTCATTGATCCTCTGCTTCTTTGAACTCTCATGGTCCTATATTTTACGTCATACAGTCTATCATTTAAACACCTCTCACTTATATGCTCAAATAACTCATTTATGCATGCCTTGTCTTCTGTAGTAAATGACAACATTTGCTATAGGACCATGCCATATATTCCGTATGCATCTTCCTGAATGATGGATAGAGCAGGTACTTAGTCGACACTATTACAGAAATCCTTTCCTAATTCATTTTAAAAGTATGAAGTATTTATTCTATGCCAGTCATTCACCATGCATATTCAGACTATGTTTGAATAATTTTGTCCTTGGGGCCCATCCTTGAGAAAGCTCAGGCAGAACTCTTTAGAGCAAGATGCCTGAATTCAATGCACTAAACACAGCACTCTCTTGCCCAGAACTCTAGTTGGCTATCTGTTCCAGTCCTATCCTGAAGCATTTTAATGTCCCAGGAAGACACACTGACCCAACTACTCCCCTTTACGCAAAGCTTCTAGCATGACAAATTAAGGCCCTCAGGAGGAATATGAAACTCTTGTGTGGCGAGACCTTTACAGTACAGTTGTACAGTTCAAAATGCCAACTTTTCTGAAGCCATATTAAAAAGATTTTAACTACTTAAAAGCAGAGTGAAGAAAACACAGATAAACTGGGACAGTCTGAATATGGATTATTAAGTGGGGACTTCTGCTTTCACAGAGAATGGCACTAGGAGCCATGAACCACTCAGGTCTTCAAGAAGATGGTGGATGCTTGTGTAAGTGCACAAAGAATGATCTAGAACCATACATTTACACAAGCCACCTCTCTACCCATCCAGCTGGGAGAGCAGAAGCTGCCCTCTGTATTTTCACAAATCCTCTGTTATTAATGATAACTCAAAATGAAATAGTGCTTTTCACTTGTCAGAGGACTTTCTCATCTATTAATCACTTTAATGTACTTTTTAAATATCATTACTTCTATTTGGTAGATGAGAAAGCTGAGGCCCAAAAAGGTTAGGTGGCTTACTTAAGGGATTATGGTTAGTGGGATGAAAAGTTAGGATGAAACCCTTTTCACTGATCCAGTAAATACATATAATGTGCCTTGCCACTGGACCTTACTGACTTTCAGGGAAATTATTTTAAATGAATAAGAATATTAACTCCTAATTAGGAGTTATCCTGGTGAACACCTCTTGAATGCTGAGTCCAAAAAGACAGCAGTGGTGGTTCTGACACAGGGGGAGATTAAGATCTGGCAGAAGAGAAGAACTAAGCTTAGTTAAAAATAAGTAAATGAATAGGTGACAAGAACTCATAAATTCAGAAATACTGATTAGAGACAATGTCTAGTACTTCATCTCATTTTGTATGAACAGTCTCAAGTGGTAGATTTTCCATGCTGTTTGCCAAACCTATCAGAACAAGAAAATTAATGATAATGGTTCTAAAGCTCGCCCTAGGTCATGTAGTTTGTTTGTGGCAGGTCAGAACCTAGTCTTCCGGTTTTTTACATATTAGTCTACTTGATTCCTACCCTAGCCCCAAAAATGGATGTCTTGTTTCAATTCTTAATTTAATTTGTTTATAAACATCTGGCTTAAATGTAGCTCAATAATTAGACCTCAGTTACAATAAATAAAATCATGACTTTTCTTTTAACTAAGTTAAAATACCATTATGTCCCAGTGCATATATTGCTGAATTATTTCTTCTGCAAATAAAAGTTCTGTGCACAAGTTGTTCAACTGAAAAGAAAAACATCTATTCTTCACCCTTCCTTCATTCTTCTTGGCTTTACACTTTAAAAAAAAAAGGAAAAAGAGGGGGAGGACAGGAAATTGTTAAGACAATTTCAAGCAGTCCCGAAATCTCTGTAATACTGTAAACACTTTTTCTGGCATGGTGTTATGATTAATTAAAACCAATTACATTTCCAACCTACAGCTTGGAACAGAGTTTCAGGGACCCATCCAAACCCCTTGGTAAAAAATTGAGTTGTCGTATCTTTTTTTAACCTTTATGAATCTGGTTACAGAGAAAATGTTTTGAATCTGATGAGACTATACCATTATTTATTCCTTGATGACATCTTCTTTTTTGAAATTGTCATTTAGTAAACGTCCCTATTTTCCCGAAAATCAAAGACTGCAAGCATCATCCATTGTCATTTGATGCCCAATGACATTCTGCTTTATGTTATTACTTTGATAGCTGATGTCTGAGGGGCTACATTACCATTCAGCACACAGTTCCGCTCTACAGTCTGCTTTCCAAATATGACTACAAATAAGCCAGTCCCTCCCTCTAGTTTATACTTGGACAGAGTTTTCATTTATTTATTTATTTAACTGGCCAATTGGTTCAGTTTATCCTTTAAAAATGACCTTAATCAATCTTTTCTAGTTCTACCCCCCACTTCAGACGAAATCTTTTCTTTCTCTACACACTGGTAAAATAGCTGTTGTAACTAAAAATATTTAGACAAAAATTATATTTGGTGAGATGTAACAAGTTCTAATGTACATAGCATGTAAACTATTTTTCAAAAGAGTTAACTCAGGAAAGCTAGAGAAATTAAACCTAATATATATGCCAACTATATTTCGGCTACCGGTATATATCCAGGACTTTTATTTATTAAAAATAGTTATTTTTAAGGTACACATTATTTAATCTTATTATAATATTCCCTCTGGGGAAAGTAAAAACCTATAGAGTTTGCTAAAGGAGGGCACTGATTTAAAATTAGGGAAATAGGACATTAAATAATAATGCTCTGCAAAAGTAACCATTCAAATCACACAAGAGCAGGTTTAAGAAGCTACTGTCTAACTTCTTTCCCTGTTCCCAGAGGACTGTCCTTGTCTCTCATTGAAAGTGCAGATCATTGGGTACTGGTTAAGGGGACTTCATCAGTGTCTTTCTCTTGACACTAAAGGAAGATCCTCTGCAAAGAATGTATTAAAAGATAGTGGTTTCCTGAATCCTTTCATGGCGAGAAAACACCCAATCATTCAGAGTCTGATAATATCAGGGGCTTTCATTATAATCAAAGACTATAATTCAGGCCTTGAAGACCTTGATTATTCAGTAACAAAAGAACTATTAGAAAACATGACTCCAGGAGTTCCAGTGCAAGTACGAGTCTCCTCAAGTGCATTCCAATTGCCATAGGTTTGCCTTTGGAACCTCGGACACCCCAGCTGTGTAGGGCTGCCCCTTCCTGAGCCTTGCTTGCTGGGAAGCTGAGTTCTAGTGCAAGTATGAATCTTATCAGGTGCATCCCGATCCCCCACAGGTTTGCCTTCAGAACCTGGGACACTAAAGCCCAGTGATGGCAATGTCATCCTCTTTACTAAGTCATATCTCCTTAGTTTATGTCCAGCTTATCAGGTGCAGAAAGGTTGGGAGAGGACCCAACCACCTGAAGCTACCTACATAATCTCTAATCTACTCTGATCTAGAAGACACAGCTTTCTACCAAGACAAACCTGGGATCTAGGGCTGATTTTTCTTCCTCCAACACTACGGAATCTACCCCAATAAATAGGAAGAAGTGAATAGTGCATCAGATGACCAAAAACCAGCACAGAGACAGAAGAAACATGAGAAAAACAAGGAAATAACCCTCTTCCTAGGGCACACAATAATTCTTCACCAATAATAGGCAGTACAAATGAATTCACAGAAATGTCAGACAAAGAATTTCAAACATTAACTATGACAAAACTCGATGAGACACAAAAGAAAACAGCTAATTTGAGGAAATTAAAAAAATTGTTCCAGGACATGAAAGAGAAATTCCCTAAAGAGACAGATATGCTAAAAATAGCGCAAAGAGATAGCTACTCTAAGAAAGAATCAAACAGAACTTCTGAAAATGAACAGTATAATAAAAGAAATTAAAACCTCCCTCAAAAGAATTAACGGCAGGGACCAGCAGTTAGCGTAATGGCTATGTTGCTGAGCTTCCATGTAGTCAACCGTGGTTCGAGTCCCAGACCCGGTGGCTTAAACTCATGCTGGGCGCGTGTGCATGAGTGCCCAGGATCCCAAGAGGAGAATGGAGGAGAAGGGATTGTGGTGTGGCCATCCCCCCGGGGGATGATTTCTCACTTTCTGTCTCTCTGTCTATCTGGCGAGCGCACGTGCCCTATAGCAAAAACCTTTCCCAAAAAAAGAACAACAAAAAAAGAATTAACAGCAGATTGGATCATGCAGAAGAAAGAATTTCTGACCTTGAAGACAAAGTCTACAATATGGACCAAACCACCAAAAAGAATAGAAAATTAAACAAAAAGAATGAGAATAGCATATGGGAAATTTGAGAGAGACACCACTAACACCCCAATATCCATATAATTGGTATTCCAGAAGTTGAAGAAGCTGGTAAAGGCATGGACGCTCTTTTCTGTAAAGTACTACCTGAACACTTTTCAAATCTAGAGAAACGTGGAGAAATTCAGACCTAAGAAACAAAAAGAACTCTGAGAGAATCAACATAAAAAGTCTTCCTCATGGCACATCAAAGCAAGCTTGGTAAAAACCAAAGATAAAGACAAGATTCTAAAAATGGCAAGTTACTTACAAAAGTTATCATACTAGGCTAACATCTGACCTCTCAACTGAAACAATGCAGACAAGGAAAGAATGGGAAAACCTATTCAAAACATTAAAAGAAAAAAAATTTCTGAGGCCACCAGGTGGTATAGCGTTTGAGGCACTGGACTCTCACATAGCCAACCACGGTTCAAGGCCCAGAACTAGAGGCTTGAAACTCACTGGGCACATGTTCATGCATGCCCCAAATCCTGAAAGACTAATGGAGGAGAAGAAATGGTGGCATGGATATCTCCCACTGGGGGGTGATTTCTCATTTTTCTCTCTGTCTTGTTCTGTGTCTCTGGCTAGGGCATGGACCCTATAGCAAAACTCTCAAAAAAATTAAAATGTTGAATGCTAATGGATTAAATTCTCCAATTAAAACACACAGACTGATAGAATGGAAGAAAAAAACCACAATAAACCATATGCTGCTTATAAGAAAAACACCTCACTGCCTCACTGATAAAGACATACAATGTTAGAGAGTGATGGGCTCAAAAAATATATCCCATGGAAATTGAAACTAGAGAAAGGTTGAAGTCACAAAACTGATACCAGACAAAGTAGACTTCAAGACAAAAGCTATAAGAAGAGACAATTACTCTATAGTCATGAAAGGGCTACTTTGCCTAGAAGATGTAACAGTTATAAGTATGTATGCACTCAACACAGACGCACCTAAAATCACCAAAGAGAAACTGCTAGATCTAAAGGGAGAAATAGAGTGCAACATAATAATCGTTGGGGATCTCAATACTCCACTATCTCCTCTGTACAGATAACCTGAACAAAAAATAAACAGACACAAGATCTAAATGGGCTTTCCCCTGGCTGGCAGCGTGGAGGCCTCACGATGCCTGGAGTTACTGTAAAAGACATGAACCAGCAGGAGTTCGTCAGAGCTCTGACAGCCTTCCTCAAAAAGTCTGGAAAGCTGAAAGTACCTGAATGGGTGGACACTGTCAAGCTGGCCAAGCATAAAGAACTTGCTCCCTGTGATGAGAACTGGTTCTTCACACAAGCTGCTTCCACAGCATGGCACCTGTACCTCCGGGGTGGTGCTGGGGTTGGCTCCATGAACAAGATCTATGGGGGACGGCAGAGAAAGGGTGTCACGCAAAGCCACTTCAGCCAAGGCTCTAAAAGTGTGGCCTGCCGAGTCCTTCAAGCCCTGGAGGGGCTAAAAAATGGTGGAAAAGGACCAAGATGGGGGCCACGAACTGACACCTCACTACCGGTATATATCCAGGACTTTTATTTATTAAAAATAGTTATTTTTAAGGTACACATTATTTAATCTTATTATAATATTCCCTCTGGGGAAAGTAAAAACCTATAGAGTTTGCTAAAGGAGGGCACTGATTTAAAATTAGGGAAATAGGACATTAAATAATAATGCTCTGCAAAAGTAACCATTCAAATCACACAAGAGCAGGTTTAAGAAGCTACTGTCTAACTTCTTTCCCTGTTCCCAGAGGACTGTCCTTGTCTCTCATTGAAAGTGCAGATCATTGGGTACTGGTTAAGGGGACTTCATCAGTGTCTTTCTCTTGACACTAAAGGAAGATCCTCTGCAAAGAATGTGTTAAAAGATAGTGGTTTCCTGAATCCTTTCATGGCGAGAAAACACCCAATCATTCAGAGTCTGATAATATCAGGGGCTTTCATTATAATCAAAGACTATAATTCAGGCCTTGAAGACCTTGATTATTCAGTAACAAAAGAACTATTAGAAAACATGACTCCAGGAGTTCCAGTGCAAGTACGAGTCTCCTCAAGTGCATTCCAATTGCCATAGGTTTGCCTTTGGAACCTCGGACACCCCAGCTGTGTAGGGCTGCCCCTTCCTGAGCCTTGCTTGCTGGGAAGCTGAGTTCTAGTGCAAGTATGAATCTTATCAGGTGCATCCCGATCCCCCACAGGTTTGCCTTCAGAACCTGGGACACTAAAGCCCAGTGATGGCAATGTCATCCTCTTTACTAAGTCATATCTCCTTAGTTTATGTCCAGCTTATCAGGTGCAGAAAGGTTGGGAGAGGACCCAACCACCTGAAGCTACCTACATAATCTCTAATCTACTCTGATCTAGAAGACACAGCTTTCTACCAAGACAAACCTGGGATCTAGGGCTGATTTTTCTTCCTCCAACACTACGGAATCTACCCCAATAAATAGGAAGAAGTGAATAGTGCATCAGATGACCAAAAACCAGCACAGAGACAGAAGAAACATGAGAAAAACAAGGAAATAACCCTCTTCCTAGGGCACACAATAATTCTTCACCAATAATAGGCAGTACAAATGAATTCACAGAAATGTCAGACAAAGAATTTCAAACATTAACTATGACAAAACTCGATGAGACACAAAAGAAAACAGCTAATTTGAGGAAATTAAAAAAATTGTTCCAGGACATGAAAGAGAAATTCCCTAAAGAGACAGATATGCTAAAAATAGCGCAAAGAGATAGCTACTCTAAGAAAGAATCAAACAGAACTTCTGAAAATGAACAGTATAATAAAAGAAATTAAAACCTCCCTCAAAAGAATTAACGGCAGGGACCAGCAGTTAGCGTAATGGCTATGTTGCTGAGCTTCCATGTAGTCAACCGTGGTTCGAGTCCCAGACCCGGTGGCTTAAACTCATGCTGGGCGCGTGTGCATGAGTGCCCAGGATCCCAAGAGGAGAATGGAGGAGAAGGGATTGTGGTGTGGCCATCCCCCCGGGGGATGATTTCTCACTTTCTGTCTCTCTGTCTATCTGGCGAGCGCACGTGCCCTATAGCAAAAACCTTTCCCAAAAAAAGAACAACAAAAAAAGAATTAACAGCAGATTGGATCATGCAGAAGAAAGAATTTCTGACCTTGAAGACAAAGTCTACAATATGGACCAAACCACCAAAAAGAATAGAAAATTAAACAAAAAGAATGAGAATAGCATATGGGAAATTTGAGAGAGACACCACTAACACCCCAATATCCATATAATTGGTATTCCAGAAGTTGAAGAAGCTGGTAAAGGCATGGACGCTCTTTTCTGTAAAGTACTACCTGAACACTTTTCAAATCTAGAGAAACGTGGAGAAATTCAGACCTAAGAAACAAAAAGAACTCTGAGAGAATCAACATAAAAAGTCTTCCTCATGGCACATCAAAGCAAGCTTGGTAAAAACCAAAGATAAAGACAAGATTCTAAAAATGGCAAGTTACTTACAAAAGTTATCATACTAGGCTAACATCTGACCTCTCAACTGAAACAATGCAGACAAGGAAAGAATGGGAAAACCTATTCAAAACATTAAAAGAAAAAAAATTTCTGAGGCCACCAGGTGGTATAGCGTTTGAGGCACTGGACTCTCACATAGCCAACCACGGTTCAAGGCCCAGAACTAGAGGCTTGAAACTCACTGGGCACATGTTCATGCATGCCCCAAATCCTGAAAGACTAATGGAGGAGAAGAAATGGTGGCATGGATATCTCCCACTGGGGGGTGATTTCTCATTTTTCTCTCTGTCTTGTTCTGTGTCTCTGGCTAGGGCATGGACCCTATAGCAAAACTCTCAAAAAAATTAAAATGTTGAATGCTAATGGATTAAATTCTCCAATTAAAACACACAGACTGATAGAATGGAAGAAAAAAACCACAATAAACCATATGCTGCTTATAAGAAAAACACCTCACTGCCTCACTGATAAAGACATACAATGTTAGAGAGTGATGGGCTCAAAAAATATATCCCATGGAAATTGAAACTAGAGAAAGGTTGAAGTCACAAAACTGATACCAGACAAAGTAGACTTCAAGACAAAAGCTATAAGAAGAGACAATTACTCTATAGTCATGAAAGGGCTACTTTGCCTAGAAGATGTAACAGTTATAAGTATGTATGCACTCAACACAGACGCACCTAAAATCACCAAAGAGAAACTGCTAGATCTAAAGGGAGAAATAGAGTGCAACATAATAATCGTTGGGGATCTCAATACTCCACTATCTCCTCTGTACAGATAACCTGAACAAAAAATAAACAGACACAAGATCTAAATGGGCTTTCCCCTGGCTGGCAGCGTGGAGGCCTCACGATGCCTGGAGTTACTGTAAAAGACATGAACCAGCAGGAGTTCGTCAGAGCTCTGACAGCCTTCCTCAAAAAGTCTGGAAAGCTGAAAGTACCTGAATGGGTGGACACTGTCAAGCTGGCCAAGCATAAAGAACTTGCTCCCTGTGATGAGAACTGGTTCTTCACACAAGCTGCTTCCACAGCATGGCACCTGTACCTCCGGGGTGGTGCTGGGGTTGGCTCCATGAACAAGATCTATGGGGGACGGCAGAGAAATGGTGTCATGCCAAGCCACTTCAGCCAAGGCTCTAAAAGTGTGGCCTGCCGAGTCCTTCAAGCCCTGGAGGGGCTAAAAAATGGTGGAAAAGGACCAAGATGGGGGCCACGAACTGACACCTCAGGGACAGAGAGATCTGGACAGAATTGCCAGACAGGTGGCAGCTGCCAACAAGAAGCATTAGGACAGATGATGTGCTGGGTTAATAAATTGCCTCATTCGAAAAAAAAAAATCTAAATGGTAACATAAATGAAATGGATTTAACAGACATCTATAGAGCATTTCACCCAATGACCACAACATACACATTTTTGTCACGCATGGCACGGAATGTTTTCAAAGATCAACCACATGATAGGGCACAAAACAAACCATTACAAATTTATAAAAACTATATTCAGTATCTTTTCTGATCACAATTGAATCAAATTTGAACTTAGAAAAAACACTAAAAAATATACAAACAAATGGAATCTAAACAACCTACTCCTCCTGTATGGCTTCACAACTACTGAAGAGATTAAAACTGAAATCAAAAGGTTCATTGAAGCCAATGATAACAAATGAGTTTTATAATCTATGAGACACAGGAAAAGCAGTCATATAAAGGAAGTTCATAGGAATTAGTGTCCACTGGGCGGGGGGGAGGACAGAAAGGTGACAAATAGACAACCTAATCACACATCTCAGGGAACTGGAAAATCAACAACAACAAAAGCACAAAAAATACAAGGAGAAAAGTAATAGTAAGTATTTGAGCAGAAATAAATTAAATAGAGAATAAACAAACTGTATAGAGAATAAATAAAATCAAAAGCTGGTACTTTGAGAAAATAAAATTGACACACCATTAGGTAGATTAATCAAGGAGAGCAGAGAAAGGAACTAGATAAACCAAATCAGCAATGAAACAGGCTATACTACAACAGACACAAACGGAATACAAAAGAACATGAGTGAATACTAATCAAGGAGAGCAGAGAAAGGAACTAGATAAACCAAATCAGCAATGAAACAGGCTATACTACAACAGACACAAACGGAATACATGAATGAATACTATGAGTTATTTTACACCAATAAACAAGAAAACTTAGTTGAGATGGACATATTTCTGGACACATACAATCTACCAAGATTAAATCAGAAAGACAGAAAGCCTGACTAGACCAATAATAAGCAATGAGATCGAATCAGTAATAAATAGCCTCCCAACCAAGGAAACTCCAGGACTCAATGGCTTCACTTCTAAATTCTACAAAACATTTTTTTAAATTTACATTTAATCATGTATCTCTTTACAGTGTATAACATTTCTTTTTCCAGCACAAATACCATGCCTATCAGTCAAGACAAAGATATTACTATATACATTATCCTCAGCAAATAGTTTCTCATTGTTTTGTTGATTAAACATACTTTTACCTTTTTGCTTCCCCCTTTCTCCTCTCTCCTTCCCTCCCATACTAAACTTTTTTTCATCTTTTATTGATTCACAAAAGATCTTAATTAAGCTAAAAATATGGGCAAGTCTAAAATCTAGTGACAAGTGCACTGTAATTTTCTTCTGAAACATTTTTTTCTCTCCATTTCCCTTTTACTAAAGAGAGGTATAAACTAACATATTTGCAAAAAAAAAAAAGAAATTTAGTCTCCATTTAGTCTGTTATTTGCACAAAGCCACGTAAGAATTTTATTTCTGATGCAAGACAGAACTAACCCTGATTCTCCTCAAACTATTTCTAAAGTCTCAAAAAGAAGAAAACTGCCCAAATTTATACTATGAAGCCTCTGTTCCTCTTACTTTCAAAATAGACAAGGACATTAAAAAAAAGAAAACAAAACAAAACAAAACTACAGACCATTATCACTGTTGAATACAGATGCAAAAATCTTTCAATGGGTAAATACCAAACAATATACAACAAATTAAAAAGATTATATACCATGACCAAGTAGCTTTCTAGAGACACAAGTATGGTACAACATACACAAAACAAGAAATAAAATACATCACATCAATGAAAGGAAAGATAAAAACCACACGATCATATCATTTGAAGCATATAAAGCATTTGTTAAAATGCAACATCTTTCATTATTAAGACTCCTCAGTACAATAACAGTCATATATGACAAACCCATAGCTAACATCATATTGAATGGGAAAATCTGAAAGTTTTTCCACTAAAAACTGCAATAAGACAAGACTGCCCACCTTCTCCACTCCTCTTCAACATAGTACTAAAAGTCTTAGCCAATGCAATCTGACAAGAGAGTAAAATAAAAAAAAAAAAAACATTAGTCCTGGAAGTGATAAACGAATACAATAAAGTGGCAGGTTACAAAAATTGACACACAAAAATTTATAGGAATTTTATATACTAACAATGGGAAAAACTGAGGTAGAATCAAAGAAAGCAATCCCATTTACAACAGCCACAATAAATATAAGATACCTAGGAATAAACCTAACCAAATAAGTGAAAGACCTGTATAAGAAAAATGATGAAAAAAAATTTTTAAAGTGAAAAATGATATTAAAAAGTGGAAAGACACCCCCATGCTCCTGGATTGGAAGGATATCACCAAAATATCAATCCTATCCAAACTAATCTACAAATTAAATGCAATTCTAATGCAAATCAAACTATTAAAGATATTTCTCACAGAAATAGAAAAAATCATAAAGTTTGTCTGGAACAATAAATGACCTCATATCACCAGAGAAACACTGTGCAGAAAGAATAAAGTAGGCAACATCTCACTTCCTGACCTCAAAATATAAGACAAACCTATGATAATCAAACAGCATGGTATTGTTACAAATACAGGCAAGTAGACCAATGGAACAGAGTAGAGACTCCCAAAATAGACCCCAAAACATACAGTCAATTAATTTTTGACAAAGGGCACAAGAAAATCCAGTGAGGAAATGGAAGTCTTTTCTGCAAACGGTGCTAGAAAAATTGGCTATCCTCTTGCAGAAAAATAAAACTGCACCCCTATCTTTCACCATTAACAAAAATCAACTCAAAATGGATCAAAAATCTAAACATGAATCCTCAAACTATAAAACTACTGATGGAAAACATTGAGAAAACTCATGGAGATATCAGAGTAGACAAACTTTAAATAAGGCCCCCAAAGTACAAGCAGTCATCCCAAAATAGACAAGTGTGATTACCTCAGGCTAAAATGCTTCTGCACAGCAAAAAAAACAATTAATATCAGGAGACAATGCTCACAGTGGGAGAATGCATTTGTTAACTATGCCTCAGATAAGAGACTGATAACCAGAATATATAGAAACTCATGCAGCTTACCTGTAAAAAAATAATCAACCCAATTAAAAATGGGTAAATGATATGAATAGACAACCTTCCAAGGAAGATATATGAATGGACAAAAAGCACATGAAAAAATATGCAAGATTTCTTATCATAAAGGAAATGTAAATCAAAACCACAATAAGATACTGCTTAATGTCAGTTGGAATGGCCAAGATTTAAAAAATATAGAATGATAAGTGCTGGTGAGGCTGCAGTGAGAAAGGAACCCTCTTATACTGTTGGTGGATATGTAGATTAGTATAATCACTGCAGCAAATAATACGGAGCTTCCTCAGAAGCCTACAAATAGAATCACTATATGATCCAGTAATTCCACTCTTAGGTATCTACTCAAAGGATAGGAAAACACTCAGTATCAAAAACACTTGCACGCCCATGTTTATTGCAGCATTATTCACAATTGCAAGTACATGGAATCAACCTAAATATCCATGAACAGATGAATTAATTGAAAAAATATGGCACATGTACTCTATGAAATACTATCAGCCATAAAATATAATGAGACCTTGATATTTGATACAAAGTGGATAAATATGGAAGATTTAATGCTAAGCAAAGCACATCAGACTATGTAAGACAGGTACTACATGGCCCTGCTTACTATATACCAAACGTCTGCACTCTACAACAGAAACTGAAAGGTTTGAAGGTATAATAACAGGAAGAGCAACTGTACATAGAAGAGGCAGTATAGGGCGGTGTGGGTAATGTGGGGAGGGAGGAAGGAATTCAGGGAAAACACAACCAACACATTTAATAGACACAAAAATGAAAATTTAATTATTGATGATAATACATATAGTAATATCTTTGACTTGAGTAATATGCACCATAGTCATTGTGGAGGGAAAAAAAAAACATTGCACACAGTAAAGATATATATTGATTAAATGCATTTTTTTAAAAAAAGAAAGAAATAAAAAAAAAAACATGACCTCAATGTATAGTTGTACTTGTTTATTCTAATTTGTAAACAACTAGGAGCTTCCCCACAACCCTTCTTTGCCCCCAAAATCTATCCCTTAGTTCTGCCAAATGATATAGCAGACTGTAAGACTAAACTGCTCATTTTTGACTCCCATGTTCAGATATTTGGTGGAGAACAAGTTCATTTTGACAGAAATAGAATAAAAGAGCACAAAATTAAGATGCTACTTGGGAAGTCATTCTCCCCAACTTAAAACTGATAGCTGAAGGGGTTCTTTCAACTGAAAGCTGAACTGAGTTATATTTTTCTTTTAGGAAATATTTTAATGTATGTGATTATTCAGATGATAAATTGACAATAAAATTAACAATAAAATCATTCCTCCACATTTAGTCGGGTGAGAAGCTGCAAGACAAAACCACTCACTTCTGTTGAAGTACACATTGCATGCTCTTTCATCTTCCATACTGCGAAGTTTGTCAGAAGCTGTGCTATGACTTGCAAATTACTTTTTCTCATGTTTCACTGCATTTGACTCCCAGTCTTCTCACTCTGAGAGAGTGTGTCAATTTAAACAAGTCCACAATGAGTGAACTTCATTTTAATGACAGGAAGAAGGGAGCTGAGGTCAAAGTAGAGAGAAAGCAGAGGGACCAGGGTCACTGTGACAACTGTCCTTTACTCTGAGCCTCCCCACTAAGAATTATGGCATGACTTCTATGAAGTCAAATGGCCATAATGAGGATAAGCATGCTTTCTATGTCTACAGGAAAAAAGAGGAATTACTGCAACAAAATACTAGTTCTGACTCATTGGATGTCCATGTAGTAGAGTTAACATTTTTTTTCAGCTTTATTTCTTCCATGAGAGAGACATGGATGGAGAGATGAGACTTCCCCCAACAGGGTCTTCGTGCTGCGATCCAGCCCCAGCCTCAATCAGTCCTGATCATTGGCATGTACACACTCAGTGTGTACAGGGAGACCTTGGGACAGAAATTAAGTACCTATCCCTGTGGATACAGCAGCATAGAACACCCCGTTACTGCTGTGCCACTATGGCTGGCCCCATTGGGATGTTCAGAGGAAATAAAACTGGGTTTGTTTTAAGCTCCCACATGCTGACCAGCATTAACTTTTGTCCCAAATCTTCTTTTAAATCATAACCCTTTTCTAAATTAATGATGGGATTTTTAAATAAATTTTACAAACCCACTCAGAAAATTTTAGGTCATTAAGAAAGTCATGACATATTTTTCTATGTTTTGTATTAAAAAATATGTCGTGACTTTTCTGATGACTGATCAGATATCCACAAATGTAGAACTGTGGTATTACTATACTAGAATACTACTCATCAATCAGAAAGAATGCCTGAAATTATCTCTATTTGCAGATGACATGATTGTATACATTGGAGACCCAAGGGTATCCCCCAAAAAACTCCTTGAAGTAATAAATGAATTCAGTGAAGTGTCAGGATATGAAATCAACATTCAAAAACCTATAACATTTTTTTACACGAATAACAAGCAGACCAAGTGAGAACTGAGGAAAGTAATCTCATTTACCATAGCCATGAAAAGTATAAGATACCTTGGGATAAACCTAACCAAGGAAGTCAAAGACCTTCACAAGGAGAACTATAAAAATCTTTTAAAAGACATTTAAAATGACACAAAAAATTGGAAGGACATCCATGTTCCTGAATTGGAAAAATTAATATAATCGAATGACAATTCTACTCAAATTAATCTACATATTTAATGCAATTTCAATCAAGTTACCAGAGACAGTCTTTACAAATCTAGAAAAGAACCATAGAATCCGTCTGTAATCATAAAAGACTCTGTATTGCCAAAGCGATCTTGCACAAAGAGTGGAGCAGGTGACATCTCACTCTCTGACCCCAAAATATATTATAAAGCTGTGATAATAAAAAACAGTATGATATTGGCACAAAAACAGATAGGTGGAGCAATGAAATGGAATAGAGACCCCAGAAATAAACTCCCAAACATACAGCCAAATGATTTTTGACAAAGGGTATAGTCAATCCAGTTGAAAGAGGAAAACCTCTTTAGCAAACAGTGCTGGAAAAACTGGGTATCCACCTGCAGAAAGATGAATCTGGATCCCTATCTCTCACCTTTGAAATCAGCTCAAAGTGGATCAAAGATCTAAACCTAAGGCCTCAAACTATGAAACTGCTGCTGGCAAACAATGGGGAAACTCTAGGAGACACTGGGATAGGCAAAGACTTCTTAAATAAGACTCTCAAAGCACAGGAGTAATCCCTAAAATAGACAAGTAGGATTACATCAGATTAAGAAGTTTCTAAATAGCAGAAGATAAAGTAACTAGTGTGAATTTTCAACTCTTAGAATGAAAGCATATTTTTGTAAACTATGCCTCAGATAAGGAACTGATAACCAGAATACACAGGGAACTCAAGTGGCTTACCCCCCAAAAACGACCAATCCCATTGAAAGATGGGAAAATAAACTGAAGACAAAACTCTCTAAGGAAGACATACAAACAGCAAAAAAGTATATGAAAAAGTGCTTAGCATCCCTCATCATAAAGGTGATGCAGATTGAAAGCACAATGAGATACCATCTAAATCCAGTCAGAATGGCAAAGATTAAAAATACAAAAAATGGGGACCAGTATTTGGCATAATGGCTATGTTGCTGGAGTCTCATGTAGTTGACCGCAGTTTGAGTCCCAGAGTCGGTGGCTTAAACTCATGCCTGGCACGTGTGCATGTGTGCCCAAGATCCCAAGGGGAGAATGGAGAAGAAGGCACTGCAACACGGCCATCCCCCTGGGGGGTGATTTCTCACTTTCTGTCTCTCTGTCTTTCTGGAGAGTGCATATGCACTATAGCAAAAACCTATCAAAAAACAAAACACAAAAAATGATAAGTGCTGGGGATGTGGTGAAAGAGGAACTCTCCTACGCTGCAGGTGGAAATGTAAATTAGTCCAGCCACTGTGGAGAACAATATGGAGGTTTCTCAAAGATCTACAAATAAAATTACCATATAATCCAGCAATTTCACTCCTGGGTATCTACCCAAAGGACGGGAGAATGCTCAGTCAGAAAAGAGCTTGCATAGCTGCATGTATTGCAGCATTATTCACAATTGCTAAGACATGGAACCTAATGTCCACAAACAGATGAATGGATTGAAAAAATGTGACAGATATATTCAATGGAATACTACTCAGGCATAAGAAACAACAAGATCCTGACTTTTCACAGAAAGTGAATGAATATGGAAGATTTACTGATGAGTGAAGTAAGCCAGGCTATGAAAGAGAGACATTGTATGTCTCCACTTAATATATACTGACTGTCAACACTCTGGTGGGGACCAGCAATTGGTGTAATGGCTATGTCGCTGGACTCCCATGTAGTCAACTGTGGTTTGAGTTTCAGACCTGGTGGCTTAAACTCACGTTGGATGCGTGTGTGTGCATGCCCAAGATTCTGAAAGGAGAATGGAAGAGAAGTGATTGTAGCGTGGCCAACCTCCCAGGGGGGGCGATTTCTCACTTTCTGTCTTCTCTCTGCTTCTCTCTGTCTTTCTGGCGAGTGCACATGCCCTGTAACAAAAACTTCTCAAAAAAAAAAAAAAAGAAAAAAGAAAAGAAAAGAAAAAAGAAAACACTCTATGGTGGAAATGGAAATATTAGCGGATATAGAAGCATGGAAAATGGTTAAAAATACTGCAGTCAATGTGGGAGGAGGGTGGAAGAAGGGGAAGAGTGTGAAGAAAGATATGAAGGAGAAAAATAAAGAAGCAAGACATTTATGGGACACAGAAATGGATTATTGTCTGTTGATGATAATATGTATAGTATCCTCAACTGAATTGGTGTGAAGAGTATTCATGTTGGGAGAATTCACTTTACAAACTAAGCGATATATAGTGATTGAATGTATAAAAGAAATTTAAAAAAGAGAAAGAACACCTGTTACATGCAACAACATGGAAACATTTCAAAAATTTTAGGTTGGAAGAAGCTACACACAAAAGGCTAAATACTCTATAATTTCATTTACATGAAATTCGAGTATAGGCAAATTAATCTATGTTGGAAAATTTAAGAACTACAGTTGCATTGGGTAGAAACACATTGACTGAGAAGGCACATAAAGGAATGTCCTGGAATGATGGTAATATTATATATCTCCTAGAGAGTTTGGATTGCACAGGTGTATGTGTTTGTTGGAATTCATTCAATGTTATTTAAAAATGTATACATTTTATTGTATGTAAATTTTATCTTGACTATAAGCAAATATGAAACTCTAGCTAATGATTCCATGCTCAAGTATATGGTTGGGGAAAGACAAATGCAAATTAGTTTTTTTATTGAAAAAATTATTCATTTTAATTTTATTTATTCATTCATTTATTTTAATTTGATGAGAGAGAGAGAGAGAAAGTGAGAAAGCAAGCCGCCAGTTCTGGGACTCGAACCATGTTTGGTTATGTGGGAATGTCCAGCATCTTAACCACCATGCCACCTTCTGGCCCCACAAATTATTTTTAAATGCATCAAAAAAAAAGACAAATTGATAGAGAAAAGGAAGGACAGATGGCTAGATATAACAACCATACATAAATGTGAGTTGGGTTGTACGTCAGGGCACTGAATCTTGGTCATTATTTCCACCTAGTCTGCTACCCTAGGAGTGCACCTCCAGATGCCCCTATGGAGTACACTTACTCTACCACTGCAGACTTCATAAAGTAGGCTCACTGGCTCTCCAGTCAGCCACTAAACTACAGAGACTGAGGGCAGCCTGGAAGGTTAAAACTCAAGGTCTCCCTTTTACAAGCACATTCTAAACCACTAAGTTGATGTGGCCATGCCTCTGTTCATGGGGAAGCTGAGGAGACAGACATAGGTGTGGTCCTTTTCCAGAATACTAAATGGGAAGCAGTGATGTAAACACCCCACTGCACTCCGTGTTATCTACCATCTAAAGTAGCAATTTCATTCTTGTTCCTTTCTGTGTATCCGTCTTCCCACCTATTAGCTCCAGCACTGGAAAAGGGGTGCCTTCATGTGAATTCTCAGACACCATATCCACTGCCCTTCCAACTCCAACCTATTGGCCAAGTCTATAGATGATGGGGAATTGAAGTATTTTCCCAACACACTGGGAAAAGTTCTATCATCTCAATCAGCTAGATATGACCTTTTAGATGTTACGGTGGGAGAATGAAAAAATCTGGGTAATCTTTAAGATAACAACATACTCACATGGCTTTGACTTATTGTTTAACCTAAAGTCTTGAATGAGTTAAATATCTTTTTCTTCAATCATTTTAAATTCCTAGAGACAAGTAGAGAAAAGCACTACAATTCATAATGATAAAATATGAAGTCATGTGGACTTTTAATATACTTGCTAGTGTATTATGACCACTATATGTCAGGCACTGTCTGACTTAATCCTTACAATCCCCCGAATGAACACTATTATCCCCATCTATACATTTACATATGATTTATTCATTAATTTATTAAAAATTTGTAAATTCAGGTTCCATGAAAATAAGGAATTTATTTAAGGTCATACTTCCAGTACTGGTAGAGTTGATACTGGAACCAATATCAAAAGTATTGGAACCAATATGCCAAAACTTGTAATCTTTGTCTACTGTGTCACATCAGTATTCAAACAAACATTTAAGCCACTTCGGTGTTTACCTGACTATGCATCAGTATCTTCTGCCATATTGTCATCACATGCTATCATTTGGATCAATGGGTTCTTATTCCTCATAAATGCTGCCTATGCATTAGTCAATCTTTTCTCCTAATTAGATTAAAATTCTAAATCTAGAAGATTGATACATTCAGAGTGATACATTCTAGCATATGTTACTTTTAGTGCAGCTTTTATTACATCCTGGAGCCCAAATAAACACCTTTTAAGCATTTAATATCGGCTATCCATTTAAATATATGTCCTGTCCATAGGGCATTCTCAATTTTGCCCGAATGCCACAGAAAACATATAGCCAAGCCTTGACCTCATCTTCCCCTAAGGAAAGCTCTCTTTTTGTGCTTTCTTAACTCTCTGAGCTCTCCTCTGTCATAGCCTGATAGCACCTTATTAATGATCGCTAAGTTTCTGGAAGTCAGCGACTCTGCCTTGTTTTTTATTTTATCCTTAGCAACTAAGTACCAATGTTAGTGGGTAGATATTTGATAAATTCTTTTTTTTTTCTTTAAAGAGAGGGTTTTAGGCCAATTCTAATGGCACAGAGGTTAAGTGAGCTAGATAGATCCCACATGGCTGAGTGAAACTCACATGGTTTGAACCCCTGCCACTATGACTTGAGAACACATGCTGGGTGCATGTGCTTACGAACACATGTGCTCAAAATCCCAACAGGATGAAGTTATGGAAAAGGGATTATTGTATGATTATGCCCCATTGTGGGGAGTTTTCTCCCTCTTTCTCTCTCTTATTCTATCCAGTGAGATGCACACTCTCTGGATTTTAATTAATTAAAAATTTTAGGGTTTCACCATACCCATGATCCTCCTGCCTCAATCTCCCCCAACACTGGGATTTCAAGTGCACTGTAGTGCATTACCTGGCTCTGAGGCTGGATCGAAGATTGCATCCACGCCTCCTATGCTGTCCAGCCTTTGGAGCACAGTGTTTCAGTAGTAGTGCATGCCACCATGGCTGGGTCATTTCTTTTTTGAGTGAAAGAATGAATGAATCTAATGTTTTTTTTTTTCCATTCATTCATTCCTTGGTTCCTTATATTTTCACTTCCCATAGACCTAGATATAGAAGTCAGATAGAAGTAGTAACAAGTGCAAAGTACCATAAGGGTAGAAGGGCTAAGTTTTCAGCTGGGATGCTTGGAGCTAAGATGTAGAGCCACTGGTCATTAGTAAAACAAACCAAACATATAACCCTGTTCTTTTGTCACAATGAATTCCCACACACATGCTTCATCTCAGCTAATTAAACTTTGTTGGTTAGAACATTACACAATGAGGCCAGGGTTCTAGATTCAAAGAGGTCCCAAGCCTGGATCAACTTCATTATTGTTGTACTCCTGGCAGACCAATCTCTACCAAGAGAGCACATTATTCTACTACCTGGGACAAAAAAGACTGGAGAATTACCTTGATTAAACATTTTTTGTATTGCCTCTCCTATCATTTGCTTTTAGGTTTCTTTTTCCCATTCTATTACCATTGCTTTTCTCAGCAACACACCCTACCTTCCCATTTTAATCACAGTGCCAACCTTTCTTCAAGTTTGAGAGGCAAAGAAAAAGCTGACTAGCTTTTAATTCCAAGTGGAAACTGTTCACGTGGAAACTTTATTGGTTTAGAACCAGGTTCTGCTCAACTGCACCAACTTATTTCCTTAGAAAATGAGCATTGTTTCCCTTAGAAGCTATCACATCTAAGCATGTAAGCAGGATCAATCCCCGGATCAGCTGTGACTGTGATGTTCTTAAACTGATCTCTGCTTATCTCCACTGCAATAGTTAGGAACAGTAAATCTACACTGAATATAACTGAAAACTGCACTGAAACGGAAACTCACTCTGGATTAATGTTGGAGGGCTAGAGTTCCTTTTTTTTTTCTTTTTCCTAGATGATATATATTTTTAATTCAGCACAAATTTTGCAAGAATAATACTGCCTGCCCAGAAAGTACGGTGCTCTAATTCACTCATGGGGATGTAACACCATTCATAAACAGATCGAAAGGTGCTAGTCCAATTTGAATTACTGCATCATATTCACTCCAGGGCCATCCGTATGTGAGCAGAAAGCGACATAAATTTTTCTCCTAGGCAGGTTTGTGCTGATCCTGCATGGGGAGCTCACTGCATGGAGAGAGGTTGTCTGGGGGAGGGCAGAGAAGCAGAGATATGCATGCAGAGAAGTCACATTTTCCACATGGAGTGGAAAGGAATCCCCTGAATGTTAACTAGTAAATCTCTAGTGTTCTTGCTTGATGGTTGTAGAATACAAAGTTGTATATATGCATTCATGTGTTTGTAGAGTTTGTATTCACCCGAAGAGAGAGAGGAGAGGAATAAATACCCTGTGTATGAAGCAAGTGCCACGAAGTATACCTCGCTAGCTCCAATTGTCCTGGCTCACACCCTGAGGTTGGCACTGTGTCCTAAGAATTCACAACAGCTCTATAAAAGGGGTTATTTTCCTAAATGGAACCAGGTTTTAATGATTGTAATGATTATTAATATAATTTTATTAATACAAAAATATTAATAATTATTATCCCCATATGATTTCATGGGCTCATCTACTCAACTTGTAAACCTGTTCTTGTAATGTGTGCTAATAGAGCTCTTCAAAATAGTAAAATTCCAGGAACAAATCCAACTTTGTTTTTTTTTTATTTTATTTCCTTGAATAGTCAGAAGAACAAATGTTCTTTGAGTCTGACACTGCTCAGAAATGACTTTGAATTGCTAAGATGGCTACTTTTAATATGAATGTACTATTTGGGAATAGATCTTTATAGCTCAGTATTCAGAGGCTGGAGAACTCTGACGATAACAGATGGTTCAATTTACCATTGGTCCTCCATATGTATTTTAATTGGCCACAGTTGAGAGGAATAAAAATATTTTAATATATCATGAAGATACATATTAAATTTTAATTAGAGTCTGTTCTATCCTAATAAACTAATTTAACAACTTAGAGACTCACTCTCCCCATTTCTCGCAATGAGAATTTAACAATTTTACCTTGATCAAAGAAAACCAAAATGTGGATGAGCAGTGAAGATTTCTCTCTTAACATGTGATACTTTTGAAAGTCTGAACCCAGAAATGTAATGATGCTATGTACTCAAAGTGTGGTTCATTTTATATCTCACATAAATTATATATTTCTTCACGGTCGTAACTGGCTTCTCCTCAAATGGTTACAACTGCTAAAATATGGCAGACCTTACTTTGTTCTGTCATGTTTCTTCCTAGACTTGTTTGGGTTTTTTGACTCAGGGAAAATTAAGACTTGAGTAACATGACTGGACTTAATACTACTGAAATACACATTTTGAATCTGATTCCCATTTTCCACATCTTGAAGATTTATTTTTTTTTATTTTGCATTTTGACAGTCATTAAGTTTACAGGGATCAATAGTCACACTGAAACTGAATAATGTCCCAGGGTAGCATAGTAAACTACTGGTGTTAATCTGTTGCCCAATTTTGGTGAGGGTGTAAAAAAGCAGGGAAATCTAACTGGCCATATTTGGAATCAAATTATAGTGTTAAAGTTTCTGAGCAAGGAGAGGAGGTGAGATAGCGGCAAAGAAGTGATGCAAGAATTCACAAAACTGGACTCTAGCCTTCAGGGACCGAAGGGCACTCTTCACAGGGCCTGATATTTGACACATGTTTCTTCTGATGATTGTTCCACAGCATTTCAGAGTGGCTTCTCTTAGGGAAGCAAATTCAGAAAACCACAGCACACCCAGAAAGTTGTTGCCAAATGTTCTCCCTGACTCGACAGCTCTTGCAGCCACGATATAGTCAGTGTGATCAGAGAGGAAATATTCTTACTAGCTATGTAACTAAGAAAAAATCACTTTCATTTTCTGATCCTCAGTGTCATTATTGTAAAATGGGTTATTCGCTGAGATGGATACTAAACTTGAGCTGTGAAATATTGCTTTCCTTAACCCAAAATGAAGATTTTCTGCTGAGATTTTTCCCCTGCAGACTAATTTCTAGTGGGTGGGGCTACCTCTTCTTTCCATTTCTCTGTCTCACTGTGTCTCCCTGTGACTTCAAATTTTTTTCAATTTTTTTTGAAAGGTATTCTCTGGGCTCTCAAACCCTTTCTTTATTGTGCTAATTGGTGCCTTTCCCCATTTCATTTAGAAAAGGCACACCTGAAGGCCCATCCTGAGATGGATAGTGAACTTGAGCTGTGAAATACTGAACTGTGCATGCTGTGCGGTTTTCATTTTCTGCTTTTAAAAATTAAAATCTACTGTTTTTTTAATTATCTTTTTTCTTTCTCCTTTTTCATTTGATCTTTTCTTCTTCTTTCCTCTTCTCTAATTTATTTTTTCCTTTTTTCTTTATCTTTATTCATTGGCTGCTCAGCCTTTACGCACTAAGTGCCTAGACAGGTCCAAGTGAACAGGATTCAAACGTCTGAATATGATTAGGGTCAGAATATTCATCTATTGTCACGGAATCTGATGCACAAAGAGTGAGAATGGAACTGAAGAGAGAGTGCAGATCACGTCCTTCTGCATGGCTCTGAATGCTCATACTGAACTTCAAGAATTAGGAAGAGGGACCAGCAGTTAGCGTAATGGGGATGGGGAACCTAGGATGGCAAAACAAAAGGCAAGGTATGCAGGACACAAAAATTGGGAAATCATTTGCTGAGAACATATATGTTGATGTGCTTGATTGAGCCAATGCACAGTGTATTTTGGATGGAAGATTCATATGTGTGTTGTGATGAAAAAAGAAAAAAAAAATTTATAAAAAAAAACAAAATATAAAAAAAAAAAAAAAAAGAATTAGGAAGAAACACACCACCCATCAGCCTTTATCTCTAACAGGTCCATTTGTTTCTTTTTTTATACTGTGTATTTTCTCTTTTAGATCTTGCAAGAATTTCCTCACCTCCTGGAACTCATCAGCTCCTTTCTCCTGCCTCCTCTGCAGTTCATTGTCTCTCTTCTCTTCCATCTCCGTTAGCTTTGTCGCTATGAATATTCTTAATTCTTTATTGGATATTTCCATGAGTTTCATTGTACTGTCTGAGGATGAAGAAAAGTTTTCCTTTTCCCTTGAAGGAGAGGTATTTTCTTGCTCTCCCATATTTCTTGTGACCGTACGATTAATTCTAGTTATCTGATGGATGATGTGTTTCTTCCTAATTCAGATTCAGTGGGAATAGAGGAAATTCTGACCCTAATCATATTCAGATGTTTGAATCCTATTCACTTGGACCTATCCAGTTGTATATAAGTAGGGATGGAAAATCATTAATGATAACATGTATGACTAGGCCACTATGGAGTATATTCTGGATGGGAAATCACATTTTGTATGCTGTGACAATTCTCAGGGAATGAATGTAAATTAATTAATTAATTTAAAAATGTTTCAGAAGAAAATTGCAGGGCACTTGTAAATAGATTATAGCTTTGTCCATATTTTTACTTTAAGGTATTTTGTGAATCAATAAAATATGAAGAAAAGCTTAGTATGGAAGGGAGAAAGGGGAAAGGGAAAGGAAAAAACAAGTAAAAGTATGCTTAATTGACAAAAAAAAAAGACAATATTTTCTGATTAGTTATAGAGTAATATCTTCACCTTGACTGACATGCATAGTATTTGTCCTGGAAAAAGAAATGTTGTACACTGTAAAGATGTACTTAAATGTAAATAAATTAATTAAAAAATAAAATTAAAAAAGGGTTATTCATGCTACTTCTACTTACTTCAGAGAGATGTCAGAAGTATACAACGAGACAATGTAAAAAGGCATACAAGCTGTACTTGGTTCTAGTAAGTCTTTAAAGAAAGTTCCTTCAGAAGTCAAGGCCTTTTGAACTGTAGAGCTTTCAGTGGGTATATGAAAAGGGCAGGAACTAGGCTTCTTGGAGGCATCAGCCAGTCATGTTAACACTTTACAAAGATACATACTTCCTTTGACTTTTCTGAGAAGGTTCAATGAGTAAAGCCTCTTTTCAAATTTCAGGCAATAATTGGTATGTAAGATAACCTGCTACATTAGTCTAGATTGGCTAGTTATTTTTGGAATGACAAACTTACCCAACATCTCAATTACATAAAAAAACCCCTGCATTTCTTGTTGGTGTGAAATCTGAGCAATTCTGCAGTCACTTGGCTCCCAAAGGTAGAGGGTGATTCTATGTCTTGATTTCTTGGGATGGTCCAGTTTCTGACTATGCTCCTGGCAAAATTATTACCACTTCCACTCCAAAATTTATCCTGGTTTGGATGATAAAAAATATCATCTTCCAGTCAATGGAGTAAGTCAAGTATTTAGCCTGCCTCTCCCTATCAACATGAGGCCTTTACCAAGGGTGGGAAAAGAGAATCTGAAGAATGTTGTAGGCATGTTCACTGTCTTATTCCAGAAATATCACTTTCGTTTAAGGGCCATTGGCCAGAAATAATCATATGGTCCAAATAAATGTTCAGGTTGCTGAATAACTTAGTCTTCTTAGTACTCAACAAGAAGAGAACCAGGTAACAGTGCTAAATTAGTATCTTCCTGTCTGTGTTGTCAGAATTGAAGCCATATAGAGAACTACCACTCTGTGGCTTCCCACTCAGCCTCTCCAAGTTTACACAGTTACCGCCAAGTGAAATTCAAGTAAGGTCAGGTAAGGTTTCTCTTGTCAGCCTTTTTTCACTGGGTGTTGCTTCTTCCCTCAGTTGGGTGTCTGGGCTGTCACTATTGAGACTCTTCTCTCAGCTCCCAGCTACATATTGATTGTCACCCTCCTTTCACTTATGCCAAATTGATTGCCAGCCTAGGCAATTAGTCTCCCTGAGTTCTCTGAATTGTCCACAAATGTGTTCACTCTGATCAGGAAATCTTCAAACACACACCTTCAAAGTCTGCTTTGCTTTGAAGAAAACACTATCAAGTCATCAGTATGACAGTTGATAGACATGTTTTTGATGCAGCCTATTTTATAGTAAATATCTATCTATAAACGTAGAAAAGCAGCCTTTACTTGCAAAAACCTTTATAGCCTCCCAAGTTTTATTGACAAAGAAATACAAGAGGTGTTTCTAGGTGGTTTCGGTTGAGGGAGACTCTTAGCATTTTACTGCTCTTCATCCAATATCTGTTGTTTAAAATATCTTCACTACTCATGATTGGGCAATAGTTGGCATGCTCATTCTTTAGAAATTCTGAAGTATGGAACTGTATCAAGATTTAGCAGGTAAAAGTGAAAACTGGGGTAAAATAATCAAATAAAAACCCATATTAAATTAAAAACAAAAAAGGAACCATCAGAGTAATATGCTTTACAGTGAGATGCCATGAGATCTTTTTGCCAATTATCATACTCATCTGGTATGTAGATAAAGATTTTTCTTCAACTACTATTAGAAAAATGAGATTGTGTCTCTCCCCTCCTTGCATATCCAAATATTATGCACCCTCCAGCCTAAGGTGCCAACCATTTGCTTCTGATAGTTCTGGATCACTGGAATTTTTCCTTCATCCACTGAAAAGTATTGTTCCTGGTACATTTTCATGAAATCACTGAGGCATCTTATTAAAAGTCCACCAGATCTTCCTGAGATCTACTGAATCAGAATATTGGGGGGGGTGGAGACAAGGAAAATATATTTTTATCAATAGTAAGCACATCCTTGCACATTAACCTATGACAATCTCTATTCTATTCTCATGTCTTCTCAAAGTCCTTACTCCTATACTGACTGGTATTGTTAAATATTAACAAAGCAATATCATGTATCGGTTTCTTTTTCTTTTTCTTTCTTTTTTTTTTTTTGAGAGTTTTTTCCTATAGGGCATGTGCGCCTACCGGAAAGACAGAGATACAGAAAGCGAGAAATCAGCCCCCAGGGGGGATGGCCATGCCGCAATCCCTTCTCCTCCATTCTCCTCTCGGGATCTTGGGCACACACGCATACATGCCCAGTGTGAGTTTAAGTCACCAGGTCTGGGACTCGAACCGTTGTCGATTACATGGGAGTCCAGCAACATAGCCATTATGCTAACTGCTGGTCCCATGTATAGGTTTTTGCGACTGTTCTATAAGCTTTCTCTCAGCCCTAGCCCCAGTGTATATCTCAGACCTTTTTGTTATCAACATCACACAGTCAGGTATTAATTTATTCTTAATATGATAGATTCATATACTGATTTACTTGAAGAATATTTGCTGCTAATAAACAAGAGAAGAGCATATTTAGATGATTCTAATCTTAGTTCCAATGGTAGAAAGCTTGGGAAAAAAACAACCTACCATAATATGAGTAAATATTTCCTCATTTTTCCATATACTTATGTATCCTCTCATCCATTTATTTATTCTGTCATTTAATAGTCAACTGCTGAATGCCTACTACATGTTTCATGGTATAAACATCAACTCATATATAGAAAAATTGCCGAGTGCAGGAGACAGGAAGACCAATAATCATCCTAACATGCGTAAGTGCCAGAAGAGGATGCCTGGGGAGGGGGATTAGATTTGAGAGATAAAGAGATACTCTCTGGATGTCTTGACATATGCTGACTTTTTGAAAACTCAGTAGGACCTGCCTGTGTGGGAAAGAGATCTTCAAACATAACTAATGCCCTTTTTTGCAATTTTTAAATAGCTTAATATGAATGTTCTTAAATGAGAGATATGCTTTGTCTATGGGCATCCCACCCTGAATGTCCCCAGACTCATCTTAATGACAGATATGCTTTTATAATATGCTCAAGGCAGTCAGTATGTCTACTGAAAGTAAGAGCACTCCATTCTAGTTTGGTCTATATGGTGGCATTTTAACTGAATATAAAGCATCTTAAATTACTTTTAGTCAAACTAATTGAGGCCCTTCCAACCAAATTATACATGTTTCAAGTTATGTTCGCTGTTTCATGTAAGTTTATTAACAACATCTCAAACAATGTGACCTGGAGCCTCATGGTAAAGCTCCCCAAATGAGAACATATGTACACACGGAACGGCTGGCTCCCTGTGCTCCATGTACTTGAGAATTTATTCCCACCACTTTGGGATGCTCAGATTTCCTCTAGTCTTTAGAACATTTCTTTCTTGACCTTGGATGTCCATGAGAAGATAAAGTATAACCATCTCAGCATATCTGTTGCTAAGAAAGAGCTGCTATGTGAAACTAGTATAAATAAACCAAAATCCACCAACCACAAAGTTGACATTAAATAATAGTCAATTGTCTTCAAGTATTTATCATGGAATGCTAGCTTTTATACAACACGTTTATTGTACATTCCTACCCAATGAAGTAGATGTTGGAAAATAGAGTGACTTATACCAAAATATTGGCCATCTAGTCTAAATTTTCAGTGGTACAAAAAAGGAAGCAGCATGGATACTTGGGGAGAAAGGCCAGCTAATCTATACACTAAAACGAACTCTGAAAGAGAAATTTTCTTTGATATTTAAAAGCAGTAGAAAAGAAGCACAATGCTTGAGTAATTGTGTAAGAAAAATAAGATAAATTAACAATAAATAATAAATTACCAGGCAATAGAACTTTTCAAATGAAAATTATGACTGGTAATACAGTATGTTGACTAAACTCACAGAAAATATCGTGTAAGACTGTGCCCTGATACGCATGACGTTAACTTTAGAGTTGTCAGAAAAGCTATGGCACATAGAGAAAAAAATGTGTCCTGACTTTTCTGACAACCCAATCTTTTCTTTCCTAAAGCTGTGCTGCCTTGGAGTTCAGATTCAAGACTGGAAGTCTTTTCCTGTTTCTTTAAACAAGCATAGAAACTGCAGAGCTCTGCATTGTCTCCACCACAGAACTGTGCTGTAAAGTGGGTAAAGACAATGGTACCTATTCTACATAAATGCTAACAACCAAGTAATAGCATATGTCACTTGCTTCCAGTTTTCCCTGCCTCTCTGGAATGGAAAAGTGTACTGGAAGAGAAGTAGATTACATTGCAAAGTGCGAAGACTTCCCCAGATGGGGAAGGAGAAGGAAAGGGCCTACTCTGCAGTAACCAGTTGGAACATGGGTCCCCCAGGACTTAATTATCTATATCTTGTTAGGCTATAATAGGGGCTCTAAAATGATATTGCCATTTTTCTACAACCAAGAAATTGATTAACGAAGCTGAGTAAATCAAATGCCAATGTTCTTCTCATGGTGAACACGGACAGCAGCCACTGCCTGTAATAGGGAGCTGTCATCATTGCGCAGCAGCTAATAATTGTGGCTATTTGAAGCAGGAAGCACAATTCAGAAAAGGGAATTTGTATCCACATTGGCTGGCAGTGTTTTTGGTGGTGCTCAATTACAGATTCTCAATTTGGATAGGATGCATGATCATTGCTCTGTGAAACACACTGCTGCTGTCCTTGCTTTGATGCCATATTATCCAGGGGAAATTAATATATTCATGATCATCTCAGTGACAACACCAATTAGAAAACAGACAGCTGTGGGAGGCCCTGCATTTGCTTTCCCTTGGAGATTACTGGGGCCCTTAATTCCATCCTCTTCTGTCTCTTCTGAACCTTCACTGTAATCCTACTCGCTTGGCAGTTCAGGTTCGTCTCTCTTCACCAGTTCCTTTTCCATCAGATGACAATCAAGTCAACATCACCTTTATCCTAATGGAATCATCATTGGTCCTCACTCTCCCATTGTGGATTATCTCTTTTCTGTCTTCCTCCTACTACCTCCAAAGACCAGTTTGTAGGTGTGTGTGTGTGGATATATATATATATATATATATATATATATATATATATATATATATATATATATATATATATATATATATATATATATATATATATATATATATATATATATATATATATATATATATATATATATATATATATATATATATATATATTTATCATCAATGAACCTGAAGTTACCATATTGAAAGACCTTTCATGCACTGTTTGTAGCTAAGCATTTGACTGCATTGACCATCTCTTCCTTCCTGACAGTTCACTCATCACAGCCTTCATGACTACCATCTTATCTGATGCTTCTGTTCCTTGATGAGCCCTCCTTCTTCCATCACCTAAAGATGGCCATATCTCATATTCAGATTCTAACTCTTCTGTTCTCGCTCTTTCCTTGCTCTTCTGACTCTGACCTCCTTTGTAAGCTCTTTAGCTGCAGATTTTGAAACCTAAATCTTCAAAGCCAAGACTTGGCTTTACTGATCACCCACTGGACATGCTTGAGTCCTGCCAGTCTCAACACTCAGCATATCTAGTGTCACCAGTCATCACACCTTGTTTAGACTCTCTCACCTGTCCTCTTTCTCTCTCTCACCTGCCTCTCTCTCCCAATGACATCAGACATTATTTCCAACTTCTTTGATGCTTTCTCTTGGTAGGTCAGGAGTGGAGAGCCTGGGAACTGCATTTACTCAGACACTCTTGTCAACATTTAGGTCTTATTAAACGGTATATTTGCCTATGATGAAGGCTGAAAAGAGATATACATTTTTCTTTCTCTGGAAATGGTGGAAGAGGTCATTTCTGCTTTGGCAATGTGGAGTTTTGCTGCTGTTGAATGAAATCCACACCCTCCTGCCTGTCACCAGTCTCAGGACTGCAGGGCTGCAGTGACACTGGAAGCAGTTCCTACAATTTCTCTGCCTTTGATAGCATCAGAAACTTTCTCACTCTAGGACCACAGCATCACTTGAACTTGACAGTCAGTAAAGATTCTCTTGACTTTTGTTCCTTGAACTCCTCCCTCAGTTTTGCAGGCATCTACACTCCTGGATTAAATAAATATCTCTATGTTGACATAATTTGGCAGATCTCTATTTTTTTTTTTTGATATTGATATTGGCACCTGGAATGAAAGTTCCAGCATTTTTTTTTTTTTGAGAGTTTTTTGCTATAGGGTACGTGCGCTCGCTAGAAAGACAGAGACAGAGAGACAGAAAGTGAGAAATCACTACCCAGGGGGAATGGCCACGCTGCAATCCCTTCTCCTCCATTCTCCTCTCAGGATCTTGGGCACACACACATATGCGCCTGGCATGAGTTTTAAGCCACCGGGTCTGGGATGCGAACCGCAATCGACTACGTGGGAGTCCAGCGACATAGCCATTATGCTAACTGCTGGTCCCCAGCATCTTTTCAACTGCTGTCTCCCATCAAAATACCACTACTTCCTGATCACTGTCAATACCTGCCCACCAATATTTCCCCCTTTCCAAACCACATATAATAGCATTTGAAATGTAGTCGTGTACCACATATATGACAGTGTTCCTATTAGGTTCCTATTAGGTTTTTTTTTTTTTTTCTTTTTTTGTCATAGGGTGTGTATGTTTGCCAGAGAGAAACAGAGAAGGGGAAAGTGAGAAATCTCCCAGTGGGATCGTCATGCCACAATCCCTTCTCCTCTACTCCTTTCCTGGGATTTTGAACATGCACACACCCATGCCTGGCATGGCTTTCAAGCTACCAGGCCCAAGACTCAAAAGGCAGTTTGCCATGTGGGAATCTGAAGCACCACACTAACTTCTGGCCCCAATTCATAAGATTTTTCATGGAGCTGAAAAATTCCTGTAACCTAGTGATCCCCTAATTTTCATAATGTTACAGTGCAATGCATTACTCACATACTTGTGGTGATGTTGGTATAAACAAACCTACTGCATTATCAGTCATGTAAAAGTACAGCTCATATAATTAGGTATGGTACCTAATATTTGACAGGGATAATAAATTACTATGTGACTTCTTTATGTATTTACTATACTATACCGTTTATTGCTAGTTTAGAGTACATGCCTTTGTTTATCAAAAAAAAAAAAACTTTACTGTAAAATTGGAGCCTGAAGCATACCATAGATCTCCTGTTTACTATGTCTCTCTCTCTCTGTCTCTCTCTTTCTTTTAGATTTTGCCATAGGGTACATGAACTCACTAGAGAAATGGAGAGACAGAGTAAGAGAAACAAAAAATCACCCTTTGGGTGATGGCAATGCTGCGATCCCTTCTTCTCTATTCTCTTCTTGGGATTTTGGGCATGTGCCAAGGACTCAAACTGCAGTAGGCCATATTGGAGTCCAGCACCTTAACCTACTATGTCTGGCACTACTGTATCTCATGATGATGTCATTTCCTCTTCACTTAATCTTGTGCAGTTTTGTTTATCATGGCGTACAAAATCTACTATGTATGTTTATAACCTAGGTGTATAATAGACTATACGTATGCGCAGTGATGAAATTGTCTAACATCACATTTCTCAGAAAATACCCCTACCATCAGGACCAGCAGTTAGCATAATGGCTATGTCACTGGACTCCCATGTAGTCGACCTCAGTTCAGTTCGAGTCCCGGACCTGGTGGCTTAAAACTCATGCCGGGCACGTGTGCATGCATGCCCAAGATCCTGAAAGGAGAATGGTGAAGGGATTGTGGCGTGACCATCCCCCATGGAGGGTGATTTTTCACTTTCTGTCACTCTGTCTCTTTCTGTCTGGCTGGTGAGCACATGTGCCCTATAGCAAAAACTCTCAAAAAAAAAAAAAAAGAAGATAAAGAAAATATCCCTATCATTAAACGATACACGACTCTACCTTCTCATTCCTAAGGCCTTCCTTTCCCCTCTCACACCCCACATATCACAAGTGCAGTCAACTTTGGCTAACTGGAATTCATTCTTGCAATATACCCCTTGTTTTCTTGCCTCCAGACCTACTTCTCATTATTTCCCCATCTAAAATAGAATGTGACACTCACATACCCAGTAAAGCTCTTCAAATTCTTTCATTCATCAGAATTTACATGTCCAAATGGATTCCTGTAGCATTTTTAACGTCACCTATTTGGCTCATCAAACTTTCAGTTTTTATACCTCAACAGGTGTGTTGTCTCTTGTGGCACAAATAGGGGCCACCTAACCTCTAGTTGAATGGTCTTCTTTATGCTGGCCTAAATCTTTGGTTTAGTAATTTTTGAAAACCAGGAAAACACTGGACTGAGTTTACTCACTATGTTTATGATCCAAACTGGAACCTAACTTTACTGAGATCTGGGTCTACGGTCTTATCACCATTTAAGCCTTACCTATCAATATTTAATGATACCCTCCAGTGAACTGCCCAGATCTCTTTATCAAACTGCACTTTTATGGAAACTATTGCTTGAAATTAGTGGGTCGTGAGACCATAAACTTTCTCATGTATAATTTTTCCATTTCAAGACTTTCTGATTTATAGGCAAGATTTAAAATTCTAAATGGATAAATGCATATATTAAGTTTAATCAGATGAAATTGCTGATATTTGACCATTTTTGACCTGTAAAAATGACAGTTTTACATGTTTCGCCCACCAGATAGATCAAAATAGATTTCATTGTATAATAATTTTCACAGCATGGTTTGTTTTATATAATATAACACACATAATTTATATAATAAAAGACACAATGAATGAATACACTTGACAGTTTTGTCTAAATGAGATGGCTTTCATAATGACATCAGTAATAATGGCTAATATTTACTTTTTTATTTTTATTTTTCTGGAGGGATTTTTGCTATAGGGGGCATGTGCTCGCCAGAAAGACAGAGACAGAGAGACAGAAAGCAAGAAATCACTCTCCAGGGGAGATGGCCATGCCACAATCGCTTCTCCTCCATTCTCCTCTTAGGATCTCAGCCATGCATGCACACATGCCTGGTGTGAGTTTAAGCCACCGGGTCTGGGACTCGAACCACGGTTGACTACATGGGAGTTCAGCAAAATAGCCATTATGCTAACTGCTGGTCCCAATAATGGCTAATATTTATTGAGCACTTATTATACACTAGTCATTGTGAGAATGTTACGTAAGTTTTTTTAAAAAAAATTATTTTTAATTACCAGTTGATAGATGAAGATGCTGTTGCTTGAAATGGCCAAGTAACTCACACGAGATCACATAGCTGCCAATTGCTGGAAGAATCTCAAGCAAGAAAGTTGCCACTTTGATCATATAAAAGAACAGAATGCTTTTTTTATTCTCCCTGAGGACTTTCAGATTCCTCATTTTCTGGCCCCTCCTAAAAATACTAGGAAGAAAGAGGAAGAAGAAATAGAACTCATGGAAGAGTTCAACTATCATCTCCTCCACAAAGCCTATCCCGATCACAGGACTTTCTTTTATCTATTGTACAAGGATGCAGTCCTTTAACTTTTTCCCACTTATGTAGCACTTAGCATGCATTCTTGTCTCTCATATCTCTGCATACATGTTTAAATTTCCCAATTACATTATATAGCTCCACCAGAAAACTGAGCATGCCTAATGCGCTTCATTTACCACAGCAAGGAGCAGACACTTTTTTCCTAACCAAACAAAATCCACCCACCCTCCAAATAATTATTAACTCTTAAGAGTCCTGAATTCAAAGAACTAGAGACAAAGTTCAAAGACCCAGTGTCTATGCAAAATAAACTTACCACTGTTTAATGAGGATACAAACAAGTGTGTTAACACAAACAATAGCACACAACAAGTATCATGCAAGAAATGAGCCAGAATATACCATGATCAAAGAAATAAGTCACCAGGAAGTGGGGAAGGGAGGTACTTTACAGAGGTTTTGGAGAACTGAAGTTGTGGATGAAACCTAGCAAAAAAAGTGAGGTTTAGTCAATAGAAGAACTGAGAAAAGGGTGTCCATGGGGATGGACAGCAGTGCAGTAAGACAAAATGCTTTGAGAGGCTGACCCATATGAGAAGATTCCAGGTTCCCAATCAGTGGCCAGTGTGACCTCCCTGGTACACTGGGCATGTACATGCCCATGATCTGGGGCTAGCTGAAGCTGAGGATAGATCATAGTATCTAGGTCCTGTTGTGGTACCTCTCCCCCTGTTTCTTCCACGAGTGGAAAAACAACAACAAAAAAGGTGTCTAGGAAAAGAAGCAGGTGCAGAACTGCAAACAAACTTGGGATGTATGTCATTATATTTGATAAAGCTAAGGGACAGAAATGGACAAAAGAATTAAGAAGAAAAGTGGAGGGAGAAAATAAATAGGGAGATTGGGGCTGCCTGGTAGCATGATGGTTTATTGCTTTGCTTAGAGAGCCAGATCCTGCATGGCTTTCAAGTCCTCACCTTGGCATATGTATGTGCATGTCCAGGATTCTGATGGAAAGGGCAAATGGAGGAAAAGGGGGTTATATTGTGACCAAGTCCCGGTGGGAGATGCTTGCTCTTTTTTCTCTAGCAAGTGTATGTGCCTTGTGAAAATTTTAAAAATAAATAAAGAAATAGAAAGGAAAAGAGCAAAGTTTGCTCTTGAATTAAAAAAAAAATCAGATGGAAGTAAAAGCAGTGGCTTTAGGTCAACTAGAAAAACAAGGCAAATTCAGAGCTAGGGGCCAGGTCAATGTCAATGACCCTAAGGCTTACTCCAACACTTTCATAGTTCAGTGTAGGGGAAGCAAAACAGTCTGATGATTTATCGCAGATTTCAGAAGTTTAGAAATACAATCAGATGGGCACAAAAAGCTGATGAAAATAAAGTAGGTTTTATTTCTACCTGTTTTAGGAATAGAAGCTTTTTAACTTCAACAGATGGTACATTTCATCCAAAATCTGATGGAAACAAATCTTTGCAGGCCTTCTGTATCAAGAAATAATTTAACAGCCTTCCCTAGAGATTTGGCATATTTTTTGTCTAAATATAATAATAATAATACAAAGAAACTGGTCTTTCAGAATTCTTAATTAAATAATATTAATTCTACAGGAGAAAGTATGGTCTATCTACTATCCAGAATGAATCATAATAAAACAAGAGGAGATTTTCCAAGTCTGGACATGCTGCTAATGACATTTCCGTGTAAGAAAGAATTTTGTAGGCTTCTTTTTAAAAGTTTATGTCTGAAATATTCAAGAAAGGATAGCTGAATCTGGTCAAAAGAATAGAGGTAATGGCTACAGCCAACGTGACCAACTTGACAGGGAGGACATATACTTGTTTAACCAGGAAAATGGATTTTGATGGGAAAGTAGAAGATACGGCAATGCAATATTTATGGGCTGCCACTCAAATGAAAACACCTTTTAATATGTAATTGAAAGACATAACAAATTTATAATGCCTTCTACATCTCAAAATTTGCATTGAATAATGGCAAGGGGCAAGGAAAGTACCCCATTTTTAAATGATTGATATGCATCATGAATCGAGTTCAATATTTATATCCTTCCACACCAATCTTCTATTTTTATTTATATGATCATTTCCTGACAAACAGAATATGAACAATGTCTGCAGAATTTTTATTAACAAAGTGCAAAGACAATACCTCTGTGCCTGTGTAAAACCAGGCGCTAATGCCTCATGTCAAAGCCTATTTATGTTGTTTTATTTTTCTCTTCCTATGTTTTTTGAAAGCAACCATTTCCCACTAAATTAATCCTGACCACCTTCAAGGCATAAATGCATTCTTCTGGCATTTCACATTCTTTGGGAAACCCCTGGGTATGCAAATTCCATTACAGAAATTCCTAGAACCAAAGCAAGGTCAGGGATTGAAAGTGTAATATACATTTCCTCTCCTAATGCAGAACCAGAGGGCTATGCACAAATACAGTATTTCATTTTGCAATTAAGTTCAGGTGAATTATTCAAACTTCAAAATGTGAAATATGCCATGATTACCATTATTCAAACTCCTGTAATTCTCCTTTATTTTTGAATGGAAACATAGCTGAAGGTGTCCGATTAGTAATGAACAAAGAAAGCATACCATTCTTGCCTGCAAATTCAGAAGAAAAACATTTTGTAACACTTTAAATCTTCTTCATTTTAACTAGACTTTAGACTCATTCCACTGATGAATCCTCACGCATGCCCTAGGACATTTTGTAAGGCAAGTTCTTTCTCTCCTCACTGCTTTCCTCTCTCTGATTCCTTCACATACAAAGAAGAGCACTAAGATAAGAAATCCCCATGGACTGAAGTGGAGTCCCAGAATATAGCTCTATAATGAAAACCATGTGTTACAATGGGTAAAACTTCTTACATGCTTCTTAATTCCCTAGGTCATATAAGACGGTAAAGAAAAATAAATAAAACAGTAGCAAATCCAAGATCTTAATGTAAGAAAATGACAAAGTGAAGTCTTTTCAAACCTTTGTCAAGTTTTTCATTCTAGCAATTTCTCAATAGTTTGTTGTAACACTATTTTATCTTCCATTATTCTCTTCCAATGTCCTAGAGTATTCCAATCCAAACAGAATGTCAGTCGTCCAACTCTTTTTTTTTTTTTTTTTGAGAGTTTTTTTCGCTATAGGGCGCGTGCGCTCGCCAGACAGACAGAGAGAGACATAGAGACAGAAAGCGAGAAATCACCCCCCAGGGGGGATGGTCACGCCGCAATCCCTTCTCCTCCATTCTCCTCTTGGGATCTTGGGCATGCACGCACACACGCCCGGTGTGAATTTTAAGCCACCGGGTCCAGGACGCGAACCGTGGTCGACTTCGTGGGAGTCCAGCGACATAGCCATTACGCTAACTGCTGGTTCCCAAGTTGTCCAACTCTTCAACCCACCCAGGTCACCTGGGAGGATCTAGGAAGGCTACTCAGTAAACTTAGAAACTCACAAGAGGGCCAGCAGATGGTGTGGTATTTAAGGCTCTAGATCCCACATGGTCAACTCTGCAGTTCAAATTCTGGATCCAGCAGCTTGAAGGACATGCAGAATATGTGTGCATGTGCATGCTTGTCCAGGATCCTGAGAGGAGAGGAGGAAAAAGGGGACTGAGGAGTGGCCATCCCCCCTGACAGCACACACACTCTATGACAAAAATCTAAAAAATATAAGAGTGCACGTACCCTATGGCAAATTAAAAATATAATAATTAAAAATTAAACAATTCTTTTAAAAAATATAACCACATGGAAGAGTCCTGAGGTATGGTGGGAATACTGTCTTTATTTTATTTTGAATTCGAGGCTGGTAAGAATGGTCTTATGTTGGTTTTTAAGGGGTTAATCCTTTCCAAAAAATAATCTACATAAGGATCACATCAAGAGGCAGAATTGCAAAGTCCCTAAGACTGCTAGCTCTGATTCCAGATAGCCTGGATTTAAGTCTTGTACTAGATCTATTACTTCCTGCTAATATTTAACATCTCTGTCTCAGTCCCTAACCCCTAGAACAGGAGCAAACATACTGACCCATCTTAGAGGAGGTGTAAAGATTACAGGAGTTTAAAAGATGTAATGCACCTGGAGTGGTACACAGCAAGTGCTCTTGTTGCTCAAGTGCTCAATAAACATATTTATCATTTGCTCAGAGGTCCAGAACAATTTAGCAAGAGTTCTTGAAAAACAGGCCTTTTCCTAAGGCTTTTTTGCAGTTTCCTTCTGGTGGATACTCAAACAGGAGCAGCACAAATCTTCAGCTACAGTAATTCAAGAGAAATTTTATCTTAAAAAAGAAACTAGCTCATGGTCAACACTACACAAAGTCAGAGAGCAGACCTATAAGATGTGATGGATGGAGAATGTCTAAGAGGTTTTCAACTCTCTAGCCATATTGTATTTGATAGTTAACTATTAGACGTTTGGATTTCATTTTAAATTATTGCCTAGTAATATACCATGATTCTTGGAAGGAAAATATATTAATGAAGGAAACAGACCTGACTATGAGAAGATAATTCAGATGTATAATCATACTTTTGCACTCTACAGTATGGTAGTGTGAGCTTTACTTCCTTCAATGTCTGTCTTAGCAACTGTAAAACAGGGAACTTACTCAATTGCTATGTAAAGTGGTACCAATATAAGGAAACCGCATGCCAGAGTGCCTGGTATATGAGGCATTCTCAATATGCTACAACTCTTATCATTTAAACCCACTGTGAGGAGCGTATCAGATTCTGATATAGGAGATAGAGAAGACAAAGGCACTGGTCAGTGGTGTGGAGAATTATCACAGGAAAAAGAACAAAAGCAGAGGATGATTAAAACAGGAGCAGACATCACCTGTTTTGGATGCTGGTGCCTGGCTCAGCATCCGACCTTATCTCCCACTACAGTCTTTTACACCTTAATTAAAGTTCTTTCACTGAAGGCAGAAAAATAGTTCTTCAAAACTCAGCCTCAGGGCTGCTCTGTGGCACAGCAATAATGTGTCACTCAAGAGAAGCTAGATCCCACATGGCACCACAGTTCAAATCCCCAGCCTGGGCAGCCTGAGACATGGCAGGCATGTGCAAGGGTCCAGGATAGGACAGTCTGAAGGACTAGAGGAAGGGGATCACGGTGTAACCAGACTCTGTGGACGGTGCTCCCCACCACGGGCGTGCATACAAGCTCATGCCATAAATACAGAAAAAAAATCTTTTTAATTTAGCATTGAACTGATTCTTCCTTAAACTTGGGTCCCAAGCAAGGAGGGAAGAAGCCATGCAAGATTTAGTAAGTATTCTGACTGTCCCCATATCGCATCCTGAGTAATAGACAACTCTAGCGTATACTGGATATACCTAATCATATTCGAAAGGTGGAGAGAACAACCCAAGCTAATAAAACCTGAGAGAAGGAAGCTTATTTTTTTGAAAATTCAGCTGTTGATAAAATCACAATGAAAAAAGGATTACGATATACTTGCCTCTGAAATGTGTGATAATTATTGTCAGAAATAAACCTGCTTGTGTCTTCTGGTTTACCCCTTTTTATTTATTTACTTTGAATTTTAAATTCATTTTAGAGTGTGTGCACATGCAAGTGAGAGAGTGAGAAGAAAAGAGAGGAAGAGGAGTGCCCTTCATAGGGTTTGGTCACAGTGTCCTCCAGCCCATCTGATCATGGGCACACATGTATATGTGTGGTGTGTTTCAGACCTCTGCTGGTCCAGGGATTTGAACTGTGATCACCATGTGTGATCCAGGTTCTCTTGGGTAGTGTATTACCATTGTGCCATGGAACCTGCCTTTCTGGATTTTCCTGTTTTAGTAAAATATGATGCCACCAATCTGTGCACTGCTATGGGAGTGGTATTGGTATCCCTGTCTGCTTACCAGCCATATCGCTTTGGGTCAGTTATTACTGCCTCATGCTTCAGTTTTCTCATCAATAAAATGGGCCTGTCCTTGGGCCAGCAGGTAGCATGGTGAGTAAGGCTCTGGACTCCCACATGGCTGACTGAGGTTCAAGTCCCAGACCAGATGACTTGCTTTCTCACTTTCTCTCTCTCTCTGTCACTCTCTCTCTGGTGAGTACATGTGTCCTATAGCAAATTAAATAATAATAATAATAATAATAATAATAAAATTTAATAAATAACTCTTAAATTAAGAAGTGCCTGGGACCAGCAGTTAGCATAATGGCTATGTCACTGGACTCCCAGGTAGTCAACCGTAGTTCGAGCCCTGGACTCAGTGGCTTAAAAATCATGCCAGGCACATGTGTGTGCATGCCCAAGATCTTGAGGAGAAAGGAGGAGAAGGGACTATGGCATGGCCATCCTCCCTGGGGGGTGATTTCTTGCTTTCTGTCTCTCTGTCTCTCTCTGACGAGTGCACGCACCCTATAGCAAAAACCTCTCAAAAAAAAAAAAAAAGAAGTGCTTGTCATAAAATGACTATTCAAAAAATGTGACATCCTAGCTAATTATAACTGAAGCTATTTACTAATTCAACAAATAATGATTAGGTATCTATATCACTTGTTTAGCACTGCTAAATGAAACATAGGAGCAAAGACGCCATGTAAGTCCATCTTTGTTCAAATACAACAAGTAGGTTGCTAAGAAGCACAGCATCACGAACATTCAGTGATATGCTTTGGAGTTTGGGTTTGATCCTATAACTAGATGAAAAGCAATGAGACTTTTAGAAAATAAAACAATCTAACAAAAGGGATGCTTGTGAAAGCTGGGTCCTGATGAGATTGGCTGGAGGCAAGGGGCCACTTGGTCCAGATGGAGTAATGAGCTGAACAGAGACCAGAGTAGGAAATAGGAGTAGAATAAAGAGACGCATTAAAAAAAAAATCTTCGGGAGTCAATAACACTGAAAGGCATCTACATAAATAAGAGAATCTGGGATGGGGGGCGTGGTTGGTAAGGAGTTTTGTAGTAGCAACCACAGAGGTACTTTAAGAAGAGATGCTGGTTAGGCCTAGGACAGTGTTTTTGTTTTAAATTTCAGTTTATTCCACTAGGTGCATTTGGGGTCAGCCACAATGATACAGCAGTAACACAAAGCTCTGCAATGCTGGATCCAAACAGCAGGCCCCAGGTTGACATCCTGACATCCCCCTGTACACAGTGATGTACATAAGCATGCAGTGGTCTGGGTGCACTGGGGGTGGATCACAGCGTGAAGACAGTTGGTGTTATATTCCCATGGCCTCTCTCCTGAAAGAGAGATGCAAAGGTGAAACCTGTGGAGAGTAGAGCTTGTGACGTGGAAGGCATCAGAGAACCATCCCAATTACAGAGAGTCAGATAATATCAGCAGCTGCCTACCTGTGGTAACAACACACATGCTAAAATAACCTCTCTCCCTCAGAGAGCACTGGATACCTCCATGCACCACACCCCTTCAGGAAGTCTTGATGAAATGAACCTGCTGTTATTAATGTCAAGAGAAACAGATTCCTTAACCTGGCAGGAGGAAAGCTTTCTGATGTGTTATGCATGTTAACATTTCAGAGACCATCGCCCTTGGAGAAAACACAGGCCACCGCCTGCAACGATTTTATTGGAAGGAAGCATGGATATATTTAATGCCTAGAAAGCTATGTTTCCCAGCTGGGAGTGAATTCAGGGATCAGCAAGAAGAAATTAGATGCATGGGTCTGGAAGAAATGAACAAAGGATTCTCTAGAAGGAGGAATGGAAAGGTAAGAAAGATATTCTTTTGTCTCCTTCAGATTTTTCCTGGAGCTGAATATAGGTTGACATTTGTATATAAAACTTGGATGAAAAAACTTTCCAGTATGTATTTATGAAAGTGTTAATATGCATACATCTTCATACATACACACACACACACACACACACACACACACATACGATATTTAATTGAAGGATGTATCTACTACTGTGGAAATTACAGTTCTTAAGCCAGGAAAAGGACAAAAGTATGCATACTTTTGAGATGATCCCCAGTGATTCTTGCCTTTTGATATTCATATAAATACGATGTATATTCACCTTGAGTAGAGGCTTAATCTAGTGTCCTGCTTCTAGCCAAGGTAACACAGCAAACTCGATGTCACTTAAAGAAGAGTGTGACTTCCCTCTTCCTAGTTAGTACCCTGTATTGTCTTCTCTGCTGGATCACTTTGATGAAGCAAACTGCCACACTGGAGAGGGCCACATGGCAGGGAATGAGAACTGCTACTAGTCGACACTCAGCCAGGAAGTCAATCCTACCATTTAAGCTGAAGTCAGTTCTTCCCCAGTCAGCCAAAAGGTGACTCCAGGCCCAGCCTGCATCTTCACTGAAACCTGTGAGAATCCTGAAGCAAACGACACAGTGAAGCCATGCACCACTTCCAGACCCCCAGAGGCTGGAAGACAAACGATGTGTGTTGTGTGGTTTTTCCTTTATTCATGACACAGCACATGTGCTCGAGAGAGAACAAGACACAACCACCCTATTAAGGATATGGTTATATCAGGATTTCCTTCCTCCAGTTTTCCTGACTTTCAGATCCTGGGCAATCACATCTGCTCAGCGTGTTCTAGGACAACCAGGTCAGAGATTTGAACCACAGTTTCCATGTGGGATCTGGCTTCCCTTGACTCAGCCTATACATGTTGTTTTATGGTAAAGTTTAGAGGTACTAACACCAGGACCAAATGTTAAAATATGTCCTCTCTTGGGAACCAGCAGTTAGCGTAATGGCTATGTCGCTGGACTCCCACGTAGTCGACCGCGGTTCGTGTCCCGGACCCGGTGGCTTAAAACTCACGCCAGGCGCATGTGCATGCGTGCCCAAGATCCCAAGAGGAGAATGGAGGAGAAGGGATTGCGGCGTGACCATCCCCCCTGGGGGGTGATTTCTCGCTTTCTGTCTCTATGTCTCTGTCTGTCTGGCGAGCGCACGCGCCCTACAGTGAAAATCTCTCCAAAAAAAAAAAAAAAATGTCCTCTCTTGGAACAGCAGATGGCATAATCTGGACTCCCACATAGCTGACAACAGTTCGAGTCCCAGACCTGGTGGCTTAAATTCCATGCTGGGCACGTGTGTGTGTGTGTGTGTGTGTGTGTGTGTGTGTGTTTGTGCCCAAAATACTGAGTGAATAATGGAGAAGAGATTGTGGCATGGTCATCCCCCGTGAGGGGTGATTTCTCACTTTCTGTCTCTCTGGTGAGTGCATGTGCCTTAATGTGCCTTATAGCAAAAATCTCTCTCAAAAATGAATAAATAAATAATATATTTTAAAAAAGTCCTCTGTACTCAGACTTTACAGTTTTCCTCATATGGACTCTTGTCAGCACTTTTTCATATTGTCTCCTAGACCTGTGCATATTCTTTCCTCAGATGGTTTTTAAAAAACATGTTTATTCTATTATAATTTATTTATCTCTCTTGTCTTCTTCTGTGTTTCTCCTTTAAGTAAAGACTGGTTACAAATCACCTCATTTATAACCAGCAAGGAACTTCTTTCCCACACAGTCCTTATACCCAGGACTGGTTCTATTTGATACATTCACTATAAAACTTTTATAGTTAATCTGCATATGTATATATTAATACCTTTTCACTGACATTGACTGCAAACTATATAAGAACATGAAGAACACCTAATCATAGGATGTAAACATCTGTGACCTCAATGACTTACTTGTACCTCACAGCTCTTCTATGCATATTTAGGATTGATTTTGCAGATATAGTACAGATTTTTTTTATAGAAGTACAAAAGACACTTAAAATATCTCACAGAAAGAAAAGTTAATTCGTATCTTCACTTGCAAAAATTTGAAGTAAATAAGTCACATAAAAGCAACCACACACACACACACACACACACACACACAGAGTTTAGAATGTAGACTAAGGAGGATAATCATTGGACATTTACAAGGAATCAAAATAGAATGATTCAGAGAAAAGTTCTACTCCTATTTCACATAGTAGTACTAAAATGTGGTGCTCATTATACAGTAAGATAATAGACCTTAATAAGCAAATGTCAACTATGGCATTTTATTTAATTCTGAAAATTTAGAGTTAACTTGCCTTTCACCAAGGATAAACAAAACATGTTTTAAGGATGTTGAAAACCTCATTTACTTGTATTTAGTACACTAAATATGGAAGAAAGTTATACACTTATTTTAAACAATTATAATTTTCCCATATTGAAAACAACAGCTGTGGAAGAAAGTAATTAACATGATTTACTATATAATCATTCTATCATTATATGCTATTTGGAAATGTAGAAGCAAAACTGAGTGGCTTTCTTGCTTACACTCACAAAGAAACCTACTTTCTCAATCCTTTTCTCTCACATATCTACTTTCCATGAATAATGGTTCTGTTCCTTCCTGACAGAACACTTTATGATGTACCTCTCTGAATTTCAGAATGCATGCCTCATTGCCTGGTACAGCTGTTTAGGATGATGCGTGCCTAGGCCCACAGACGATGTCACAAAGACCCAGTACACAACTTCCTGGGAGGATAATGCATTTGACTACATGCCACAGAAAATACGATGATGGGTCTGAAAAGATAACCGAGCTTCATACTTGTCTAGTATTCTGACTGTGCTTTTAGGTATTTTGCACAGCATAATACCAGGTGAATTAGTCCAATTACCATCCTAGAGAAAGGGACAAATAAAATTAGTTTCTTCCCTTCACTTTACCGTTCTTATTACCACCCAATTTTCTCCAACTCATTTCTCCCACCGCCTTTGGTGGATGAAGTAGGACATAGCAAGAAAGTTTAAAAACAGGCACCCGGGACCAGCAGTTAGTGTGATGGCTATGTCGCTGGACTCCCACGTAGTTGACCACGGTTCACATTCCAGACCCGGTGGTTTAAAACTCACGCCGGGCGCGTGTGTGTGCGTGCCCAAGATCCTGAGAGGAGAACGGAGGAGAAGGGATTGTGGCGTGGCCATCCCCCCTGGGGGGTGATTTCTCACTTTCTGTCTCTCTGTCTCTCTCTTCTGTCTGGTGAGCGCATGCGCCCTATAGCAAAAACCTCTCAAAAAACAAAAACAAAAACAAAACCAGGCACCCATCCAAAACGTTTTCTTACATTGAGGAGACTAGTTCTTTGTTCTCATAACTCCACTGATGAGTAAGTGCTGATTTCTATCTACAATGTAAGGCTAATAGTCTACTTATCAGTCAGCAAATGATCTATGTTTATTCGCTTTTTTATTCTTGTGACTTCCAAGGCTAATTATGTATCTCTGAGAAAGCAAAGCCTCCTACTTTTCACGCTTATGGAACTAGAAAACCAATATCGTGTTATTCAATGAAACGGAGCACTTATGTAAAAGGAATAGGTGGAGGGATGGATGAACAAAGCATTATTGCTTATTTCTGAGTGGTCTGAGTGTCTCCAGAGTTGTGACAAATCGTCAAAAGACAGTGTTGGGTGCTGTATGTAGAAGAGTTTTAGAGGACTGCCTGACACTTTGTTAATTATGATATAAACACTCTACTAAATGTTAGCAAGGAGCAGACTTAGAGAAAAGTCAGATCAAGAGGAGTGAATTCAGAACTTTCTAAGTAACTACAGCTTGAGATTGATGGGGGCACAGGATTCGTAATGTCATCTATTAGCAATATTTCTACTGGAGTCACAGAGACTCAAGTTTACTCTTGAGCTCCAGAGATGGTGGTCACCATAAGTCTGCCTGGTGAGGGTAGCTCATGCTCTTACCTCGGCCATCTAAAGCACACTACTACTGGTCTAGCTTGCATTTATATATTTACTTATTTAATTAATTTTTTTAAGAGCACAATCTTGAATTATTGTGCACTCACTGTCAGGAAACTTTCCTGATCTTGAGAAAAAGAAGCATTTTGGCTGGCTTCATTAACACAATAGTCAAACACTGTGCATAGAAAGTCCGATCCCACCATGGTTCAAATTCTAGGCCTAGTGGCTTGAAAATTACACTATGCTTGTGTGCATTTGTGCTCCAAATCCTGCCAGGATGGAGAAATGGAGGATAAAGGATCGTGGTGTGATCCTGCCCCAAAGAGGGCTGTTTTCTTCCTTTCCCTCCCTGAAAAGCACATTTGTTCTCTGATAATTAGAGAAAGAAAAACACAGAAAGGGGAGGAGATACTCCAAAAGAAGGCTCAAATGAAAACAGTTCAGGAACTCAGAAAGTCAGCTGTCTTTCAGATAAATAATGTTCTGTGCTATCCTGAACAATACATAAAGACTGCTTGGAGGAAGAAGATGGAGTCTTCATTTAAACTCCTTTTTCTAGATTTCACCTCCAGCCCAGGCAGGCTTGTGTAAGATGCTGAACTGTCTTTCATATTGCCTGAGATAAAGCATTAATGGCACAAAGAAATGTGTCATCATCTGTTGAAGATATTTTGTAGTTTT
>NW_006159784.1:2367948-2376179 GCF_000334495.1 Tupaia belangeri chinensis
AGCCACCGGGTCCGGGACTCAAACCACAGTTGACTATGTGGAAGTCCAGCGACATAGCCATTACGCCAACTGCTGGTCCCGATATTTTGTAGTTTTATAAACTGTATTAGGGAGAAATGTTCACCTGTTAAATATCCGTTTTGTAAGCCAACTAATAATGTGATTGAATGTATAAAAGGAAATGAAATTTAAAAAATCTATTTAAAATAAAGTTCTAGAAAGGTTAAAAAAAAAGTGAGTTATATAGTATGTGAATTATATCTCAATAAAAATGCTTTTAAAATAACTATAATCATATAAAGTAACTACAATGGGAATAATAAAAGATGTTTAAGAATGTTATGATAAAAAAAAAAAGAAAAAGAAAAAGAAGGCCTGAGGGGCAGTAGCTTCCCCGGGAACTCTCCTTGGTGCTAACACTGAAGACCTAACAATATCTCTTACTAGCTGTTTTAACCCTAGTCTTTCCATAGAGAAAGTTTGATCACCTCAGTCCATTGTGTTCATTTAGGTATGCCTCTCCTCCAATGAACATTTTTTTTTATGGTTCAACTATCAGTATAACCAGATATCTAGCATCACACCTTACTGAATACCTGCTTGCCTCTTTTACTTGCCCTAAGAATGCCTACCTTACTGAGGGTACTACCAGGGAAGTTCATTCTAATACATCTTACAGGTCGCTGTGAGTCATGCTATTCAATGGGGCAAGAGACTCACTTTTACGGGACTAAAAGGATTTGGAAAAGCAAGACGATCAGTAGAAGGCCATTACAGCTATCCTTTTCAAGTAACAATGGTGACTTCTGTGCCTATTTTTCCCTTGAGCTGGTAACCATGAGAATTACTATGACATGAAACTATCACAAGAATTGAGATCTGATAGTTCTACAAAGACAAGTCAGTTCACACATATCACACCATATATAGCCTATGAAACACACAACAAACATCTTTTTGTTACTCAGTACAACTCCTAATTTAAAGGATTATAGATTATATATCACTAAATAATGATTTCCTGACAGTTACATTCCAGGTCCTCTTCTAAGTACTTCATGCATATTAACCCCTACAATTTTCAAGATAATTTCTACGTGTAGTTATTACTACCATTCCCCTCAATAATTAGGTGAAGCAACTGACAGACATGTTAAGAAACTAGCTGAAGGTCACACAGACTGTGAGTGGTAAAGCTGAGATATGAACTTGGGCAGTTTGGCTCCAGCATCCAAACTGCTTCATGTCTAAGGAAGTACCCAGGAAGCTTGTACCCTCCAGTACAATACAGGAGGACTGCAGTCTTCGAAAGGGAGGCAGAACCAGAACTCGTAAATTTCTTTTGGTTTAAAACTTCTGTAATTTTTGGGGCCAGCAGGTGGCATGGTGGTTAAGGGTACTGGACTCCTGCAGTTCGAGTCCTGGACTTGGAACTTACTTTCTCTCTTTCCTTTTCTCTCTCTCTCTCTCCATCTCTGATCAAGTTAAAAATAAATAATAAAATTAAACAAAATAATTCTTTTAAAAAAAACTTCTGTGATTTCAAGAAGATATTTATTTTTTCTTTAACTACAGATCTTTCCAAAAATCCATATTGTATGCTCAAGTACAATTTACACATATGATCATTCATTTATAAATTACTCAATTATTTCTGCTTAATTGCTCAGTTATCCAATTTTTATCACTTTATATTTATTTATATTATATTTATAGCATGCAAAGCATTACTTTGAGTTCCTACTTGCATGTTAAATTTATTGATTCCCTCTAGGAATTTTATTTCATCAAACATATCTTTTCATGGACCCATAAAAGTGTATAATATAAATTACTATTACTCTTAACATTTTTTACACTTACAGGAATTTAAAAAGACAAGATATTCCAAAATATGTAAACTTTTCAGACAGCTATTAACTTCTCAATCAATCAAGTAAACTTAAAAATGGCTTGGTAATTGTTTTTCTAAAATGGCACACATTCATTAAAGTTTTGTGAGTATGACCGAAATATAATTTAACATTTTGCCACTTAGAAAAATCTCTAGAACTATCAAATGTTGAGTTTATATCAGAAATTTATATCTCATATACTGTTTGTAGCCATACCAGCTACTGTACTGTAAACTACAGCAATGATACTGCAAAGTATTTTATGTCAGAGATATTGTCTATGCCATAGGCATTATGACATTTTATTTTGTTATTTATTTCCTCCATAAAAAAGAGATAGACAGATAGACAGAAATAGATGCCCCCCAACAGAGTCTTCATGCTATGATCCACTCCCACCAGCCCAGATCACAAGGTCACAGGCATGCATCAACTTGGCATATCTAGGGAGGCCTCAAGGACAAGGACATAGGACACTTCCCCATTTGGGTCTAGGATCGCAGAATGCTGAAGTACTGCTCTGTCTACTGTCTGACCCATGACATTTTCTCTTGTCACAGCTCGCACTGAAACAGGCATTACTCTCTCCATTTGTAGAGGATCACGTACATGTGATAGAAGTAAAGATGCCCTATTAATTAGAATTTAGTAGAGCCAAAATCCAAACCCAGGTTTGTCTGACCCAGAGTAATACCACCCATTTATAATTGTGTGTGGAGAAGGGAAAGGTTTATTCAGGGAAGAAAAAGATATTTCTGGATAGTAACTATGGATCCAACCTAGCTTTCATAGATCTGTCAAACATGGCCTATACCTATAAATAGAAAAGATTCCAGTGTGGTGTGACCAACACTAATAAGGCTGGAATCAGTGAATACTGACTATCTATTACACAGGTTCCAATTAATATCACCACGGATTTCTCAAACCCTGGAAGAGTATACTAAAGGGGAGAATTAGTTAATGCACAGGCTGACAATTGCCCCCAAAGCATATCAGCCAGGCTGGGGGTACAAAAAAGAAATGGGGGCAGTGACTCCATGAGTTACCAGAAAGTGCTGGCTGTTCATTGTGATTTGTTTTCCTGCACCAAATAAGCTATAATCGACTCCAGAAACCCATTTGACAAAAAGAAATGTTAACAAGGATTTTGCAGGTAATATAGCTAACCCCTTTAGAAAAGAAAATATCCCTCAGGCCCTGGCAAGATTGGCTGCCCAAATCAAGAAAATCCTCTTAGTTACAAATGCAAACAGGTACTAGCAGGAGCTGTTAGCCAGATCCCTCTCCTGCTTAGAAACCATGTTTCAGAAATGTGCGCTCTGGTCTACACTGGTATAAATGCATTCTCTGGCACAGATTTGGTTTTAGGGAAGATAATGAGTCTGATCACTGAGAAATTTCCCTTCAAATCACAGAACAGAGAATTGATTTTCAGATGGAAATAACCTTACGGGTCACAGGGACATCTAATAATGGATTATTTCAGAAGGCACCTGTTCTCAGGGTGAAGGATGAGCACCTGACACAAGAGTTCCCAGTCCAGGGTCTCACAGTAGTCACTGCAGCTGAAGGAAGTGAAGAGGCAGGCCAGAAATTGTCTGGGGTATCTCAAGTTGGTAACCCCTATTATCTCTGTCCAACCATGCCTGCAGTGCACGACTGAGAGTCTGTCAAACGATGGCTCAGTTCTCAAAATCTTTGAATTTTTGAAGAAGGGTGCTATCTGTGGACTGCTTGAGCCTTAATCATCTATGATGGACAAAGTAGGTGATTCAAGGTAAGTACAGGACACTCAGGGTATTCAGACAGGCCACTTGGACAAGGCCAGGCTAAAACGTGGAAATCTTGATAAGATGTCAAAACTAAGCTATTAAAATGTTTAATAGTTTTCTTTTTATCAAGTCCCAAGTGTAGCACATTCTCAGCCATGAGATGAGGCTCTGAAACTGCCTCAGTCAGTTCAGCTTACTATAACGTAATATCAAAGATCAAGTGGCTTAAACAACATGAATTTTCTCTTTATCATTCTAGTGTATAGAGGTCCAAGATCAGGGTTCCAGCTTGGTCAGATTCTTACTGGTTTGGAGATGACTGTCTTCTTGTGTCCTCACAAGGAAGAAAGCAGTGAAAGAGAAACTCTCTTCTTAGGAGGGCACTAGTCCCATCATAAGGACTCCACTATGTGACCTTATCTAAACCTAGTAATTTCTAAACACCATCACATTAGGGATTAGGGCCTTGCATTGCAAATAGTGTCAGAATGGTTTAGTCTGGCTCCCTCATTTCCCATTTTATCATGGTTGAAGGCCAAAGGGTAAACAACTCATTAGTTGTACTGCATTTGCATGCTTGTTACTTAGTTATAATTTTGCTATTTTACACCACTGTGTATGTGCATGCCCCTTTCAGAGAAAGGGGAGCACCTGATCAACTAGCTAGCCCTGCTCAGCTTGGCCTGCATGATTTTTAATTTTTTTTTGTCTGAACTACAAAAATACAAAACAAATCTCCATTTACAAGTTGGTGTGGCCATTGGAATGGTACAGGATCACAACAGCAACCACAAAATGTTTCTCTGGATAAACTGACCACACCCAGTAGTCCATGGCAGTCCACAGCATCTCCCCACAGCCAGCAGCAGGGCTGACCAGGATTCAATGGCTGGCGATTTTCAGAAAATGGGAGCAAGTGTTGGTAATGACTCTACCACTGGAAATAGGACAAAATCAGGTGTTGGTTTGTTTCCTGTGGTTACTGTAGCAAAGGACCACAAACTGAGTAACTTAAAACAACAAAATTCTTTCTCTACCAGTTCTGGAAATCCAAAAACCAGAATATCAGTAGGGCCACACTTCCTTAGCTCCTGGAGAGAACCTATATCCTGTCTCTTTGAAATTCTGGTGGCCACTGGTATTCCTTGTCTGTGGCTGCACCTCAGTCTGCTCTACCTTCACACCACCTTGGCCTATGTGCTTCTGTGTTGTAAGGATGACTGTGACTGCAGATAAGGCCTACCAAGATAATTCAGGATATGCATTTCCTCTCACGATTGCCAATCAAATCTTCTGCCACAGGTTCTGGGCATTAGGAAGTGAGCATATCTTTTCCAGGGGCCATCGTTCAACCTACTACAGGTCAGGAACTAGGGCAGGTAGCAAGATTACAACAGGCCTCCAGGAATCTGAATCCCAAATGGGGGAAATCTGAGAAGCCTTACACAGTTTCCACTGAATTCAAGCAGAAAAGACCAGGATGTGGTCACTGAGACCAGAGAGCTTAGGAGTCCTGTCCATAACCTATGGCAGGAGCCAGTGTGGTCCCATGGCAGCAGGTAGGACAAAATTTGATGGCAGGTTTTTAGGTGTTTCAGCTACAGGTTTTAAACACTTGACCTACCAGTTGGTAAATAATACAAATGCAGGTGAACCTGATACTGCTAACAAGTACATACAGTGATCTAGTTGAAACCTTAGTTGTTCTCCTTTGGAGAGAATATTTTTGGGTGCTGAGATTTTGTAGGGTAAATCAAGACTAGTTCTTCTAACTTAGCTAGTAAGCTTCTAAACGCAAAGGATTATTTTAAGTCATTTGCCAGGCATGCCCAGCCACTGGCAAGCTCTGAACATGTACACCATAAGCCGCAAAGTTTGCAAAACCAGGAGAGAATTCAGTGAAGACACACGATAAGGTAAGTGGTCACAGAGAAAAGCTATTCTGTGTATAGTTTCATTTTGATATTTTTATTCAATACTTAATAGTATTAAGATGATAGAAGACATCAGTAAAATTCAAAGTGGAAAGAATAGAGAAGTCTATTCATTAGTGAAACTGTCTTAAAGAGTATGGTAGGCAGACACAAGATTCACTTGGAGTAGGACATGATGGAAATGCAAATATCAGGGCTCCAGCTCCAGAGTTTCTGATTCTGACTCAACAGCACTCCCTAGTTCTGCTGCAGGTAGGCTGGAAATCATACTTTGAGAAACACTGTTTCGGGCCAGCATGTGGCATGGTGGTTAAAAGTTCTGGACTCCCATATGGTCAACCATGGTTCAAGTCCCAAGTCTGATGGCTTCCTTTCTCACTTTCCCTCTCTCCCTCTCTGGTCAAATTGGAAAATAGTAATACATAAAGTTAAAATAAAATAACTGTTTGGAAAAATCTATTAATAATCAAACAATTTTCCATATAAACATACCATAAAGTCATTGATCACATACATTATCTCAGATATTTAAAAAATATTTTATTTAGGTTTTTTTTTTTTCAGTTTATTTATATTTCCTCTAGGAGTTAGAAAGGCAGAGACAGAGAGACAGACAGAGAAGGCAGGGACCCCTAGCGGGGTCTTCACGGTGGGATCCATCCCCAGCATTAGCCAGCTCCAGATCATGGCCATGACCGTAGAGCTAACACTTTCAGGATGTATCAGGTATGAACACAGAACCTCCCCATGCTATTGAGTCTTGCAGAGACTTCATCACTGAGCTATTAGGTTGCCCTCAAATATATATATATATATATATATGTATATATGTATGTATGTATATATATATATATATATACACATATACATATAGAACACTTTCTTAGTTTGGGAGATCCTCAATCCTCAATTTGATTTTACTCTCTCTAAACAAGCATTTAAATCCTATATTCTCCTCCTTATTCAGACTTAACATTCTGAACATTTAGAGAAGAAAATAGTTAAACCACTTTATTCATTCAGAAGCACATCTAGCATGTCTTAATAGGATTAAGAATTAATAAAAGTGTGATATATTCTTCAACCTTCAATTTTTTTCTGATAAAAGCTTATAGCATCTTCTGATTCTCCTTCAATTAGGATATCTGCTTGTGGGTCTTTCATGCTTCTCCTCTTGTCTCTCTCACATCCTTACTGTAAGGTAGTCATCCGTGCCTGCCTTCTGCCTCACCAGGGGACATTTTATGGAGTCAGGGACCGAATCTGCTTCATCTTGGTGTATGTCCTGAGTACATTGCAGTGAACAATGTGCATTAGGGAACCAGCAGTTAGCGTAATGGCTGTGTCGCTGGACTCCCACGTAGTTGACTGCGGTTCGCGTCCCGGACCTGGTGGCTTAAAACTCACTCCGGGCACATGTGCGTGTGTGCCCAAGATCCCGAGAGGAGAATGGAGGAGAAGGGATTGCGGTGTGACCATCCCCCATGGGGGGTGATTTCTCGCTTTCTGTCTCTATGTCTCTCTCTGTCAGTCTGGCGAGCACACGCGCCCTATAGTGAAAACCACTCCAAAAAAATAAAACAATGTGCATTAAAATTTTTATTTAACTAAATAGAAAATGGACATGTTCTTTTAACTTCTAGAATAATGACATAATTCATTACATGGATATACAAAAATATATTTAAAATCTACCTACATCTACCAGTTTGGTTCTAGAAAAAAATTGTTTTTTTCAAGAAAAGAGAATAAAATCAAATGTATCCAGCTTATTTCCAACTTTTGAAACCATAATAAAGGTTTAAATAGAAAAGCATCTTATCTAGGCATCTAAGTGTGATCAAAAACAGCAAGGATGGCTTACTATACAGAAGGGAATTGATTAAATACATTTGAAATGGGAGGTAGTAATAAGGGGCTGGTCCACATTCCAGGCTCATACTACACAGGCAACATTATTGGCGACATGCAATTTCTCTATTTCTCCAGGCCATGCAAAATTAATTAAAAGTTATTGAATTTTCTCCTGGATAATTCCTGGGCTGTTCATTCAAATTTGGAGTAGAAAAGCGGTTTTGAATAGCCTGGGCACAAATGACAAATGTTAGCTTATGCAAAAGCAACATCCTAAGGATAGTGATGATTTTGTAAAAATACCCCAAAAAAGTTTTGCATAATTCAGGAGACTCTTTTATGGACTATAAATATGCATTCCACATGTGGTGACTATGAAATTGTGAAAAGAAAATGCTCTTTTCCTCTCTCTAAGTTGCTTTGGAACTGAAGTTGAAAAAAGAAAAGTCCAACTCTATTCAAGTCAGTGAGTGCTGACGAGCTGCTGAATTCATCTCTTTGATACACTTGACCTAGAACTGGAAAAGTCATGTTTTCTCTCAATAACAAATCATAAGCAATCACAAACCCAGAACCAATCCTGTGGCTTAGTGTTTAAGGGAGCCAGATCCCATGGCTGGCAGTGCGTTTTGAGTTCTAGACTCAGTGGTTTGTAAAACACTCCAGGAACATGTACGTGCATGCCACAAATCTCGACATGGTGAAAAAATAGGAGAAGAAATTGCAATGTAACCACAGCCCACTGGGACATACTTTCTCCTTCTTCTCTTTCC
>NW_006159784.1:2376198-2431788 GCF_000334495.1 Tupaia belangeri chinensis
TCTCTTTCTCTGGTGAGCACACACACTCTATGGCAAAATTAAAAACAACAAAAAAGAAAGAATCACAAAGTCAGACACTATAGTGGAAAAGATCATTCATTTTGGTGAAAACAATTCCTGGCAATGGCTATTTCAAATTCTTATTATAACAGTATTAATAAGAATTTCACAAATAGTTTGCATTTATTGTGCGAACTCTAAGAAGACAGTATTCTTACAAAAAGTTTGTTTATTTTTTTAGAGGTATTTTTGCTATAGGGTGCCTGTGCTTACCAGAGAGACAGAGAGATACAGAGAGACAGGACGCAAGAAATCACCACCCTCAGGGTAATGGCCATGCCACAATCCCTTCTTCATTCTCCTCTCAGGAATTTGGGCACACATGCATACACACCCAGAGTGAGTTTCAAGCCTCAAAGTCTGAGACTCGAACCTTGGTCTGCCATGTGAGAGTCCAGCAATGTAAACATTATACCATCTGCTGGTCCCAAGATTTTTTCATTATCACCTACACAGACCCAATAGGTAGATACCTTAAATGATATGTTTATTGAAGAAAAACTCACAAAAATACATGCACATACCATGTAAGAGATTATTATTTTTAAGAATGTAAACTAAATTTGTCTTTCTTATCTGAGTTGAGGTTTAACAGTTCCATTTAGAAAAGGTTGCCTTGCTTAATCTGCTAAATGAACTCCTATAACATTACATGGAATAAAATATATATCTCAGGAAAGGACCACCTGATCAAGCATTTGACCAATGCACTCAGAAGAGGACATAGAGAAATCCTTTGTTCTGAGCCAGCAGGCGGCACAGTGAAGGCATTGAATTCCCACATGGTCAACCACAGTTTGAGTCATGGAACTGGCAGCTCAAAAAGCACAACAAAATAGATAAATAGATAAATAAATAAATGTAAAAAAAAAATTAAAGTCCTTTATTCTATGTTGATTAAAAGCACAAACATCAACCTTCTAGATAAAACATCCTCAGACTCCTCAGAGGAAAATCAACAATGCCCTAATGCAAATTCTTTGTAAAATAAACAAGGAAACAAGTAACAAGTTTTTATCAGAAAACATTTTACTAACAAAAATTCTCATCTAGTGCTATTTTCATCATAACTTAAGTTCTGTGAATGACAAACACAACACAAGAATAAAGTCTAAAAAGCACCTAGTCCAGTGTTTGGCAAAGAGACTGAGTATTTAAATAAAAGCCTGGTGCATCAGTGAGTGGTTACTGGTAAATAGTAACAAGTATGCAGCTAGGGTTGGACGAGGGGTGGCACCACTGATTGGTAGATAGTGAGAGGGAAAGTGAGAAATCACCCCCAGGGGAAATAGCTATGTCACAATCCCTTCCCTTCCATTCTCCTGGGATTTGGGGCATGCATGGCTGGCATGAGTTTCAAGTTGCCCAGTCTGGGATTGAAACTGCAGTCAGCCATGTGGGAATCCACCACCTTAACCACCAGGCCACTTGCTGGCCTTGGTATATTTCTTTCCTAACCTATATGCTAACTGGGGTGAGACACTTTTCTAAAAGAACGGTCCACAGATATTATAATAATTTCTATATGAAACCAAAAATTAATTCTTGTAAAATTAATGTAATAGTTCTCTGAAATATCTGATAGGTCACTGGACCCTACCAATGTAAACCGTTTTTAAAATTGCTTCTACATATATATATATTTGGAGAGGTTTTTGCTAGAGGGTGTTTGTGCTTGCCAGAAAGAGACAGAGAGATAGAAAGCAAGAAATCACTCCCCCAGGGGGGATGGCCACGCCACAATCCCTTTTCCTCTATTCTCCTCTTGGGATCTTGGGCACGCATGCACACATGCCCGGCGTGAGTTTAAGCCACCAGGTCTGGGACTCAAATCACAGTCAGCTACATGAGAGTTCAGCGACATAGCCATTACGCTAACTGCTGGTTCCAAAATTGCTTCTATATTAACATAATAAATTTCTTATTTATAAACAGCGACAGCTAGCTACACTGTAAACTGGTCTAGATGTGTTTTGTGTGTGTGCACATGTGCCTTTTAAATTTCCAATATAAAGGATTACTATTAAGGATGAGATAAGGATGAGATACTGATTCAATCATGTGAGGGCAACTTGTCATTAGCAGTATTTAAGTAAACCTCATTTAATTTAAACCCAATTAAATCTATGAATGAAAATCAGCATTTCTTTTAGGGTACTCTATTCTGCCTAACTCATTTTAGTGTGATTATTCTTTTGTCTTAGAGAGATCTTACTTAGACTTCATATGGATATAAAAAAATCTTAGGGTTATCAAATACATCAAAAAGTTCTAAAGAATTTCATGTGATAATTTCAAGATTAGTTTCCAAAAATAAACAGCCTCATATTTAGATAATATACGATGATGCCCCCCCCTTTTTTCAAATCAATTATTGTCTTTTATTATCATCTTAAAATATCATATAATGGCCTTAGAAATTATTCAGTTTGTTACTATCGCTGGAGAACTCTTAGATCTTAGATCTTACTCATTGCTGAACTGTACCCTTCTCAGAGACATAGATACCATCCAAGAATTTTCTTATATCTTTATTTTTAACTGTCATAGCTTGCTATATCAAAGCAGCTGAATTTGAAACAAGTTCAATACCATTGCCTTCAAGGATCAACTCATTTTTCTGGGCTTGAAATACTGAACAAGCAATACCTGGTCTCATTCAAACTCTCCAGATGTATTTTTAACCCAAGATATTTTGGATTTCAACAAGAGACCCATTTTCCTGAATAATGATGTTGATGGGGAAATGACGGTACACAGATCTTGCCTTATAGTGGAAGCCCAATGAAACACCCTTGATCATGTTCTGGATGTGACTACAGATAGTGCAAATGGTAGCCAGTTCCTGTTTCCACACCATTTGTCAACCTGCAGCCTCTCTGTTTTCTTTCCAGAGACTGAACTCGACCTTGATGTGACTGAAGTCCCTCCGCAGGGATTTTCTGGGGCCCTTCACTATAACTGTGCATCCAGGTGATGTCGACATTTTTGGGAATGTCGATGGTCTAACGGCTGACAATGGTCTTCATCCTCACAGTAGGCACAGCAGAAGCAATGCCCTTTTAGTTTCATTTTGTTCTCTTTTTTTGGAGAGGTTTTTGCTATGGGGCGTGTGCGCTCGCCAGAAATAGGAGAGACAGAGAGACAGAGACAGAGAGACAGAGAGAAAGAAAGCGAGAAATCACCCCCCAGAGAGGATGGCCATGCCACAATCCCTTCTCCTCCATTCTCCTCTTGGGATCTTAGGCATGCACACACATGCGCCTGGGCATGAGTTTAAGCCATTGGGTCCGGGACTCAGACCGTGGTCAACTACATGAGAGTCCAGTGACATAGCCATTACACTAACTGCTGGTCCCTAGCAATGCCCTTTTAGTTAGACACCTAAACACGAGCCGGTGAGCACAACTGTTAGCAGAAGGAGTCACAACACTGCATCGGCTAAAGACCTTCATCAGGAGTGGCAATACCATATCCAACCTCATGCTGTGGGCCTCACCAGGAGTCCTGAGAGGGCATGGGATCTGCTACTACATTAACCATGTGGAAAAAATGGCATCCCCATGGATGGAAGTGTGGTTTTCCACTTGCAATCCATCAGGTTTGGATTCTGAATCCTAGAGAACCCTGAGAATGTTTCTGTTTGAGGTTAATATTTTATATCTCATGTCATTCTGTGAAGAGTTAGAATAGTGTTTCATGAAACTACTTTCACTTCTGACATAGAACTAGGCTAGAAGAGTTTAAAAAATACCGATTTCAGACCGTGCTGAGTAGGTACACTCCTGTTATTCACTCAACCACATGCTCTTTTATGAATGAGTAAACTATGTTTAGTGACAAGTAGTTCCATGAATTTCTCTTGACATGTATATACTAAAAGTATCATTTAATACCAATAAAATTTATCTGAAAATATACTCTAATTGTTGTATACAGGCCAACATTGTAGAGGCCAGATAGTAGTGCAGTGGTAACACAACTGGACCCACATGGGAAAGGTCCTGAGTTAGTGTCCTGGGACCTTCCTTACCACATCGAGTGTTTATACACATGCAGGATCTGGGCCGGCTGAGACTGAGTGTGGACCACGGTATGAGGGTCCTGTTGGGAGGGCTCCTCCCTCTCTCTTTTTCAAAAAATAAATGGAGAAACTTTTTTTCAGTCTCAAAATAAGTTAACACTGCATATGCAGAAAGAGTAGCTAATTCAAACCTCTCACACTATGTTTAACTCAGGGTTGGTACATAATAAATTCTTATCTCTTGCTTTTCTTGTCCATCTTCAAGACAAAGATTTTCGTTCACACTTTATTCTATCTACTCCCATGTAGTGTCCAGTTTAGTGTTGAGCTCAGTGCTCCAGTTCAGTGTTGAGGACATAGCTTGGAATTCTGTGACATTTTCTTTGACTGACTAGAAGACAGAGTCACCCTGAGTCAGTAGCATGTGTGAAATAATAAATAAAGGTGTAGTTACTGTCCAAATGGAATATTAAATTTCATCAAATATTCAGAGCTATAGAAAGGAGAACTCAGAAACAGACCCACATACATCTGAAAACCTCCTATAACTGGTACTGCTGACCAATGCGGAAGAGATAGAAATTTGGCAGGAAAAAGTAGTTAAAAGTGAATATTCCAGGGGGCCAGCAGGTGGCATGGTCACTGGACTTTCACATAGTTGACTACAGTTTGAGTCCTAGACCCAGTGGCTTGAAACTCACATTGGACATGTGTGCGTGCATGCCTAAATTCTCAAGAAGAGAATAGAGGAAAAGGGACTGCAGCAAGGTCATCCCCCCTAGGGGGGTAATTTCTCATTTTCTGTCTCTCTGTCTCTCTCTGTGTCTTCAGTGAGTGCACACGGCCTATAGCAAAAATCTCTCTCAAAAAAAAAAAAAAAACCAATTCCACACAACCTAGAAATTTCACTCCTTCCTATGTATATGCCCCTGAAGAAGCTCTTACCTGTGTGTTCAAAGGAAGTGACCAAGAAATTCAGAGAAGCACTGTTCATCAGAGCCACAAAGAAAAGATCATTAGGAATCATCTGCAGAACGACACAACATAGCAATGCTGAGTCAAGAAAAGAGGAGGTGCAGAAGAATACGGCATGTTGTTACACTTAATGTTTTATAAAAAAAAATATCACTAGATATGGATGAAGACAAAGACATATGTTGAAAAGTAAAAATAAATGAATGTGATTAAGAGACACTAAATTTAATAATATGTTAACTCTGAGATTAGAAGGGAGAGAATCAAATTCAAGAAAAATGCAAAGATGGCCGTAATTGTCCCCTATTTCTTAATCTGAGTGTTGAGAAGTCGAAAGTTCCTTTATTATATCTTGATGCAATCTGAACAGAAATATTAAAATTTTCAAGATATCTAAATGCAAACATTCAAATACTTTTTGAAATAATTTCATTGAAATTTTTGAAAAAAATTAAATTCTTAAGCAAATGACTCAAAGTAGAGTTGTACCAATGGAGTTGACAATACTACTGAAGAGAGAGACAAGGTGGTTCCTTAGAGTGTAGAAAAATTATACAGGGAAAGCCATTGCACATTTTTACATAATTTCAGAAGGAGAAGGAAATCTGCAAAGGGAAAGATCAGTATAAGAAGGGAAGATACACAAGGCATCAGGAGAAGAGGTTGCTCTTGCTCTTTTTTATACACAAGGCATCAGGAGAAGAGGTTGCTCTTTTTTCTTGGAGTTAGGGTATGGAAGCAACCTTGTATCCACTTATGCTGGTATTGGCTCCACTCTATAATCCAAGTAAATGGATAGGTTGGCTTATCAAAATAATTCATGCCAAGGAAGAATTTCAGAGTGATTTGCTCTTGTTTCCTTCTTTGGCCACAGAAGCCCACTTAAAGGGCAATATTGTGCAGATGTCCTCAGCAAATTCAATTAACTTTGCTTCTGGCTACTTCAGCTGCCATAATGATTGCAAATTGTATACTGTTCTCATTGTCCAGGCTTCTCGTCATGCCTGCTGTGTGAACAAAAAGCTTTGTTTTCCTCTACCCAAAGTTCTTTATTAAGGACCAAATTATAAATGGTGCTGAGTTAGGTACTTTTTAAAAACCTCTCTATAAAGAGTCTCAGTACCTCTGCACCCACCCCCACAGAACCCAATACCTGTCCATAACCAAACGCCTGTTTTCACATGGGTTTTTAATAACCATTAAGGTTGCCAAGATTAATGATGATCCCTAAAAACCTCCCTATGAAGTGAACCCAATTTATATAACACTGGAAAAAGACAATGAAAGAAAACACTCTGGATTATGAAATCTGAAGGTACTTCTTCTATGGTAACTGAAATGATAAACTTAAACATAACATGGTATCATTTTTTGAAAATAATTATTGTGACTTTAAACCTGAAAAAACCCATCTGCCCCACCCCCTTCCAATTGCCTGGATGATAATGATGTAATTGCTGTTATAATTACAAAGGACTTCAATTCAATTTAATTTTAATTATTTAAAATTTGTAAACACTCCAGATAAACCTCATTAGGCTGGCTGAACTAGCTTGTTTTCAAGAGAGACCAGGGAGTCAACGCTGACAATTATTCACATTACAACTTCCATTCACTCACACTAACCATTCTGATTAACCAGTAATCACACTCATTTGGAGCAAGCAGTACTGGCATAGCTTGTTACAGCTTTTAAAAAATGATTTACAGGCTGCATAAATATAATGAAGCCCCACATAGAAAAACAGCCAGAAGAACTTTGGCCAGCATGCACAGCAAAGAATAGAAAAATCTTCACAAAGTGAATGCCTTTTAAAATTTTTACTTGCGGAATTGACCTCTTAAAATCTCTACCAAGTTAGGATCAAAACTCTTTTGAGCATGGGACAGCAAGATATGTGCACTGTCATATGCAAAGTCACCGGAAGTCACAGAAGATGAGCCTGAGCTCTTGGTACAAAGTAAATATTTAGAATAAAACTACCCTGTGTCACAGCAGTGATGAGCACTGGAAGGGACTGGGGGATACTTGCACCTAAGAATTTACTGCTAGAGAGAGCTGGGGTACATCTTTCTAGCTCGAGTCTATTTTCTTATTAAGATAATCTTAGGGCCAGACAGTGGTGCAATAGTAAAGTATAATATGACACTTTGTGAGGCTGACACATGTGGGAAGGTTCTGGGTTTGTGTTGAGACCCCCCCCCACACACACACACCAAGTACACCAGGCATACCCACGCACATAATTGGGAACTAGCTAAAGCTGGAGGTGCATCATGCTATCAGGACCCGGTTGGGGTATTCTCTCTCTCCCTCTCTCTCTCTCTCTCTGTCTCTATATCTTTCTCACTCACTCATGGAAGGAATAAGTAAATTATAAAAAAAAATAATCAAAATATGAATAACTACCTTAGCATTTTCAGGATGGTTAAATGTACCTGGTATATAGAAAGCATATAATCTATGTAATTTGGTATTAAAAAGGCCAAAACAAAGAGTCGCACTTCACACCGAGTTATCTAGTCCATAGTTACTAACATTGTAGTGACTAATGACTGGAAATACTTTAGCACAAAAGAGAGAGAGATTTAATTATAAAAATTACAATACTTTGTGAATGTAAATTTGAGTATATCATACAAAGTCACATGTGGATAATTTCCAGAATTAATAAAATGTCCTATGTCACAATTCTTTGCACTATATGAATGAGGCTGTATTAGGCAAATAAAATCTCTGTAAGTGACACAACACTCATATTGTCACAGTTTTTTTGGAATTATTTATTTAGTTTTATTTATTTTTAAGAATTTTGCCATAGGGCGCATGTACTCACTTGAGACAAAGAGAGACATTGAGAGAGAACATGAGGAGGAGTGGCCACATTGCAATCCCTTCTTCTCCATTCTCCTTTTGAGATTCCAGGTATTCACACACATGCACCCAGCATGGTTTTCAGGGTGCTTGATCCAGGACTCAAATGTGGTCAGCTATGTGGGAGTCCGGCACCATAACCACTATGTCACCTGCTGGCCCCTATTATTATTATTATTTTAATTTGCTATAAGTTATTTGCACTCACAAGAGAGACAGAAAGACAGAGTGAGAGATAAAGAAAGGGAGAGAGCAAACCACCAGGTCTGGGACTTGAACCAAGGTCTGCCATGTAGGAGTCCAGCACCTTAGCCACCACACCACCTGCTGGCTTCCATGTTGTCACATTTTAGCAGACTTGTTTTTCTCTGTTATCTGTAATATTTCCTATAGTCACATGACTGGAGACAAAATAATACCAATTGTTATTACTACTTATCTTTACCAAGGCCTTTTCAGCTTCTAAAATGATTTTAAAATGCACTTTTTCAGCTTTTCCCCACAGTTTTGCCTGCCCCATTTCACACATTACTAACAACGCCCAGAGCAGTTTAACCATTGCATAAAAAGCAGCACAGGCCATTAGTGGCAAGAGCCAGACTTGAACCCTAACTTACTGATCTAATTTTACTAATCTCACACTCTTTTCTAGATGTCAAAATAATCCATAGTCCTGTAAACACACTATGATCAACCAGACCTCCATTTCAAATATTATAGCATATTATAGCAATTAAAAGGGTGAAACCACCATTAGCAGCCCAAATGTAACCATGTGCAAAAACACATCAGATCTCAAATGTTGGCAACTTTCAGGGAGGAGCCCTTGCCAAATATTCTATTCTTTTATGAACCAAATGACAGTTAATCTCTGCATTTGCTGCAAAACATAAAAGTGAGATTTCTATTTGGGTGTTTCCCACATCTGCTCTGCTCTGAGGACAACGTTCTCACCCTCTCACCCATGGGAGAGATATGAAGAATGGAGCAGGGCAATTCTCCATAGTACGCTTTAACAGTCACAGGTTGTCAGTAGTAGAAAAGACTAACTAACTGGTTTATTTTACTTTCCTTAGGAACAAATTCACACTGTGCACCTTTACTAGGATGTTCTTTTCCCTGTCAGAGATTCTTGACCTGCTCATCTTGGTCAACAAGCCTAGTACTTGTGGCTCCAGGGCCATGCCATATGTTGGTCAATCTAAATTTCAGGTCACTTTCCAGTATTTGACTCAAGGAAACTTCAGCCATCAACACTGAACAACAGACATGCTCAATTTCCAAGGCTAATCCTACAGACAAAAGGTATACAGACGTGAACCTGGCCCCTGAGAGCCAACAGAATGGAAACAAAAGAAAGCTGATAAATAGGCAACTATCACTTCAGTTTAATGTGGTATAATAATACACACTAAGGAAAGTAGACAATAAATTGTTTTGAGTTGAGCTATAGCGCTGTCCTTTCTGTTCTCTGACCACTAGTGGCTCTTCCTGGTGGTTCACAATTTAGCAACTGCTGGGTCTTTTACAGCTTCTCCAGTGTTCTTTAACTGAGTGTAAATCATTCAAGGGGAGGAACTGGGCACCATCCTTCTCAAGAATTCCCAGGAGCACTTGGCATAGTCTTGGTTATAAAACCAGGGCTCCATCAAAACCATGGAGAAAATTCACTGAGAGGGAAGGAGAAAAGGTTAAAGAAGGGGCTGTGGGAAAGCAACACTTTTGAAAAAGGAAGACATAAGGATGGTATACTTCTTTGTAAGGAAAAATATTGATGGTTTTACGTTGAGTTCATTTGGATAGAAAAAGAAATAAATGAGCAACCTTTGCACAATTCAAAATCTGCATTCTAATGGCTAATGTAAAGTAATCTTTCCTATTTGTAAAATGAAAACCATACAAAGATGATAACACACTTTGTACTAAATCTGTTTGGGGAAAGAACAACAAAATTTTTTCCATTTGTTCAATTCAGCCTGGAATGTAATATGTGAAATTGTAATTCAGAGCACATTATGTATGCTGCTATTTATTTTCTGAAATATTAGTCTGGGCATATTTTTCTACATTTTTATATCAAAATATGTCCCGTAAGATTTAGATATACATTCTCAAGGGAATTGGTTTATACCAGTTTTGTAAAATGCTGAGTGATGAATCGAACAAAAGGTCACCTATATTCTTCATTTATCACCCAACAGCTTTAGATGGTTGAAAATATTTGTTAACCTTTCTTTGTCATGATTTTATCACCAAAAAGAAAGAAAGATAAAAGTACTCTCTTTGAAGTATATACAACTGAACGCATTTGTGAAATTCTTTGACATTCTCAGATGGAAATACTATTGGAATCATTAAAACTTAGAGAAACTTGGGAATTTGAATTCTTTAACACTCTAAAGGTAATCAGATTAATGATTTTTTTTTTCTTGGTTAATCTTGTCAAGAGTCTGAGTTGTTCAAGATCAGATGTTTTCCACTTCCCTATTGAAAAAAAAAAAAAACTGACTTGAGACTTTGAGTTGAGAAATAAAAGCCAAGTTCCTAATTATTCCCTCTGCATCATCCTCTGAGACTACAGTTGATCTGAGGCTAAACTTATTCTTTAACTAATTAAACTTTTTCTTTAATTAAACAACCCTAACGACCTTACTTTATAGACAGTTGGCTTCATTCAATCAGAATAACTTTCTCATACTATATTTAACACAGGGTAGGTGAATGATGACAAAAAAGGTCTTAGTAAATTACTTTTACTGGATGAAAACGTCCGTGAAAGGGTTCTTCGTGAGAAAGATGAAAGAATTGCTATAGCAATTCTGAGACTCGACTGGACAAAAGGAAAACAAGCTCTGACTTTCCAAATTCTGGGAGCTGTGGAGTGTGGTTTTCTGGTGCTCACTGTATGCCATGCCAAACCATGTTTCATTAGCAGAGACAGGATGTGTGGGTTGAAACCCGTGACCAAATTGTTAATCAGTGCCTTGTGAATAGTTACAAGAATGAAATCATCTGCTACCCCTTAGGTGATTTACTTGCGTTTTAAGATATTAAAATGCATCTCCCCTAAATTATTATCCAAAAATGTTGAGCACAGGGCCTAGAAAATGGTAATAGGCTTTCAATATACATATGAAGAATATTGCATGAATCCATATAAATGAAGAATGAGAAAATGAATGAAAAGGCTAAAATATCATCTACTGACCCGATTCAAACCCTCAGTTTGTAGATAAGAAAGGTGAAATCTAGAGAGATGGAGTGAAACACCCATGCCCAAGCATGTATTGGGTTGTCAGAAAAGCCATGACCCATTTTGCATAGAAAAACAGAAAAATACATCATGACTTTTCCAAAGATCCAATTTTTTTTGTCAGTAAAACTATACTGAAAGCCTATAAACCATCAAGAATTATTCTAAAACTGGTGTTATCACAATAGACAAAATTGCAATTTCCCTGTGCCAACTAGCTACCTGCCTTAGAATGTTTTTGACAAAACATTTGTCAATGGCTGTCATCAGCAGTGCAAGTTGAATTTCTAGGTTCACAAGTCAGAAGCTCAGAAAGTCTGGCTTTGACTTTTCATCAATGACAAAATAAACCACTCATTAAGTCAAGCCAGACTTTGTCATTCTCTGAGCCTTCTGCAGATGCCAAATTAGGAAATCACAGACTCATACCAGAACCCCCACTGCAACCTGCTCCATCTGGGGCTGGTTCACAACTGCCAGAGCATTCTTATGCCAAAGCTGATAGCACAGAACAGGAATGGGGCAGAAGGATAGTTTTCTGCCTTTCTAGAAATGCACATGAAGGTGGAAGTAAGACAAGGAAAGTGATAAATGGAGGCTTGACTGTCAAAAGTATTCACATTTCACCTCCAGTTTAGAAAAAAAAATTACAATGTTTTCTTCTTGAAATATGTTAAGATAGGCCTTTTCCAAAGGTTAGAGAGAGAGAAAATTGCCAGGAAGCAGTGATTAATAGGATGATAGGGACAAAACAATCAAAATAAAAAAGAGTAGCCCAGATATTCTGGCATGCTCCCTGGATGGGGCGTGAGAGGAAAGAGATCAAAACAGTAGGAGAAAAAAGTGCAGGGGAAACAAAAGCACAGAGGTAAATTTTAGTTCTTGTTCAGCTGAGATTTCACCTTCAGAGTCATCAAAATCAGTGACCTGCTGGAAGCCCTTTCATTTGGTCAGTTGGGGAATGACTCTTCAGATCTGCTCTGCTCCAATCCTTGGAAAGACTTTATTGTAAGCAGTTAGTTTAACAATCTATTTTTCTCTTTGCTGTGGGTTTTGTGATTAGAATAATACAGATGCTCCTGGGTTTATGATGGAATTAAGTTTTGGTAAATCCATTATAAATTAGATGTGCTCAGAACACTCAACACTAACACTGGGTAAAGTCATCTCACACAAAGCCTACATTATAATAAAGCATCAAATAACTCATATAATTTATTGACTATTGGATAAAACACGAAAAACGAATGGTTGTATGGATACCCCAAGTAGAATTTCTATTGAGTTCCTATCACTTTTACCACATCATAAGGTCAAAAATTTTAAGCTGAGGGACTAGCAGTTAGCGTAATGACTATGTTGCTGGACTCCCATGTAGTTGACCACAGTTTGAGTCTGGACCCAGTGGCTTAAACTCACGCTGGGTACGAGTGTGTGCATGCCCAAGATCCCAAGAGGAGAATGGAGGAGAAGGGATTGCGGTGTGGCCATCCTCCCTGGGGGGTGAATTCTTGCTTTCTGTCTCTGTCTCTCTGGCGAGTGCATGCGCCCTAGAGCAAAAAATCCTCTCAAAAAAAAAAATTTAAGTTAAACCACCATTAAATCAGACTGCCTATACTGTACAAAAAAAAAAGTTATCTGCTTGAGAAAGGATTTGACTCCTAGATGGAGGCTTGCAGTTCATGGTCTATTATCGTTTTACCCAAGGTCCTCAAGAAAATCAAACTCTGGTCAACTTGCAAATACCAACCTTCTAGAAAGGTGCTGTTAGTTACCTGCTAGCTCTTCAAATCATAACTCTACTCCCTGATTCTTGATTTTACAATGAAATATTTCCATCAGAAATATAGTTTGGCTCAGAAATAATTTTAAAAAAAGGTTATATAATTTTGCAAAGTGACCTTTGGAAAAATAAAGGGTTAGCTTTCTTTACTCTTTGAATCCTACTGTGTCATGCACGGTTATGCAAATCAGCACTAGTCTAATCTATTTCCCTTATGATTTCTCCTCTCTTTGGCCAATTTCCACTTTATTTCTTATAAGTTGCTTACAGGGTAAGATTTCAAAGCAAGCTCCAGTTCCTGGTATCTTTGGATAACTTTAGTTACTAAGGAAACACTTCTTTGCTGTGCTACACTGTAAATCCTTTAATTCTCCCTTCTCCTAATTCTTAAGTAATCCATTTAAACTGCAAAAGCAACTACTATAAGAGTGTTTCATAAAACATATAGCATGCCACCCGAGAAATGAAAAAGCATATATAATATAACCTCAAAATTTCATATTAATTGCCATTAGGGACTTAAATATAAGCACTCTTTGCTGGATAAATAAGTGAATAGATGCAGTATATAAAATAAAGCTTGAACAAGTAATCATAACCCCATCGTGTTTAGCAGTATCAGAAAAGATACCAAAGGCAAGTCAGAGCCTAGTACAAAATTTAAGGTTAAAAGTATGAGTTTACAAGAAATACAGGCAGAATTTAATTGTACAGTAATTCTAAAATTCTTTGTTGCAAAATGTTTAATCAGAAACTCAGTTATCTCTTCTACAAGCACTGAGATCATAACTCATTTGATAGAATATTAGGAATAAAACAGCATGTTATAGTCTGCATCCCAGGTGAGAGAGACATGTACAGAAATGGACACAGAACACATCAAAATACACTAAAGATGAAAGAACGGCATGATGTCCTCTGTGAGATACATAGTGAAATTTATTGCTGGCTGAAGAGTTGAGAGAAACTCTAATGTGGAGAGAGACATTTCTGCTGGGCTCTGTTAGCACTAGAACATGCAGAGATGGTGTCTGTGAGAACCACCACCTGTTTTCCAAAGAACAGTGTGAGCACTTGGTATGCCACCAAGTGTTTACTACAGAATGTCAAGTTGGCCAATGTCCTGAGGGAAGTAGATAGAGTGAAGTCACCATCGGAACAAGGTTCTGAACTTCATCTGTGGGTGACACAGAGAATCTTGAAAGTTTTCAGTAGGGTTACAAATATAAAATAGTCAAGAGAGGAAATTCAAAACTAGAAAATATTCTTCACAAGGGAGCATGACATAATTGCACTTTTATCGAATCCACTTTGGGATTCTCTAAGAAACTAGATGTTCAGAGGGCCATCATAATTCATTATTCAGCAAAAGCATGACTCACAGGTTCACATTTGTTGGAGCTCTGGTCTTACGTAAGTCAGCATTACCGTTCCCTCACCAAAATTTAAAACCCCATGAAAAGTGGCTCCAAAACATCCCAACCCAAGTTTCAAATGTATATATTTCTGCATTAGGTCTTCCAGGTGCCTCTACCAATTCACCTCCTAAAAGTCTATTTGAACAGCCATTTTTTATAATTTAATTATTATTCAGACAAGTGGAAGAAAGGAATGAAGACTGATGTCACAAAAGACTAAATGAGAGTCCTTGGTCTGTTAAGATTCCAGGGTTAATACTAAAATCAGGGGATGCACTGATCCAAGAGTCCAGTGGGAACTGTAGTCTAATCAGCTAAAAAGGGAATCCAAGTGAGTCATCCAACAAAAAGAGTAGGAAACAGGTATCAGAGGTGATACACAGAGTGTAGAATTAGAGTACTGTCAGAGGAACAAGAAGGAGCTAAGAACAGGCAGTTGGTTCTAGTTTGAAATAGCAACCTGACACAATTCATATTTATCTCAAAATATGAGATGGAGTAAGTGAGCTACATTGAAAAGGCCAGAGGATGATACACTATAAGAAAACAGCTTATTTAAACATTAAAAAATAAAAATGCCATTTTATATTGATTCAAACAAAAAATATTAATGTCAAAATAGAAGAGAGCACATAATGGCCATAGTCAATTTGAGTTTTGGATGCACACTTAGAGGATGAAATGAAGGTATTGGGTGACACTTGCTGCATTATTTAGTCTATCTACCAGTTATTCTCTCTTCGACTCTTGTTAAAATAGCCGGATGCAGAGCTGGAGGAAAATGTAATTCCCAGCAACGGCACCTGTTCTTCTGGTGAAGTATTTAAAAGTATGACTCATTTTTTTTGAAGAGGTCTTTGAATTTTCCATCTGGCCAGATTGCTCTTGAGGTCTGACTGCCTCCGTTAGAGAGGGGCAAATAAGCTTTAATTATGGGAATAAATGATTGCTTCTTAAAATTACTTGCAAAATGTGTTTAAAAAACTAGTATGAGGGAGAGAGCTTAATCCCTGTGCCGCCCTTCTGTCTATACCTGCTTCCCTATTTCACCTACTTAATCAGACCATTCTTGAGTCTTCAAGCTTAACCAGTCCTCTGGCAAAAGAATCACATGACTGAATCTTTTGGCGGATGTGGATTCTTTTATCTGTATCATTGTATCAATGAATTCCTCTTCCAGAGTGTGTGTGTGTGTGTGTGTGTGTGTGTAGTGTTTTCAAGCCTCTCCAGAATCTCTCTCCCAGTGACCAGTTCAGTTCTGGCTTTCTAATTTCTTCATCTAAACTTCCATAAAGCTGATATTTCCTCCTTAATTTTGAATGCTTATTATCTCTATGATAACAATCGAGTTATTTCTTATGATTCATGATATACTACTTTTGAATGATCTCATTATGCAATTCCATATTCTTCCATAACTCTCCATACTAACCCAAAATGGCATATACATTAGCTATTCACTATTAGTTATTGACACATAAACTAAAATTTCCTTCAGGAATTTAAGGTTTGTGTTAAAAACATATATATTTCATTGTCGGAAAAGTCATGACACAGTTTTGCATAGAAAATAAAAACCCAAAAAGATACATCATGACTTTTCCAACAACCCAGTATTTTCTTCCCTTAAGTGCTAAACTTTGAAGTGTCTGTCTTTGTTGCTTTCCATTTTTTTATAAAGGTTTGTGCCTATTACATATCAAATGGTAAGTCTAGGTGCAGGAATTGTGTTAAATATGACCTGGGTAATGAAAGACCTAGATGGACTTCTTTCATTCTTTAAGTCAACAAGCACTTTTTAAATGTATATTATTGATGACAAGCAGAACTCTTTACCTTACATTTTCTTGCAGAAACAAGGTGGGTGTGCATATCTGACAGCACAACTTTTTTGAAGAAAGATCTCTCAGGCAATTTTGTTTGAAAATTTTTGCCAATTATGCTTAGATCTGTAATTCCAAAGTTGAAGAATATCAGGAACTGTTGTTTTACTTTGATCAAATGTGCAGCTTCTCAAGAACAAACAAAAAAAAAAAAAAAAAAAAAGAAGAAGAAGAAAGTCCCCTTACCTAAAAACATCAGCTGAATTAATCTGTTGACTAGAAGGGGACAGATATTGCAGAGGCATCCTTTGCTCCCAGGACACACAGAAGGAGTCCAGGTTAACCCCAAGTAAAGGGAGAACAAAGCACATCCATTCTAAGACTTCAGTGGTACTAAGAAAATCAACCCAAGAGCTGAACTTTAAAGCTACTTAAGCTATGAAGCTATGCTCAATAGCATAAATTGAAAAAATCAAAACTGTGACATGACTGTAATATCTTGCATATATAATGAAAAGTTATTTTCTTTCATAACTAAATATCATACACAAAGGTAGCAGGTTGTAGGTATGTTCTGGGAAAGAAAAATATCAAAGTTTTATGGAAGGCCCTTTGGGAGAAAGTGCTATAACTGAGAGTCCCAGGAAATATACCTTTCATGACAGGTTATGTCGAGCAAGAACACAGTTTATACAGAATTCCAGGTACCACCAAGTATAAATTCCACTGAAGGAAAAGTGTTTAGTGTCAATATATTTTATAATTGCATGTTCATGTATACATTTTCATGGACTAGACTGATCAAAACATAACAGGCTATTTTCTCTCCTGTTTTCTCTCCGTCCCTGGAATCTACTTCACTGCCAACTTTAATCTTTTCCCTGCTTTTTTATTTAAAGACCATCAAGAATCTAAAGTAGTAAGATTGAATGGAGATTTCAAATGTGGGCCAATTTTCCTTTCTTATGAGCTATGAAGATAAACGTGCACACTGTGGTAAGGAATATAAGCTTTGACCATGGCATACACTAGAATAAAGAGACATCTCACTTCTCTCAGGAGAAGACTAAAGATTTATGAGAAAGTGGCATATTGGACAGCCTTCTGCATATCTTATCATTTTCTGTGTGATATGCTCTTCCCTTAGTAGGCGTCATCATCAAGGCTTCTCTCTTCTCCTTGCTGGATTCAAAGATGGCTCATAAGTCTTGTGACTAACCATCATCAGCCAACAATAGGGACCAAGTGCATTCTTCCCTATGACATTGCAACTAAATAGAGAAACTGCCTCTGCAACAAACACTGACGAGAGAAAAAGCAAAACAAGTTTCCAAGAACATTGATGGGAAAATCCTCAGGAAAATTGTTTATTTTTAAACATTTTGCTTCCATAACAGATTGTAGAGAAATTGGGTTTTACACTAGAATGCATTCAAATTTAGCCAATGCATGGGTCCTATTCCAGGCAGGTATGTAGTTGCGTGTGTGTGTGTGTAATTATTATATATATTATCTCATTTAGGTATACCTGTATGTTATCTCATTCTTTTTTTTTTTTTTTGAGAGGTTTTCGCTATACGGCACGTGCGCTCGCCAGACAGACAGAGAGAGACATAGAGACAGAAAGCAAGAAATCACCCCCCAGAGGGGATGGTCACGCCACAATCCCTTCTCCTCCATTCTCCTCTCGGGATCTTGGGCACACATGCACACGCACCTGGCGTGAGTTTTAAGCCACTGGGTCCGGGACATGAACCAAGGTCGACTACATGGGAGTCCAGCAATGGAGCCATTACGCTAACTGCTAGTTCCCTATGTTATCTCACTCTTGAGAGAGAAAATTTCAGACTCATTCCACCATTTTGAAAACTAACACAGAAAAATGACTCATCTGGCTCCAAGTAATGGATGCAGATGAAGAACAAAGTTAGGACTCCGGCTTTACATAGTAACAGAGGACAAAACTAAATTAACACACTCTCCACTGGTTTTGCCAGACCTCTTCTTTGAATTGGTTAGGGAAAATGAAAAGTGAGGATGAGGGGATCAGCAATTAGTGTAATGGCTATGTCGCTGGACTCCCACGTAGTCGACCGCGGTTCAAGTCCCGGACCCAGTGGCTTAAACTCACACTGGGCGCATGTGCATTCATGCACAAGATCTCAAGAGGAGAATGGAGGAGAAGGGATTGTGGCGTGGCCATCCCCCCTGGGAGGGTGATTTCTTGCTTTCTGTCTCTCTGTCTTTCTCTGTCTGTCTGGTGAGCACACGTGCCCTATAGCAAAAACCTCTCAAAAAAAAAAAAAAGTGAGGATGAGGAAAAGAGAGATGAGTTCTCAAAGGAAGAGAGGAGATTATGTGAGTTGCATCATACTTGACGACAAGCATCCCTTTTTTTAAATTAGTGAATAAAAATTCAGCACTGTATATTTGGAAATATCAATTAGCTAGTATTACATCTTGCCAGAGAATTTTAGTCTTCTTATAGGACTGGGCCTTTACCATTAGCACGTGGTAGAGACTGGGGCAGTCTGGCTGTTTAATTTTAGATCAAACACACAGAGTTCCTCACCCATAAATGTCTTTCTGTGCACTCCAACTTCTAGGTTTCAATTAAAACTAATTGTGCAACAAGCTTACCAATTATTTGGGAAGTTCCAGTGAAATAATAAACTTTAAGTTGTGCCTGCCATAGAGAATATTGTCCATTTCTGTCTTCTGAACTCCCTCTGATGAGTACTAAAGATACAACGTAGATAATCCGAGAGGTGGAACAAGTCAAGCGATATCAAAGTACCATGTGTATGTCATGCCTATAAAGAAAGTATTGTACAATGGCTAGGGCAAAACCCTTAAAAATAAGTTGAGGAGCTTAGATAGTGGTACAGCAATAAAACATGCTCTTGCAAGGTTGACCCCTATGGAACAGTTCTGGGTTCACATTTGGAGACTTCTTTGAGCATGTAGGAAAAAAGTGTGTCCATGATCCATGGCTAGCTGAGTCTGGAGTGGATCCCAGCATCAAGATCCTATTGCAAATGCTGTCTCTCTCTTTTTCCCTTTCATTAGCTCATGGAAGAAATAAACAAACTTTAGGAAGAAAAAAGAAAACTGCTCAACTTCCATGGTGAAGACAAGAAGATCAATTATTTTTATACTTGGTGTTATTTTGAATTCTTGTTTAAAAGGTAATATAGAATGAAAGAAAAACACAGTGAACATCTGAAGCCTGGCCCTGCATCTTCTGTTAGATAAGGGATGAGGCAATGCTCTTTGGCAACATGTGGCAGGTCAGTTAAGTGTATTATGCAGATTTGAAGCAGACATATTAAACAATATTTTCAAAAGAACAGGACAAAGAAAATGACAGAAGTACCAGAGAGAAAAGCACAAATGCACAACTTGAAATATGAAGACTCAGCATTATCATGAAGAAATAAACAACTTCTATGTCCTTCAATTGAGCTATTCAATATCCGTGAAAGCAACAAAGCAAATCCTTCAGGTGGGAATTCATGAAATCATTCTGGTCTCCTTTGCAGAGGTATGTGATCTGGAGGATGGCTTTGCTCTAACTTTAATAACAGGGCCATAGATTTAAAATATAGTTCACATTTAATTTTATTTCTGAAGAGATTAATGTCCTACAAGGTTGTATTAACTAAAATGCTCTGGGAAATAATTTTCTTGGTGAATCAATCTTTATAGTTCATTTGCCTATAAGGTTTACATAGAAATCTTTAGAAAACCAGAGAAGACTCAGGAAAAAGCACCCTAAATTAACACACATAAGAAAAAAAATATGAGACTATGTTATGAGTGTACTTATGTCTAAATAATAGAATAAGGATTTGAACATATTATACACACTGTAATCAGCCCAATCTCTCCTGGATGCTCTCATCCTCCGACTTCAAAGTGGAAAGTACTGTTAAAAAGAGGTAAAAGTCAGTTGTGTGGAAGAAACTAGCTGCAAAAATTCCATGGACGCAAAGCAAGGTTAATGCAGCCCACACAAAAGAGAGATCTGTGTGACTCCAGATTAATTAATCACAGCAGAAAGAGGCTGAGTTGCCAGAGATGTTGCTACATTGCCCCTATAGAAGGGATCAAGAGGCATTCCCTTCCTTAGGAATAAAATGGCGACGTGATTCCAAATGTCACACTTTCGATTTATAATCAATAATTCTATTGTCATATCATTTACAACAAGTGTGTTTATTCAGCTGGAATTGGCAGGGCACTCAATTTATTATCTCTGAGCCATTTGAAGTTATATATATATGCTGCCAACATGCATTTATATATGCCGAATCCATCTGCAGTTTCTCTTTTTCTGGTAGGAAGGGTTCACATAGCTTACCAAGGAGGGCCCGACCAGATCATAAATCAAGAGGAAGCAATTTCTGATAACTGAATATGAGTTTCCTCTAAAGCTTTTATGTGCGAAGAGCTGAGGAGCTCTGCAACTAGCACAAAGGAAAACTCATCACAATTTTTTCCCCTCCCATCAATCGCTGGCCTCTTTGTTCTAGAATGCACAACCCTAATCTGTAGACTCTTTTTGGTGCTTTAATTCACATTTGCTCCTACACCCAGGAAGGCTTCTGAAGCTTAACTTTCTCTACTTTGCTTTCTTCACATCCAACCTTAGCTGAGCTGAGAATTACAACCAACTTTTGACTTTCCTGCCCAAGATATATTTTCAGTTTGTTTGAAAGATACTGAACTTATATATTTGGGAGAGGGAAGCTGTTGGTGTGAGAATGACGAAAAAACCTTTAAGGTCTGCTCTACAACAGTTTAAGGGCATCGGAACCAAAAATACCCAGCCAACCTGGTGCTTCTGTAGGAACTGTCCATGGTTCTGCACCCCAAGTAAATGTTCAGATCAGACCCAGCATCAGCAATTCAGTGGTCAGCGGTCAACATTCCTATTTGATTTCTCTCCTTAAAGAGAGGTGGGGGTGGGGCTGGCAGGTGGCATGGTGGTTAAAGGCGCTGGATTCCCACATGGCTAACCGTGGTTTGAGTCCTGGACCTGGCGGCTTGCTTTCTCACGTTCTCTCTCTCTCTCTTTCTCTCTCTCTCTCTGTGTCCCTCTTTAGTCAAATTTAAATAAAGAAATGAATAAATAATAAATAAAGTTAAATAAAATAATTAAAAAAAAAACAAATAAAGGATTAAAAAAAAAAGAGAGGTGGGGGTGGTGGGGGACAGCAGGTGACATAGTGTTTAAAATTCTGAACTCTCACATGGTCAACCACAGTTCAAGTCCAGGATCTGAAGACTTGCTTTCTCACTTTCTCTTTCTTTCATGAGTGCACGTGCCCTATAGCAAATTAAAATAATAATATTAATAATAGGTATAAACAAATAAATACTTCTTAAAAAAATAGAAGAGGCTGAGGAAAGAGAAAAAGGAGATGATGCTGACCTCAACAGATGTCCGAGCTTGTGCAGCCTTTGAACATGGCTTTTCATCACTCACTATAAAACTATAAATAAAACATCATCAGAGAATCAAATAGGATGCATACAAATTTGCAATGCTTATCAAATTAGAGTTCAAAGTTCTGCTCAAGAGCCCCCCCAAAAAAAACCCCGAAAGTGATTACAATTGAAAGATGAAACTTTAAGTACACTGATTTCTTAAGTGCAGTATTTTGTTTCATCACAGCTTTGTCTATGAGAAGAAATCTTTCTAAAGGGGCCTCCTAACAATATAAAAATCACACATGTGCTAGAAAGAATATTGAACTGGAAACCAAATTTGCTTCTAAGCAGATAATGCCACTTTCACATGATTATACAACTGAAAAAACAGATTAAGAAAAACTGTTAAAGAGTTTTCTTTTACTGCAGCAAAGTCATTTCAAAGAAAAGATAAACTTACAGAACTATTACAAATGTTGTAAAAAGCCTTCTTAGCCTGGTAAATAAGGAAGTTTTAAATTACTGCTCACATAAAAGTAAGTGTTACTGTCCATCACTACTCTGGGTAGGATAAGCTTTGCATAAGGAGTACTTACATGCTAGAAGGAAAAAAAGCCAACAACTATGATTCCAACTCAAACCCCATATTGTTCACCAAACACAGTTAGTCTGCTTTCTAATCTGTCTCTCTGAGCATAGTCCCTTTGTAACTACATCCATATAATTTGTTTTTATTTCAAATTCTACTGAAATTTAAAAGTGTTTTAAAGTAAGTGCACAAGTCCATCTGAGAATATACTAGCATAAGCAGCCTCCGTAGCATCTGACTGAAATCCAAGTGCTCTCCAGAGCTTGGGAAGTAATACTTTTTATGAGCAGCAACAAACTGGATAAAAATGATTAGGACCACATATACAATCATCTGGCCTCATTCTCTAGTTTATAAGATGTTGATTGTCTAAAAGTTATTAGAACAATAGTCTCTTGTTTCCAGCCAGCAGAGTAAGCAAAAAAGAAACATCTCATAAATCTACAATCTCATAGCCATATGTGTAATTATTTAAAAGCTAAAATGGTAAAAACAGCTTAAAAAAGGCAATTTCTGTATTTTTCTTCTTTGAAAAATATTGTTCTCTCTTATAAGCCAGTTTACCATACAAAAGGATATAAACCTGTTATTCAAGGGAGGATGGTATGACAGAAAGACAACTGGCGATGATGATAACACACAGCTGTTTAAGTGCAATAAGTGGCCTTGAGCCCTGGCCAGTCACTGAGAGATCAGGGTCCCGAAATGTAGTAGAGTCTTCTGTTTTTCCACTAGTACTCTGAGGACGGTGTGTGAAAATGAATGTCAGGTTGAAAATTGTTCATGCCAATACAATAAACGATGCATGTAGATTTCACAATTTGATTCCTTTTCCATTCATTATAATGTGAGTTACTAGGACTATTTACCCATAATGTCAAATATTCAAACAAAAAGTTAAGGAAGGGGTGTGAATATAAGAGTGTGCATGTGTATGTGTGCATGTGTGCATTCTTGGATAACATGTTTGTGTATGTATGTATGTATATCTTTCATATGCTTCATTAAGATAATTAACTCTGAAGGAAGATAATTAATGACTAGAAAATCTAGGAGTAATTAAAAAAAAAGAAATCTAGAATCTTAGTACATCAACACAATGAAAGATAAATGAAAGGCTTAACTACCAAACTGTGGAAGCTATTTAAAATTATGATCCACATTAGAAGAACTCACAATTGAAGTGGCCTCATCATCTTTCTTTTTGTTTTCAATAAGTATTCCTCTTTCTTATTATCTAGAAACCTGTCTTCCTTTTCACTCTTTAAATGCTTCTTACAATTCTACAATTAAGTTCAAATCTATCACAGACTCTCCAGATGAAGCAGAATTGTGTTAGAGTTTGTCAACGCAGCTTATTGGAGAAGTTCCTCAAAAGTAGAGGAATTACTTTTGCTTCTAAGTCATCAATTCCTACATGAATTATTTCTCTCTCCCTACCTTCTTTTTCTCTTTCTATCTATCACACCCATATTTACATATACACTCATTGATGAAAATTATTGCAATTATGGAATGTTTAGTACTGTATATTCTGTTATGCTGAAGAGAATAAACTCATTTCCCTTGCCATTAAAAGCAAGTGCTGTCTACCCTCTCACAGGCAAAATCCTGTTTTATTTATTCTGGTCCCAGAAACATTAAAATAGCTAGTCTGCAAATTTTTTTTCAGTGGTTAGGTGGGAGTGAGGAGGAGCCTAGAGGGAAAGGTAAATATTAAAATCAGAACTAGCCTTGGAAACAGCACTTGGTGTAATGGCTATGTCGCTGGAATCCCATGTAGTTGACCACGGTTCAAGTCCCGGACCAGGTGGCTTAAACTCACACCAGGCACCTGTGTGTCCGTGCCCAAGATCCTAAGAGGAGAATGGAGGAGAAGGGATTGCGGCGTGGCCATACCCCCTGGGGGGTGATTTCTCACTTTCTATCTCTCTGTCTCTCTCCGTATTTCTGGCAAGTGCACACGCCCTATAGTAAAAACCTCTCCCCCCCCCCAAAAAAAAGGCAAAACAAAAACAACCCTCTAAAATTAAGAATCCTTTCCTTGACTTTATGGGTATGGTATTTTATTTTAATAGTTATTCTGGGATTTTGTGATCTCTTATGTGTGCTCCTGTCCTATATTTTTATTTATTATTATGTTCAACTTTTTTTCTTCCTCCCAGAAGGCTCTTTTCAGAGACAAAGAAAGGAAAAGAAAGCATGTGCAAGAGAGTACCCCCCTGTGGGAATGGTCAAACTACAATCTCTCCTCCTCGATTTCTCACTCCTATTAAAATTTGGGGTATGCACACACACAAGTGCCTAACCTGCTTCTCAAGCCACTGGGTCTGGAACTCAAACCATACAGTAGACCATGTGGGACTCAGCCGTCCCAACCAGCAAACCATAGGTTGATCCTGATTATTTTTAATAGTCTACAAGATGTTCCTTAGTAAGATGTTCTAATGTTACCTAAATGTATTACGTTTATAATACCATTTATCTGGCTGCCTTCAAGAACACAGGCAATTACAACTGGGAAAGAGCACAAAGAATTCATGATCATAAATAATTGGGAGTGACACAACTGATTAGGTTTAGAATTCAGCTTCAGGGGAGCCAGAAGTACAGGGTACAGAGGGGCTGGCAACTCTGACCTGGTTCCAGGAGATTCTGGGGTCAAAATGAGCCTAGACTGATGGATTGGATAGGAGGTTCATGAACCAGGAGATGCCTAAAATCAAGTAGGAGATGGACTATTCATTCAGTGTGTTAGGTTGTTGGGATAGTCATGCATATTTTTCTATGCAAAGGTGTGTCATGACTTTCCCAGCAAGGCAACAGAAAGTCTCCCAGTAGCTTGGAGTACAAGGACAAGATCCATTCACTGAATGAGAAGAGTATGACTAGGGTTAGGTAAGTTATGAGAGCCTGAACAGGTGGTCTGCATTCTAGGATATCATATATCATATATAGTTCTCTTCACTAAGGAGCTATTTCAGTTGTTTCTTTGGGAAAGTGACTCTGAAATGGAGATTTATATGGAGGAAATTTATTGGGGATAGTGTTGAGATCAATAGCAGGACTGGGTAGAGAGAGTCCTATAGCTAGACTAGACTCTGCAAAATTATTCTCACCTGGTATAGTGTGATCAGGACTTAACAGCCCTCATGAGGTAGCCATTGGATATTGGCTGACCCTAAAAAGAATCATGAACTTGAGCAAACTTCTCTTTTTACCTGATGAATACTCTACTTCAGAGAGATGCAGCTCTCTCTCAAGCACACTCCCAGCTCTGGGAGGCAAGAACGAAAAGGATCTGGATAGCGCATCACAGCATTCATTACAGACGCTCACTAAGTACCTGAATTAGGACTTAATGCAAAAGGTAGTACTTAGGGCCACTTGGATATATCAGATTCCAAGGCATTGCTACCAACATGATAGAACTGCTGCAAAGATCTCCTCTGCTTCCCCAGAGAGCCAGTCAGAAACTGCCATGTGAAAGCACACATTCATGGGGTCTTTGGAAGACAAGCTGTTTCTGATCATCTGCAATGCTCTAGTCACAAGAAGAGTACTAAGATGGACATAGCCCAAATATACCGCTGGAGGCATGAAGAAAGGGAAGTAAAAAGCAATGAGCAATACTCACAGGTTCAGCTTAGTTTAAGGATTTCAAGCTAAACAGATCAAGAGGTTCTTTCTAAATACTTCAATCTAGGTCCCCTGATCCCTGCTGGGCCTCAGAAAAACAAGAACAAAATTAAGAAAAAGAAAAAGCATTCCTTGAAGAATTACTTGACTCAATTCAAGTCACTGCGATCTGAATAAGGGCTGAACCAGTGACCACATAGAGCAGGCTGCACCATAATTCATGGTCAGTTCACTTTTTGGTAATTTATCTGATACCCAAGATGTTGAAAATCAACTTCCTGCACAGTTAAGGATTTCAGAATATATATAGCCAGAAAGGACTCTTGCCTTAGGGTTCAACTAACAGATTTGTAACTAGCAAAATGATGTACCATAAATTAGCCTAAAAAGCCAGTGAGGGAGAAATATAAATGTGAAACAAGGCAATCTTCAACCATTTTTATACAATGCTTGAAATCAGGAATTCTATGATTCTGGATGACAGCTTTCTTTTGCTTACTCAATTGGATAATGGATGTAAACTGTGAAGTGATGGCACAAAACTATAGCCCAAGGAGCCCAAAATACCAATTCGGAAAACTAACATTATGTTGTGAGGTATTTACAATTGGACAGAGAATGAAAATTAGATGTCACGGATCCTTCCTGCAAATCCCTTCCAGTCTAAGTAGAAATAACTTGCAAATGCAAAGGAAATAAAAATGGAAATAAGACTGTCTTAATTGTTTTATTATTTCAATACCTTTCCAAGTTCCCTTCCTGAATCTTTTCCTTCTTCTCCTTTATCTTAAACCCCTTTCAGATACTGAAATCTACTTTGTTCTCCAGTTACTGAGAGATCACCACTAAAGGAATGAACATGTTGACGTATGCAAATTCACATTCCAGAAATTTTATCTGATTTCCAAAACAAAATATTGTTTCCTTCCCTCAAAGACCTCCTTCTTATCAGACAATTGATGAAATCATAAAAAATGAAGGCATTTATAGCGATTGTTGCTTAATGAGTTACTCATCCCTAATGCAGACAGTTACTTAAGTTTTATTCTCCAGACTTTTAATTTCTATTAATACTAACAAAAAAGAAGAAAGATGATAGTATCAAAGAAAAGCCTGGAACGTTCTATCTGTTCCATTATATTAGGTAGGATCACTCTGGTTGGGTACAAAGAAAACAGCTTGTTAGCTGATTGTTGAAAAATGACATGCAGGAACCAGCAGTTGGCGTAATGGCTATCACTAGACTCCCATGTAGTCGACCGCAGTTCGAGGCCTGGACCCGGTGCCTTAAACTCACGATGGGCACATGTGCATGTGTGCCCAAGATCCCAAGAGGAGAATGGAGGGGAAGGGATTGTGGCATGACCATCTCCGCTGGGGGGTGATTTCTTGCTTTCTGTCTGTCTCTCTCTTTTTGGCAAGTGCATGCACCTTATAGCAAAAACTTCTCCAAAAAAAAAAAAAAAAGACTTCATAAATCAGGACAAAAAACAAAGTAGAAAAGTAGATGATTTGATGATTTATAGAAACTGTTAGATTTACAATTCAGAATAATGAGAGCAACAAAACCCCAACACCTTATAATTATAGAAATTACTCAATAAATCTTTATAAATGTCATTGATTCATTCAACAATATGTGTACTACATTGGGAATCTAGTACTTACTATTCAATAGGTACCTTTAACTTTGGATTCCAAAGTGATAATTTATGGTGAAAATTTCAATAGCTAAGGCAGGTATGTAGGAAAGTATATTGGGACAGAGAAACCTTTGAAATGCAATTAATCATTACCTTGTGTGTATAGTAATAATCAGGACTAGAGCTGAACAAACTTGACAAATTCCAAGGCTGATATTCATATATGGAGTTTGTCAATGAGTAAGAAAAGTATTATTTCCATATGAGTTTATGACTTTCCTTTTATAAAAGGTGGTATAAGAACATTGTCTCCTTACTTAATGAAAAATAGTGTGAGCACCCTGAAGGCTGTGAGAATTACCTTGTAAAGATAATGAATGGAAACTAAAGAGGGTAAATTAAAATGGGATGACAGATCTAATGAGATATGCTTTGCCTGCCAGGCCTCAGCCCTATCTCACCCCAAGTCCTGATCAATTTTCATGTAGTCATGGTTGCCAGGAGGGAATGTTAGTACTCACCTCCCAGGAGAGGCACCTGTACATCAACTTGTCTATACCCAAAAGAAAATGTATCATTTTTAGCACACTGAAGAACTAACTTATTAATTTCCGTCTTCTAGAGAGGACCAGCCTCTTACCAGAATTCATAGGACTAGAAATGTGCCACTCCATCCTAAACACCTAATTCATGAGTACACTTGGCTTCCTTAACAAATGAATTAAATGTTTTCAAATCACTGCTACTTGAGACCTCAGCATATAAACCCAAGAGAAAGTTGTGCAATACCCCCTAAATTCACACCCATGCAGACAATATAGTATTTTGTATAAATACATGTGTGTGCGTCCTCTTATATATGCAGAATCAGATACTTATTTCATAAAATATATACCCACGATACATATGCGTGTGTGTGTGTGTGTGTGTGCATGTGTGTGCGTGCGTACGCACATATCTTTCTTTTTTTAGAGAGATTTTTGCTATAGGGCATTCACTCACCAGAGAGACAGAGAGACAGAAAGCAATAAATCACTCCCCAGGATGGATAGGCATGCCACAATCCCTTCTCCTCCATTTTCCTCTCAAGATCTTGAGCACATTGGCACATGCAACCAGCATGAGCTTTAAGCCTCCAGGTCCAGGACTCGAACCATGACTGACTACATGAGAGTCTAGCAACATAACCATTATGCTATTTGTTGGTCTTTGTGTGTGTATATCTTGCTTTTGTAGAAATTACATGAGTATCCAACTGCAAGAATATCTTATTAACCTAAAAATTTAGTGGTTTAAATGTACATGAAAGGTCATTCTAGCTAATTATAATTCTAGGAGAGTCAATCACACATCCATCAATTACTTGAGGGCAAACTCATGGAAGAGTTTTAGGCAAAAGAAAGACAAAAGATGACACTAAAGAAGCAAAGTAATGTACCTATTCATCTCTAGGAAGCTTCAGCAGCATATCTATCATATTGGCAGGGAACAATGGAGAAATTAAACTGAGGTGCAGAAAAAAATCTACACTATCAGGGTAAAACAGAAACAGGTAAAGCAAGAGCAAAAAGATCTACAATGATATCACAGTGGCCTTAACGTGCCAGGATTGGTAGAATCTCTATGGAGGAGACTGTTAGTCTTCACATTATCCTTGATGGTCAAATCCCACTTAATAGATGTCAGAGAAAATTCTTAAGGCTTTATAGTCCTGTGAATTCCTGAGATTCTCTCAGTAGAGAACCATGCTGGGCCTCTTATTCTCAGTATTCTTAGGTAGAAAATGAAATGTAATCTTCTTGCAGATGATCTTAAAGATATACTAGTTGAGTTTTAAAATTCAGCCACAATGAAAAGTATGTATATCTCAGTACATTTCAAGATACCATATGCTTTTAAAGGGAGAGCAAGGCTGAATATTTACATTTCCTGGGAGCCTACAGAATAGAACAACGGATAAAAGTGTAGGCTCAGGGCCAGCTTGCCTGTTTCAGATCCCACCTCTGCCATTCATGACCTGGCCACAGAGTGTTGTGTGTATTAACTGAGTTCGTAATATTGGAGAGCATAGGAAGTGCTCATTATGCTGTGACTTTTTTTTCATTACTCTGCACTAGGCCCTTTCTTGGGTGGTTCATGATCTCTCTTACCTCAGGCATGTAGCATGCTGGTCCATCTATCGAGACTCTTCTAAATTCCCCTGATCTTTCCTTCTCTTGCCCTTCCTTATTCTTTTCTTCCAATGCTTTTCCAGGAAGCACTTCTGGCATCTCCAGATTAGAATTAACTCCCCCTAGCCTCCCACTGTGTCTCTTCTGTAGGACACTTAGAGCACTCGTTTTATCACCAGGCTTTGACCCAGAGCCAGAAGTTTGCAAGGACGTCACTCACACTTGATGGACAAATATGTTCCTTCACTGAATCCTTATGACAATCCTACAAAATGAACACACTATTCACTTCCATTTCCAGAACACAAGGAGCGAATATTCAGCAGTAAAGGTGTAGGGTATACATCATTGGTAAAAGCAGGATCCAAGATTTGAACCAAAATCTGCCCAAGTCCACATTTCATGCTTTTTCCTAAGTTCACTCTGCACAAGGATATGACATTTTACAGATTTAATGAGAAATTCATTCACAAAAGGCTGTTAATGCCTAGATTGGCAAGAGAAGCAAACATGTTTGTTGTAAATATCAGCCTGGTGGCACTCGGGGGACATAGTGATCAAGCATCACCTTCAGAACACTTATTCTCAAAGTGTGGCCCCTAGACCAGGAGCATCAGCACCATCTGGGAACTCGTTAGAAATAGATTGTTGGATCCACTCCAGACCTGCTGAATCAGACACTCTGGGTAAGGTCAAGCTATCTACTTTACTAAACATTCTTCAGGAGATTCAGATACACACCCAGTTTTGAAAGTCACCTTCTATGTGTGCTCATTTGTTTTAAGTTTATCTATCACTTCTTTCAGGCACTGCTCATCCACTGATAGGGGTCCCCTGCATGTAAGGGACACTCGCCAAGATGCACAGTTGGTGGGAGAGACGTGTGACCTGGCCCCTGCAGCATTACAGTCTCATAATTTGCCCACTTGGTCACAAGCCAACAACTTCATCAAGCTTTGAATTGCAGTCTTGAGATTGATGAAATATACTGGGTATCAAACACTATTTTTTTTTCTTGTAAAGATGTCATTATTATAAATAGGCATTTTTAAAAAGAGTTTTAGTTTTTAAGAGTCCGAACTATTCCAGTCATTATAAACTATTAGGTGCTTGACTATTATATATTGAGTGTCATTTTTAATTCCCTAACTAATATTTATTAAATGGTTGCCAGGGCTGTTGTAAGAGACAGGTTGTGATGCAACTAAACAATGTCCCTGCCCACGAGCAGCTTATAGTTAAACAAACACCAGTAGTTATTTAATATAGCAATGGAAATTCACATGCAGATATCTGTTGTGAAAAGACCAAACATGCTTTTAGAATTTAAACTGTCAGGAGCTGGGCTATGACACAGTGGTAAAAGCTGTACTCTGTGGGAATGTTGCCAGTTTGCACCCAGAGACATTTCTAAGTACACCAGGCACATGTATGTCCATGATGCAGACGGGCAGAGACTGACTGAGGTTGGACTATGGAGCTGGGACCATGTTAAAGGTGCTGTTCGTCTGTCTCTCCTTGTTTCTCTTATTCATGGAATAAACGCATAAACTTTAAAAATTTAGCTATTGGAGCCAGCAGGTTGTATGGTGTTTAAGGTACTGGATTCTCATGTAGTTGACTGCGATTTGAGTCTCATGCTGAGCACATGTGTAGGTGTGATCAAAATCCTGAAAGGAGAATGAAGGGACTGTGGCATGGTCATCCCCTCTGGAGAGTGATTTCTTGTTATTTTTAATTCCCTAACTAATATTTATTAAATGGTTGCCAGGGCTGTTGTAAGAGACAGGTTGTGATGCAACTAAACAATGTCCCTGCCCACGAGCAGCTTATAGTTAAACAAACACCAGTAGTTATTTAATATAGCAATGGAAATTCACATGCAGATATCTGTTGTGAAAAGACCAAACATGCTTTTAGAATTTAAACTGTCAGGAGCTGGGCTATGACACAGTGGTAAAAGCTGTACTCTGTGGGAATGTTGCCAGTTTGCACCCAGAGACATTTCTAAGTACACCAGGCACATGTATGTCCATGATGCAGACGGGCAGAGACTGACTGAGGTTGGACTATGGAGCTGGGACCATGTTAAAGGTGCTGTTCGTCTGTCTCTCCTTGTTTCTCTTATTCATGGAATAAACGCATAAACTTTAAAAATTTAGCTATTGGAGCCAGCAGGTTGTATGGTGTTTAAGGTACTGGATTCTCATGTAGTTGACTGCGATTTGAGTCTCATGCTGAGCACATGTGTAGGTGTGATCAAAATCCTGAAAGGAGAATGAAGGGACTGTGGCATGGTCATCCCCTCTGGAGAGTGATTTCTTGTTTTCTGTCTCTCTGTTTCTCTGGCAAACACACCCCCCCCACCCCAAAGCCTCTAAAAAAATATTAGCTATCAGGTTATGTTCAAGTCCTATTTTGTCTATGGCATTTTAAGAATCAGTATAAAAACTGACCATAAGGGCCACCAAGTGTTGTGGTGATTAAAGTACTGGACTTTTATATGGCCGACCATGGTTTGAGAGGCTTGAAAATCATGATGGGTGCATGTGTGTGCATGCCCAAAATCCCAGAAGAAGTATGAAAGACAAAGGATTACAGCCTGGCCATCCTCCTGGGAGGTAGGGGGCATGATTTTTCCCTTTCCCTCTCACTGTCTTCCTCTGTCTCTCTCTCTGGCACACACCCTATGACAAAAGCCTTTAAGAAAACAAAACAAAAACAAAACAAAATACACACACACACACACACACAAAACAAAAACAAAAGAAAACACACAAACAAACAAACAAAACCCTGAGTATAGGAACAAGAAAAGAAGCCTCAAAATTCTTTTTTAGAAAAGCCCAATAGGGGGACCAGCAGTTGGTGTAATGGCTATGTCGCTGGACTCCCATGTAGAGTCAGCTGTGTCAGCTGTGGTTTGAGTCCCAGACTTGGTGGCTTAAACTCATGCTGGGTGCATGTGCGTGTGAGCCCAAGATCCTGAGAGGAGAATGGAGGAGAAGGGATTGTGGCATGGCCATCCCCCCTCCCCCCCCCTCTGGGGGGTGATTTCTTGCTTTCTGTCTCTATGTCTCTCTGTCTTTCTTGAGAACACCCACCCTATAACAAAAACCTCTCTCAAAAAAAAAAAATAAATAAAATAAAATAAAAAGTAAAAAGCCCAATAGGGCTCCTAATTCTAAAAAAGATGGAGTAAGCACACTATTCTAATAATTACAACAGAACCTAAGAGAATACATAGAATAACTGAGAACTCAAAGTTAAAAATGACAGGTGGGTTGGAGAGGTTTAGACCTCAGTGAATGACTCCTAAGGTTGTGAGTTTATTGGCTCTTTTTTCTTTGTAAGTTTCCTAGCTCTTACTAGAGTACAGCCTAGGTTTTCAAACTGTAGAGCAGAAAACCATGAGAAACCATCACTTAATTGACAAGAAGACAAGGAAGTGTGTGTGGGGGTTGAGGAGGAGGGCTCTGTGTGCTAAAGAGTGGACAGGCAAAAGCTCCCTACCAACTCTCTCACACCACTCCCAAACTTTCATCTCTTCCTCTCTTACTTCTCTAAGCTCTTTTCTCTTGTTCCTTATCTCTGCCGTTCTCTCATCTCCCTGCCATGTGCTGAGTTAAACAAGTCCTAGTAATGAGGATGCATCTCTAATGAGGTAGCAGCATTCAGATATCTAAAACTCAGAAAAGTCCTCCTCTCTCACCAGAGGACCTAGGATGGGGGTTGAGAGTATGCAGGAGTATGACGCTATAGTGCCATAATTGGTCAGAAGAGTGGGAAGAGAATCTCTATTATTTTTCTCTCTTTTATCTTGCGGTTTTATGACACAGGCATGGAAAGCATGTTACAGAGCAGGGAGGGTTAAAATCTGACTTTGCAGTCAGTACCAGGAAAATGGAACTCCTCAGAGTTGAAAAGTATGGCAGAAACTGCAGAGAGGAAGAAGTTAGAGAAAGGAATCCCTAATTCTGGATATCAACTCCTTGACTCATCCCCAAGGTATATATTTGTAACTGACCAGAAGCAGCATAACAAGAGCTTTGCAAACACCACTCAAATATAGACCACTCTCTGAGCCCCGGCTGGGGACTGAGCTGAATAGTACCAGAAAAATAGTACTTATGAAAGCTCTAAGAGCTAAACTGAGACTGGAACCACAGGTCACAAGAGGGAAGACGAGACTCATGTTTTAAGCCTGGCCAGGCTACTTGCCAAAAAAAATAAAACCAAAACCAAACCAAACCAAAACAAACCAACATTTACCAGAGGATCTCAACAGAATCCAAACTCTCAAAACGAAATCATCAAAATGTCCAGGATAGGGAACCAGCAGTTAGCGTAATGACTATGTCGCTGGACTCCCACGTAGTCAACTGCGGTTCGCATCCCAAACCCGGTGGCTTAAAACTCACGCCGGGCGCGTGTGCGTGCATGCCCAAGAACCCGAGAGGAGAATGGAGGAGAAGGGATTGCGGCGTGACCATCCCCCCTGAGGTGTGATTTCTCGCTTTCTGTCTCTATGTCTCTCTCTGTCTGTCTGGCGAGCACATGCGCCCTATAGTGAAAACCTCTCCAAAAATAAATAAATAAATAAATAAATAAATAAATAAATAAATAAAGCAAGCCCAGGATACAATTCAAAATTGCTCGGCCTTTCCCCACTCCCCAAAAAAAGATGTGGGAAAACTCTGACCCAGCCATGGTGGCACAGGTGATAAGGCACTACTATGTAATACCAGGGTCATGTGCAAAATCCAGGAGTCAGATTCCAATGTGACTGGAAAGCTTGGAGGATGATCACAGTGTGGCAAGACCCTGTTGGATAGTTCTCCCATTCTAAACAACATTTTTTAGAATTACATAATGATCAACCCTGCATAATAGCAAAATACTGATTTTTAAATTAAAAGCTTAATAATGCAATTCTCTGTACAATTAGGAAGTATTCTGGTGCTTGGAAAACCAACTCTAAAAGTGGTTTATACAATTTACAGGATTCTTTTGCATCCACCTGAAAGATGACCGAAGGTGTGCAGTCTCAGTTACATGAACTACCTGAATGATAATGGTACATAGTAACCTCAGGTACTCGGGCTTGCACTGTAAAACTTATGGTATACCTTCTTCCATGTGCATGGTCACAGGATGGCAGCTGAGGGTGTAGCCTACAGGAAAGCAGGAGGAGGAAGGAGTAGAGAAAGTAAAAGGGTTATCTGACAGTTGAGGAGGCCCCAATAAAGCGCCTTCTATACATTCCATAAACAAAGTTTACCCTATACCCCATTTATCATCTCTTTCTGCCAAACAATCTTGGAAACATTGCTTTTAAAAGCTTCATTCTGGGGTCAAACAATGCTAAAGCAGTAAGACAACTGATCCACATGGGAAGGGGTCAAGTTCATGTCCCAAAGCCTCACTCTGCACACCAAACATGTCTGTGTGCCCATGATCTAGGCCATCTGAAAGAGTGGATCATGGCATGGGGACATTGTTGGGGGTGCCTGTCTCTCAGTCTCTATCTAATGGATGAAGAAAGTAGACATTTTTTTCTAAAAATGATGTGCTAATTGTCAATCTCAATGATAAAGAAGTCCTGTTAAGTCAGGAGGAGAAGGAAAAAATGATTACTGAGTAAGTAAATAGCAGTTCATGTGTTTACAGAACTAGCTACAAATTTGGTATTAGCTTTTGAGAGAATCGCATTTAGAAAACCAATTCAAATTAGTGAACTTCAATGCACATATAACAATAGAGAACAATGAATTACATTCACATATTTAAAAACTAGAACTATGTTTGTAATGCTGCTAAAAGGCAGTATGATAAAGCAGTTATTACAGAGTAGTTTCAATATATACTAACAGGCATTCCATATCTCAAAAATATAGAATCATCCTAAAGATATTAGGGTTCTGATATGAATATGTATGAGTTAAGTCTAACTGGAATTAACCATGGGTGCTTTCTGCCTCTTCTTGTTGGAGCAGAAAAAGAGAAGCAGAAAGACACATGATTGTGGGCCAATCCTCTCTTCTCCACATACAGATTTTGCTTGTTGACCCTGTTGCCGTAGGATGCAGGCAGTGATGAAAGGTCATTTCACAACTTCACGCATTCCAGCTGGTGACTCTTCAGAAAGAATCCTTCTGGTAAAAGCTAGAAAAAGAAACTTTTCACTACTTACTGCTTTCAGCATTTTGTTTCCTGCCAACATGAAAACAAGCCCTGATGATCGGACAAGATGTTTTTCTCTTCATGTAATTGTGTCCTTCAAAATGCACTGGTGTAGAAAGCACAGGGGAGCAAAATTGGAAGGAAGAAAGCTCTATCTAAGGCTCATCTTTGCTGCTAACCAGCTATTAAAACGTTCACAAGTTATTTCCCTTTAGCTTCTGCTACTCTAGACGAGGTTTTGCACATTTTAGAAGAATTCTCAATTTCTCCATTTTTACAGTAAAGACTAGAAGGCAGTAACTGTCCAAGAGTCAGAAAGAGAACATGCACCCAGGTCCTGACTTCCAGGACAGGGCGTTTCAATCTCACCATTTATAAGATGTCTTTATGTCTAAGAAGCCCACAGTCTTCACCTGAGTGCCTTTAGCTGCTATGCAGGAAGGGGAGGCCTGTAAAGTGAAGTCAGAGATGAATGCACTGATCCTAGCTATCACCAACTCTCTGGGGACCTTTGGCTCAGGTTCCTCGACTATAAAATGAGATAACTGTCCTAAACTGAAGACACTACTGATTCCCACACATATTTGGCCTTGAACTGTGTCAGATATTTTAACTTGCAGCAGCAAAGTTTCTTGGATCACTTTCTGGAAAATGTGATCCATGCTTCCTAACTTTCCAAGTCACAAAATACATAGAAAATGAAGGTACCAGCATTCTACAGTGGCATAGAAGGAAGAGGTGGCTTTGGGACAAGAGATGAATTTATCTGGTTGCCCAGAGGGCTGAGAACTAGGTTAGCACACTAGTCAGGAAGCTGGGGCTAAAGGAGAACTCAAGTTGTTTTTGAGATTTTTGCTATTAGAGCACATGTGCTTGCCAGAGAGAAAGAGAGAGAAAGAGGGAGATAAAATGAGAAACCACCCCATACACTGCCATCCCTCCTCTTGCATTCTCCTCTCAGGATTTTGGACATACACACCCATGTGCCTGCCATGAGTTTCTAGCCTTTGGTTCTGAAACTCAATCTGTGGTCAACCACAAGGGAGTCCAGCACCTTAACCACTATGCTACCTGCTTGCCCTGGGAGCTCAGGTTTTTAATACATTGCACAGTACTCTAGAATCTGCAGCTTTAAGGTTCTTGTTGGAGCTATCTGTGGGTGTGCCAGCTCTCCCACAAACTCTACTACTACTTGGTGAATTGGGTAGGAAGGGGTGGGAGTGAAGATGGCAGTTCTAAGAGCTTAAGAGAGTCAATACAAGTGTGAGAATCAGAAAAGCTACCTACCTTCGCCAAGATGAAGGGAGTGAGACAGGCCTTTCACCCACCCACCTCTCCCTTTTAGACCACTGGCAACCTAAAAAACTTTCCCTCAAACAGCTTTTGCTGTTTCCTTCAAACTGATTTCACTTGAGTAGGGTGTTGGCCTTTGAAGCACTACAGGGTGTTTTTGGCCTCACAATTCTGGGTCTGGTCCAGTCAGTATGTACAGGCTTAGGTAAGCACTCTATGCTCATGGAAAGACACAGAGAATGCAGACTAGAAACAGCACGCTTTTTACATTTCACACTGGGTGAAAATGGGAGGGAAGGCATGGGATAATAATCTGCAGTAACAAGGCTCTTATTAACCAGAACGTTCAAGTCACTGGATTATTTCTTTTTTCTTTCCCTGAACTAAGCAAGCTTTTAGAAGAAAAAAGACACAACAAAAACTCACTGACATCAGGGATTTATTCAGCGAGGCAATTTCCAGAGGCTATTCTGGAATCATTTCACATTCAGCTCAATATTCTGTATCGTCCACATCTATATCTTTTGTCCTATACAATGATAACTGATGGTCAGCATTGGAGCCCTGAGGTCTTGCAACACACTGAATCATCAAAGGGAGATTCAATTATATTCATAATACTGGATGTACCGCAGCAGCAAAAGGGACTTAGAGATTTGAGCAGGGTTGAAACAAAGATTTCCTGGTTAACCCTTGGTAAGATGAAATCAAATTTAAAAGATCCCATTCTACGCAATATACTGGATTAGGAGGAAAGACTTAATATTTGAATGTGCATAAAGACAGATGAACATTCACAATCTTACAGCCATCTCAGTCACAATTTCACTGGAATAAGATTTTCTACTTGTGTTCAGCCTAAAGTCATCTTAATCTTTTCTTTTTTCAGGAGTCATGCTTTCTTTTTAGTAATTTTGCATAATTAAAAATATCTTTTAGGTCATTTCTGTATGGTAGTATTTTTGTTTTGTTTTGTTCTCACATATACAAATGGTTACTTTAGAAAAATAAATACAAAATTCAAATATGGGGAAGATCTTTGGGAATTCTGCGACTAAAAACTCCAAAGTCAATATTAATATTCTGGTCAATATGATAATCATGTTCTTTTATCTATCGACATATTAAAAATATTTCCATGAATGCATTTAACCTACTTTTCACTTACTAGTGCATGTGAATATATTTCCATGTAATCAAAATTCTTCAACAATATAATTTCTATTGGCTAAAAAATAGGCATATAAGAGTCTAACTGCTCCTTATTGTTGAATATGACATTTGCTACTGAATTTTCTATGTAACCCACAGTTGTAATCAATAGCCTACAGCTCAGTCTTTGCTCACTACTATAGAGACCCAACACTTAGTTACCAAGGGCCTATAGAATACCAGGGACCATACACTGGAGGCTCCTGTTAACTACATCTTGAAAAAATCGTTTTTGTCATCAGCATCCTTTCTGAAAGAAAACTGACAGATACAAGACTACGAACATATGACATCCAATGCAAAAATGCTCCCAGAAATGTGGAGTCGATTGAACTGCTGACAATACTGTGCGAGGGTGCCTGTAATAAACATTACATTTAAACAACTACAAAGTTTTTACTTGGTTATCAAATTCTTAGCAACTATCAAAACATCATTGGAGTGCCCAGGGAGTGGAGCTGTGGAAAGACAACTAGACCCACATGGGAAGGTCCTAGGTTCAAGTCTTATGACTGCCCTGAGCATTCTGGACACTGACATGCCCAGGATCCTGGCAATCTTAGGGTGGGGATAGATCATGGTATAAAGATCCTTTTGGGGGGTCCCTATCTCTCTCACTCTCAGAAATAATAAATAAGTATGTTTTAAAAAACTAAACATTAGTGGGAATGTTTTGAGAACATGTCAGGGAAACTCTAACATGATAGTTTTTCCTTGGGCTGATGAATGGGAACATATCCCATATTATTTATACCATTCTCTCTAAGCTGGTTACTTTAAGACTGAATGGCATACTTTAAAGAGAGTTTTCCCTGTGCTTTAAACCAGAAATTGGTAAAATTTTACCTGCTGAGTTTTTGTTTGCTTTTTGTTTTTGTAGATTTTGGCTAAAGGGCACAAGTACTTGACAGAGAACGACAGAGATAGAGAGAGGGAAAATGAGAAATCACACCACAAGAGGGATGGCCACACCATAATCCATTCTCCATTCTCCACTTGAGATACTGGGCATACACACACACACTTTTTTAAAGACATGCAGTATCTAGTTAAAGGAACTCTAAAATACATATTTTACTTAAGAAAAGAATAATTTATAAAGCAAATTTGTATTGTCTAATCTCATCCTTTGTCTCCTATCTTTTATGCCCTCCCTTCCAATTCTAATGTGAGGATTATTTCTACAAAAATCTGAATACTAGGGTCAGCAGATGGCGTAGTGGTTAAGGACGCTGGACTCCCATATGGTCAGTCATGGTTTAAATCCCGGACCTGGTGGCTTCCTTTCTCACTTTCCCTCTCTCTCTCTCTTACTCTGTCTCTCTCTGCTCAAATTAAACTAAATAAATAAATAAAGTTAAATTAAAAAAAATTCTTAAAAAAAAACCAGAATACTGATGCAAAAAGTAAAATGAAAGATCGGAAACATGAAGGAAAATATATGACCAATGTCTAAATATAGCACACAAGAGCATAAAAGGAGAAAGAAATTGACCTCCTTAATTTAATATTTGCCAAATCTTTCTTTCTTTCTTCTTCTCTTTTTTTTTTTTGAGAGGTTTTTGCTATAGGGCACGTGCACATGCCAGAAAGACCGAGAGAGACAGAGAGATAGAAAATGAGAAATCACCCCTGGGGGTCAGGGGATGGCTATGCCATAATCCCTTCTCTTCCATTCTCCTCTTGGGATCTTGGGCATGCACGCACATGCACTCAGTGTGAGTTTAAGCCACTGGGTCTGGGACTCAAACCACGGTCGACTACGTGGGAGACCAGAGACATAGCCATTACACCAACTGCTGGTTCCAATTTGCCAAATCTTTCTAACGATACATTTCTCTGAATCTGCCAAAAACACAGTATCTGCTTATTTTTGGTACCTTTCATCCAAACTAACACAAAATACCATTGTAAAATTAATGCATTTTCTTCATCGTTTATAAATTTTAAAATTAAAAATGCTTTTGAAAATCCAGAGAGGTGTTTTTATAATATGGCCTTTATTCAACTCATCTCTACTATGAAACACATTCTTACATGCTATAGACGAATGACAAATATGTTAAATATATTTTCTCAGTGCTTTGCATGAGAAGGTACAGAGAAAAGGAGATGATTGTTTAGGAAAATGTGGAGTGTGGAAGAAACTTTTTAGAGAGGAGACTTCATCATTTTAAATGAAAGAAAGGTGCATCAATAAATGTCAAAAATGCTACTGTGAACTTGTGATCCCCAAATAAAATGTGGTGTTACACTCAGCACACAGCTCAGGAGTACATTGTTTTCAGTGTGCTGTCTTTGTGTCAACACACAGCTGAGCTATGTGCTGTGTGGCGATCATACTCACTCTTGTTAGTCTGACTCACAGAAGCATACGACAGAATAAAACCAGACATCGCACAGCATGAATTACGGTCATGGCACATGAATGTGTCCGGTCATGGCACATGAATGTGTCCAAGAGACATCACTGGTGCTTTTTCATTATACGAGTATACACAAGTATGGAGAAATGAGATGGAGAAGAGACCAATCTCCTTTTCCTGGACTGGTGCTAGAGTTCCAATCTTTCTTTCTCCCTTCTGCCACGTTTATACTCAGGAGTTCTACCTGCCTGAACAGTGGACTGAGATGGAGAACTTTCCTCTTTTGGGGCACCTGAGTGGACCAACCATGCTTTCAGGCAAGAACTGTCCCTGGGGCCAGGTTACAGAAGTCAAAACATTTTGAGCTAATGACTCTGTGAGCCCCAGTGGCCTACTGTGTAATTGTGTAATTATAGACAGTTAAAAATGCATGATATGTAGTGGAGAGAAAATAGTGCTTCGGGAGCCATTATGGATTACAGTTTATGAAAATTTAAAACGATGCAATATTTATAGGGCCTTGGCTACACTGAGTTATCGTGCAAATGCTATACCTTGCTCTGGGGCCATTATTCCTCCTTGGAAGCAAAGAAAGGCAGATTAGAACCAAAACAGATGTCACAGTGACCACATGGCCAGGAACACAGAGCATCCTACACTCCCTGCTTTAGAAAATCTTGTAAGTTTCAGGGATTCAGTGATCCCTTCTATAAATGCAGTTAAGAAAACATAGTCAACAAAGAGGAGTACAAAACTTTCTTCTTATAGTCACTTGCATGTTAGATAAAATGAAAAATGCGTCACCCCAAGTTAAAATAACCTAAAGAATCTGGAGTAGGGACCAGTAGATGGCATGATGGACTCCCACGTAGTTGACCACGGTTTGAGTCCCAGACCCGGTGGCTTAAAACTCACTCCAAGTGCGTGTGCATGCATGCCCAAAATCCCAAGAGGAGAATGAAGGAGAAGGGATTGTGGCATGGCCATCTCCTCCTGTGAATGACTTCTTGCTTTCTGTCTCTCTGTCTCTCTCTGAACACACACACCCTATAGCAAAATTCTCCCTCAAAAATAAGTAAATAAATAATAACCTAGGGTATTTCTGAGGACACAGCATTGAATTAGCAACCTTTCATAGGCTACATGGCATTCTTAAGGGTTAGGTCCACTAAGGGCTTGCCCAGCTCTGACCCATACAACCATGAACAGCAAGGGAAATAGTATCAAAGTTGGCAAAAACCTAATACTAAGGTAAATTCTCAGTTCTTGAGAAGTTTTTATTTTAGTGGAAGAAGCATCTAAAAACAGATGACTAATTTTTCTTTGATGTTTAGGTATATTCTATTTTTCTTCTAAAGTCACGTAAAATATCACATACAAATAATTTGATATCCTTATTAAAATAGTTTCTCTCAACCTACCTGAAAAACAGTGGAGGCCCAGCCACAGTGCTACAAATGGTACTGCACCACAGGAGGCCCCAGCTTCTGAGACCTAAACAGGCAACATTGCTCCTAGAATCCTAGCTAATTGGGAGGCTGGTGGAAAGGACTGCAGTGACCAGACCCTGTCAAATACCTCCCTTTCTCTCCCTTTCCTTCCCCACTCTCAATATAAATAAAAACCAGGAAGAGATCACACATGTTTTATAATGATACAGAAACTGATAACCAACTGTTCATGCGTGTATCAGCCTGGGCAATGACTACTCGGAAGTAAAGAGGAAACTGAGCTGCTGAAGGGCTAGGAAGCATTGGGGCAGAAAGGAGTTCTCAGGTGATCCTAGGGGTCTACATTTTGTGTCATCATGCACCATCCATGGCTCGGAATGTGTTTGCCACGTAAAAGGTCACTTTTTATTGACGTCACTTGGGTAGGTTAAGAAACATGTGGAAAGTGCCTTTTCAAGAGAGTAAAGAGTGTAAAAGGTATAACCAAGGAGAATTCTCAATTACAGATTTTGTTAAAACAGCCATCTTGAGATCTATTAATCTCTGAGTTTAATTAAAAGTCTGAGTGAACCAACTGCTCTTTTATCTGATGTCCAGATCCATTTGGTTTTCTTTCTGATACCAAGAGAAGTTACTGGAACTTTCTTACCCATTTACCTTCATTTACTCTTATAAATGAGTTCAGACCTAATGTGTGACCCCCTGGAGCATTCTCTATCTAAACTAAGTCACTGGTGAAATTACAAATCTAGTGACAAAGTAACACAAAGACCTAAAAGAACAGTCTAAAAAAAATTGCTGTTTCTCTTTTTCAATCAATCCTCAGGATTAAAGGCGGAATTTATTGATAAAGACACAGAAGTAATCCTCTGATGGAGTGAGATGGTGTATCAGTGTTCTCCATACTCGTTCAATTAATAGACTTCACTGTATGCAAACACTGATAAGTGGATGAAATGTGTTGCTTCTTAATGATCTAATCTGTATTCTAACAGGATATAGGCTTTGCTACACAAACATTTTGCTTGGCTTTTCCCCCAAACATTTATGTCTCTGAGTGTGCTAGTCATTTATTTTGACAGTGGGGCTTGATGCACATCTCTGCTCTTAATATATCTGCAAACATTTTACAATAAAGATACCATACAACTGAACTAATCTCATTATTTTCCATATTAATAATTTCTACAGCAACAGATCACTAAAATCGGAATGGTAATGCGCAGACATTTCATGTAGATGTTCAAGTGCTTCTAACCAAGTCATTCCTTCATTCCTTTTGTCACCGAATATTTACTAAGCAACAATTTTGTTCCAGGCACTGTGCTGTTTGTACATATTTCTAATACAATGGGTATGATCTTTTTCCCCACAGAGCTGCCTATCTAGTGGGAGATATGCCACTGAGTTTAATGAGCAAGTAAAGGCATGCTTGTAAGTAAGGATAAATGTTGCAAAGGCTCTATTTCCCTTTCCATACCTCCCTTAACATTCATTCTTCATTCATTCATTCTTCATTCTTCACATCCATCTCACTGTCAAAACCCCAGTTCGGGGACCAGCAGTTAACGTAATGGCTATGTCATTGGACTCCCATGTAGTCGACTGCGGTTTGAGTCCCAGACTCGGTGGCTTAAAACTCACACCAGGCTCGTGTGCATGCGTGCCCAAGATCCCAAGAGGAGAATGGAGGAGAAGGGATTGTGGCATGGCCATCCCCCCTGGGGGGTGATTTCTTGCTTTTTGTCTCTCTGTCTCTCTCTGTCTGGTAAGTGCACGCACCCTATGGCAAAAACCTCTCCAAAAAACAAAACAAAACAAAAACAGTTCATTCATTTCTTTGTATGAAAATCTAGCCACTTCTTTATTTTTCCAATTCTAAGATTAACTGTAGATTATCTGCATAGATATGATGTGAAAGCACTGAACACTCGGCTCCTAGAATTCTAGATATACAGCCTCAAATGAAAATAATTATAGTTAATGCTTTAGAATTCACCCAGGATCCAAGGGCAGATATACCTTATTCAATTTTTCAGAAGCCATTTAATCATTTCCACAGACTTCAGAATTTGCTCCTCATTCTTTCACTTCCCAACTCCGCTCATTTCCCTCCAAACATGTAGTATAACTGCTCTTGCTAGCCCAAGACCTCTCATAATTCTTTCCAAATAAACCTCAAGATCTCCCTCTCTCCTCAAACTGTGCCTGTCTAGATAACCTTTCCCTGTCATCTCTCTCTTTTTTTTTTTAAGAATTATTTTATTTAACTGTATTTATTTATTTTAATTTGACTAGGGAGAGACAGAGAGAGAGAGAGAGAGAGAGAGAGACTTATATTTAGTCTGACTAGAGAGAATCAGAGAGATGGAGAGAGAGAAAGCAAGCTGCCAGGTTTGGGACTTGAACTGTGGTTGGTCATGTGTGAATCCAGCATCCTTAACCACCACACCACCTGCTGGCCCTCCCTGTCATCTCTTAATTCTCTTGGTGAGAGAGGTGGAAAGTATGTTTTTAGTTCTCTTTCTGTAGGACATATCCAAACTGGAACTATGAACTTGATCATAAGCACAAACAAGAGCAAGCCAGAACCACTAGGAGTCAAAAGGGAGGAACAAGATTGAACTAAAGATGGGACCTGCAGCAGGTGTAATGGCTATTCCACTGAACTCCCATGTAGTCAACCGCGGTTCGAGTCCTGGACTTGGTGGCTTAAATTCACACCAGGCGCGTGTGTGTGTGCATGCCCAAGATCTCGAGAGGAGAATGGAGGGGAAGGGATTGTGGTGTGGCCATCCCCCCTGCAGGGTGATTTCTCACTTTCTGTCTCTCTGTCTCTCTCTGTCTTTCTGGCAAGCACACGTGCCCTATAGTAAAAACCTCTCAAAAAAATAAATAAATAAATAAAAAAGATTGAGCTAAAGATGAACTGTACCTTATTTCCATACTAAAAAACAACAATCTATGGTAAATATTTAAGATACTAATGAAGGCCAATCAGTAGTGTGGTGGTTAAAGTGACTGGTTCACAGATGGCCCAGGTTCTAGACCTGGCGGCTTGAAAAACACATGAGGTTTATGTGTGTGCATACCCAAAATCCCATGAGGAGAATGTAGAAGGGTGTGACCATCCCCCACTGGGGAGTGATTTCTCACTTTCCCCCTCTCTCGTGTGATAGCAAATATCCTATAGTAAAAACTAAATACAGGGACCAACAGTTAGCATAGTAGCTATGTCGCTGGACTCCCACGTAGTCGACTGCAGTTCCAGTCCCGGACCCGGTGGCTTAAACTCATGCCAGGCGCATGTGCATGCGTGCCCAAGATCCCGAGAGGAGAATGGAGGAGAAGGGATTGCGGCATGGTCATCCCCCTGAGGGGTGGTTTCTCGCTTTCTGTCTCTGTCTCTCTCTGTCTGTCTGGAGAGTGCACATGCCCTACAGCAAAAAAAAAAACAAACAAAACAAAACAAAACAAAACAAACCTCTAAAAAAAACTAAATACAAAAAAACACAAAAAACAATAAAACTAATGATATATGTGATGTACGAAGATTCATAAACAGGCACTGCAAATGCATACATTAAAAAACCCCTCCTGTATGTGCTATGACCTCATAATTTTCCATCCCCTTCCTTAGGATGAGAAACTCCAGACCTAGCCTTCAGGGACATATCTGGAACTCTCTCTCAAGATGGCTCCCTTACATTCAAGTATAAGCCCCAGTAAAACTCGGTTCCTCTACTGAGGTCTTGAATTAATTTCTGTTCTCTTGGGCCTAAGACCTTCTGTCTGGCAATACAGGTACCAGAATGCTGCCTTCTGTCTTTTGCTTAACAATTGACTGTCCTTAGTTTTTAAATTGCATCATATTATTTATGGTAGTGATTTTCAACCCTATCAAATGCAATGTACCATTTTATAACAAATATTATGTAATGTTCCTTTACTATCCTCAAATGAAATTAACAGATAATGTAATTTACCTACAACATTATTTCAAGAAAAAAAATCAATACAATGCCCTAACTGGAATACAAAGGAGAAATAAAACAGAAGTCATCTGTAATAAAATATTACGTACTGAGAAAGGTTATCCTAGCATATAGAATGAATTAGGCAGAACCTTGCACCTACCTACAAAAATAACAAATAATTTTGTATTTAAAATAAGAAGCTATATTTAAAGTTCCATATAAGAATAATATAGAAGAATAGAGGTATAAATTAATATTAAAATAAAAACGAATATTTAAGGAAATATTAACATACCAGAGTTAAATTGTACATGATAAGAAAGAGAAGACAACCATCTTAATGTGCAGAGAAAAAGTAGCAACAAATTACAGACTGTCAAAGGAGAGACATGGGAAGTATGATGTTTTCAGAGATGACCTGAGTTTTACAGAAAGTGACTTCTAAAAGTTCACAGAATAGGAGCACAACTTAATTTCATATAAAATTTTGAAATCCATGCATATTTTTTCATTATAAGCATTTTTCATGAACTTTTTGAAGACTTCTTCTAAGTAAGTGAAGTGTCAACATTATAGCTAAAGTATGATATTGAAAGGGAATCCGTTATCTTAAAATCTCACCACCTGCAAAAGTGTGCATTCTCTTTTTAATACCCAAAATACTTTGAAAAACATACTCTACAGTAGGCCATAAGAAATAAATGATAAGTAGAAATATAAAAAAGCAATGTAAGACAGTGAAACTAGTTGTGTGGTAGTCTCTCTAGATGTTATCAAAATACAATAGGAAATAATGCAAAAGAACAAAGTAAGTAATTTTCAGTATCTAATTTCCACACTATAGACAGATTTCTTAACATAGGGCTAGCACCACCGAGGACACATATATAGAAGGCATAAAGATAATAAAACAAATTTTAATAAGCGTTAGTGAGGTCTAATGAGTCTCGTGTGTCTCCACTAATGTCATGGAATTGTATTTGATTCTATGTGTATTAATTGGAGCTTCCCATCCCCTCTATTGCATGTTCATATGTGGCAACTACAAGTGAAAACTGATGGCTCAAAACAGAAATGTTTCTTGATTGCTTTGAAGAGTTCAAACAATACACCTGTTGGTGACATAATTTATCAAAATGGTGAAAAGTTCTTGATAAGTTCTGAATAAAAAATAAAGTACCATCAATTTACAAAATAAATACAGTCTAGGCTAATTTAATGTATATTAAACTGTGCAAAACATATTTCATATCCATACATGAAACAGTTTTAGGTTCTAGGCATGCATTTGTACCTACATCAATGTCCAACAGAACCAGGGGCAATTTCTGCGTTGGAGTCTTTATTGCATGTTGAAGGACATTTGGCTTTCCTAGCTCTCACACCTTTAAATCCCGTAACACACCGATAATAATTAAGATGACAACAAAAGAAACCCTTTCAAAATATCTCTAGTGGGAAGTACACTTTCTTGATCAAGACCTATGTTTTGTGAAACCTTTCTGTAGAACGACCAAAATTTCACACTTGGGCCTTTTAGATCCTCTGTACAGCTTTGAATGTTCCAGTCAGTCTTTCAAATATCTTGCCTGTTCTCACAAAAGAGCCCCTCTCACCTAGGTCCAGCAAGTTGGAAAATGACCTCTAAAAAAAGATAGCTAATCCTAAAACTTGTGAATGATACCCTATCGAATAAAAAGGTTTTTGAAGTTGTAATTAGGTCAAATATCCCAAGATGAGGAGATAAATCTGGATTATCTGGATGGGCCCTAAATCCAGTGACAAATGTTCTTATAAGACAATGTTAGGGCTAGATTTGGGATAAACAGAAGAGAGAAAGACACAAAAAAGGAGAGGCAAAGTGACAAGGGAGGCAGAGATTGGAGTGATGTGCACATAGGCCAAGGATGGCTGGCAGCCACCAGAAGCTGTAAGAGGCAAAGAACAGATTTTCCCTTAAAGAGCCAGAGGGAATATGACTCTGAAGACATCTTGATTTTTAACTTTTGGCCTCCAGGACTTTGAGAGAATAACTTTTGTCCTTTGTCCTTTTTTCCTTTCTTCCTTTCTTTTTTTCTTTTCTTTTCTTTTTTCTTTTTTATTTTTTTTTTTGCCATCAGGTGTGAATGCTTACTGGAGTGGAGAGAGAGAGACAGAGAGAGACAGTGAGCGGGAAAGTGAGAAATCTCCCCCCAGGGAGGGGTAACCATGCTGCAACCCCTTCTTCTTTATTCTCCTCCTGGGATTTTGGCACATGCACTCAGCATGATTTTTAAGTTACCAGGTCTGCGACTCAAATGCTGGTTCACTGTGTGAGAGTTCAGTGCCTTAACCACTATGTCACCTTCTGGCCTCAACTTTCATACTTTCATGCCATCAAATCTTTGGTAATTTTCTATAGAAATCTAAAGAAACTAATACACAAAGAGGTAAAACACCTCTATGAAGAAAACTAACAAAAACTGAAAAAAGAAATTGTGTATGATACCAAAAGAAAAAAAAAAGGAAAGACATCCCATGTTCTTGGGTCAGAAGAACCAATTTAATCAAAATGTCAGTTCTACCCAAATTAATTTAAATATTCAATGCAATTCTAATCAAATTGTCAGTCATATTCTTCACAGAAGTAGAAAACAATTATAAAATTTGCCCAGAATCATAAAAGACCCTGTATGATCAAGGCAATACTGTGCAAAAAGAATAAAGTGGAGGTGTCCTACTATCTGACCATGAAACACATTATAAAGCAATCATAATCAAAACGGCATGATGCTGGCACAAAAAAATAGACACATAAAACAATGGAACAGAATAGAGAATCTGGAAATACCCCCCCAAATCATACAACCAATGATCTTTAACAAAGGTTACAAGACAATATCATGGAGAAAAGAAAGTCTTTTCAGCAAATGCTGCTGGAAGAACTGAATATCCACCTGAAGAAAAATGAAAATGGAACCCTATCTCTCACCATTACCAAGAATCAACTTAAATGAATCAAAGATATAAACATAGAGCCTAAACAATAAAACTATGGTAGAAAACTTAAGGAAAATTCTTGAAGACACTGGAGTAGGCAAAGACTTCTTAAGTAAGATCTGTGAAATACAGGCAATACTCCCCTAAATAGACAAGTGGGATCACATCAAGCTAAAAACCTTCTTCACAGCAAAAGTAACAAAATTAGACTGAAAAGGTAGTCCTCAGAATGGGAGAAAATATTTACACATTCTTCCTTAGAGTAGGTGATAGAAAACAGGTGGTAGAGGATGGAGGGGGCAAAGAAGTATTTAACAGACAAAAGAAATGTAGAGTTCTCTTTTGGAAAAAAAAATGTTCTGTAATTTTTTATTTATAAAAAAGAAGATATGAAAAAATCAAAAAAGAAAAAAGAAACTAATACACCAGATCAGTTAGTCACTAGCCTGGGTAGAAGAAAGGTTAATGTCATACTTTTTTTCCCCCCCTAAGGTTATATATGTCCTGAAAATGGCTGGACACCTGAGCCAGGGGGTAGGGGGTGAGGAGGAAGACAGAATGAAAATCTCTGTTCTATCTCTCTCTCTCAAATGCTGAACTCTGCCTCTCTCCACTCTGTGTTCTTTCCAGTTAGCACCCTACTTAGCCTATGAAAGTTAGTTCAAGCTGCCCTTTTCCATGGAATCTTTTCTCTGAGCCCTCTCCAGCTAACTGAGATACCTTTACATAAACAGGAATAGAATTGTTTTCCTGCTCTGCAGAACGCTCATGTGACTTTAAAACTACCCATTCGCTCTGGCGATTCTTTAGCAAATACTGGTTTTCCCACTAGAATGTAAGCTTCTCCAGAGAAGGGACTCTGGGTATGTCTTATCATTGCATTCTCTGAGACCCGGTATAGTGTCCAACTTATACAAGTTTTTTAACGTTTGAGGGGTAAATATTTAGAACCATTTACAGAAAAAAATGTGTCATTCAGCTTCATAGCAGCAGCAATAAATTTCTTTCTAGAATAAAGGAATGTTTTAATGAGTATATTTTCCTACACAATATACTTAAAATACTTACTTCATTTTCTCCCATCTCAACCTCTAAGTCAGTACTTGGTATTTGAACACAATCAATTCATGACTATTGTACTGGGCCAGACTGTGCCTTTCCCAGAATTCATGCTTACCCAGAAAAGGTGACTGAACTTATTAGGAAACAGGATCTTTGCAGATGTAGTTAAGTTAAGAGGAGGTTGCACTGGATTAGGGGAGGCCTGAAATCCAATGACTGGTGTCCATAAGGAGAGGGAGACTTGAATACAAAGACACAGACAAAACATACACACACATACACACACACACACACACACACACACACACACACACACAAGGGAAGACAGCAATGTGAAGACAGGGGTGGAATTCAGAGTGATGCAGTAACAAGACATGGATCACTGGCAACATCAGAAGCTAGGAAGGAGAAGGAAGAATTCCTCCCTAGAGCCTTCAGAGGAAGCACACCTTTATTGAAGACTTTCAGTTCCTTTTTGGGGGGAGCGTATTTTGCTATAGGGCATGTGCGCTTGCCAGACAGAGAGAGAAAGAGACAGAAAGTGAGAAATCACCTCCTAGGGGGGGATGGCCACACCACAATCCCGTCTCCTCCAATCTCCTCTTGGGATCTTGGGCACGCATGCACACATGCCCAGTGTGAGTTTAAACACCTGGTCCAGGACTCGAACTGGGGTAGACTACATGGTAGTCTAGCAACATAGCCATTACACTAACTGCTGGTCCCAAAACTTGCAGTTCTTGACCACTGTGAAAAGTTAAGTTTCTGTTGTGCTTTTTTTTCCCACTAGAGGGCAAGTGTGATCACCAGACAGACAGGGAGAGGAGAGAGCCTCCCTGGGGGAAAGGTCACACTGCAGTACCTTCTCCTCTGTATCTCCCTCTTTGGGGATTTTGAGAATGCATATGCATGTCCCCTTGTGTTTCTCAAACCCACTGCCAGGACTTAAGCCACCCTGTGGGATCCAGACACCTTAAGCACCAAGTCATAAAGCCAGCCCATTTTTCTGTTGTTTGAAGGTACCCAGTTTGTGGAACTTAGTTACTGTGTCCCGAGGAAATTCGTACAGCCAGGAAACTACTGGTATGCTTCATGGATTTGTCCATGTGTCTTACAGTGCAACACCTCACTGAGATTTGCCTTAGTAACCTCGTTCCTACCAGTTGATTCCAGCCAACTCAGATGGCAAATCTAGAATTACAGGAATTTAGGGGCGCAACTCTGTGAGATTGAAACCTAGCATGATCTGTGCAGGCAGTAATGCCTTGCCAGACTCAGGCACCAAAATTTTTTTGGCTTTTCTTCCCCCCCTCCCCCTTAATTCCTGACTCTGTCTAAATGTGTTCTTGATTAATTTACATAAAAGCTCTGTGATTTAATTTCCTTGTCTGTAAAACAGAAATAATAATCATCACTTCTTTATATGGTATAAAGAGTAAATTACATGTTGTCTGTAAAACGCTCAGCACTGCATCTGGAATGTGGTAGCTGTTCAAGAAGTATTATTACTATGGTTAATTCTGGCATTAGTGAAGGCTGAAAAAATTATCACCTCATTCAATTAAAAAATAAAAGTCCTAACCATGTGGCCATAGTGGTTAAAGATAAAACTATACAGGTTTATCAGTGTATAAGATCTGTTTTCCTTGCAAATGTCTCAGGAATTTAATGTCACAGGCTACCTTCAGTATAGAAATCATTCTGTTATTGGAAAAGCAGCACCTGAATACCATTTATAATTGCCTGGATATGTCCACATTCTGACTTCCAAAGCTTGGCACCCAGCAATGATTTTTGAGTGAAGCTCAAAGTCAGTGAAACATTGCACTACTTACCATAAAGACAGGGAACAAACCCTTCTCTATGCAAGGTTTTTAAAATTAAACATCATGACATCTAATGATGTGTCCAACCTCTTCTCACTAATGCAGAAACTTTATCGCTAATGGAAACATAGCACTTGCTTTCCTCCTACTAAATGGTAAAGGAGAGAACATATACATATCTCCACAAGGGTTTCTGCTACAGCTAGTCAGAGTGGAGAAGACACATACCAATTACTGTTAGGTATGCAAAGAATATAGCTATGGTTCCTGCTCATTTACTGTCTGACAGAGAAGGAAGAGGTGCATGTGAAATTTGCCAACTAATACATTTAGACTTCTACAACCTTGACTAGGCAAGGAACGCTGTTTACAATATGTAACCAGTGAGTATGGGAAAGCACTGTCCAGTCATAAAGAGTGGACTCTGACCTTAGCCTTGGAGTAATCCTAGTAGCTTCAGTCATAGCAGATGCTAGCCATTTACCTGCTAGACTGCAGGAGGTTTGAGGATCTTGGGGTAGGATAGGCCATTCAGTGTCCTAGAGGAGGAAGAAGGACATTCTAGTTGGCCTTAAGACATTCAAGAGACTTAAGCATTGGCTATTTTGCCAATCAATGCTGAGCTATTTTAATAGTATATCAACTGTGTGCCAATTTAGGCACTTACTGGTAAATACTGTGAACAAGGCTGTGATGAATGAGATAGTCACAGTAATGGCAGGGTGAATCCTGGGGCAGTCATACTATAAATGAACCTCAAAAATTAGTGGAAACTGGAATTAATTTATGAGTTTACTTTCATGCAAAAAAAAAAAGCCCTGAAATTTATGCATAGTTTTTTTTTTTTCTGTTTTAATAATGTACATTTCCCAAAAACTTTTGGAAGACCCTCGTTGAAGATAATTGAGAGGGATATAGAAGGAAGCAACGATGTATTGGTACAGACAAAATTAGTTCTACACAGAGTCAGGGAGCTAGCATGTTTGATCCCTCAAAATTTATTTAACACTATTTTATTACTTTCTAAATTACATGAGGGGGCTTCAAAAAGTTCATGTAAATGGATTATTAATTAAAAAAAACTATACATGGATTTCAAACATTTTTGCACCAAAATAAACTTACACTTTTTAAAATATATATTTTATTTAACTCTATTTATTACCACCATCACCATTTTTCAGTTTGATCAGAGAAAGAGAAAGAGAGGGAAAGTGAGAAAGTAAGCCACCAGGTCCAAGACTTGAACCATGGTCGGTCATGTGGGAGTCCAGTGCCTTTAGCCACCATGCCAGCTGCTGGCTCCTAAACGTGTACTTTAACTCCAGTTTTTTCACAATCTATTTGAAGTCTTCTTTGTCAATTTAGGGACAAAATTCTCTTGATATAGAATTAAAATATTCCTACTTAAGGCTAAATATCACTAGCTTCCATATTTTAATCTATTTCCCACAGATAACTACTGTTATCCAGAGCCCTTGACCATCACACCAACCTTCTGGCCACTACTGTTATCAATTTAGTAGTGTTACTTCAGGTATCCTCTGTGTATACTCACTTGCATTTAGTACTGGTTTGGGTGTTGTTTATGTGTTTACATATGTGGTAGGCAGAATCCTAAAATGCTCCCCTAAAATTTCCTGACTAATCCCTGGAACTTTGAATATGATGAGCTATCACATCATGTTTACATTATGTGGCAAAAGGAATTTGCAAATATAATTAAGGTTACTAATGAGTTCGCTTTCAGTTAATCAAAAGAGAGATTATCCAAGTGTACATAAACTAATCATACATACTTTTTAAATCAGAGTTTTCTCTAGGTGGTAGCAGAAAGAATGCCAGAGAGATTCAAATCATGAGAAGAATCTGATATGCCTTGCAAAGGGCATGGGCCAGTGCCAAGGAATCCAGTTGGCTCTAGAAACCTCTAGAAGCTGAGTGGCACCTTTTGATAGCAAGTACAGAAATGGGGAATTTAGTCCTCTGTTCAAGGTTACTGAGTCCTACCAACAAGAAACTTGGGTGATAGCGTATTTCAGCCTTGTGAGAGTCTCAGCAAAGAACCAAGCTGAGCCCAGACTTCTGAGGTACAGAAATGTGGGAAAATAAATGGGTATTGTTTTAAAGCACTAAACTTGTGATAATTTATTATTTATTTATTTATTTTTTATTTTTACCCAAGGTTAGGAAACTAATACGTATATCACCCTACAATGGGTTCTGATTCAAGAACATGTCTTATGGATCTGTGCAAATTTGTTCATTATCTTCAACTGTACCATAGTATTACTGAGTATGTATTGTAAATCATTTTCAAAGATGGCTTCCAACCTGCCCTTCATCACTGTGCACCTGCCACTCCTCTCACTGTCTTCCACTCTTTGATTTGGGTTGGCCTCATAACTTGTTTTAACCAATAAAGCCTAGTAGAAGTGATGTTTCAGAACTTCTGAACCCAGGTTTGAAAGACCTGAAGCTCCTGCCATTTTGGTATCTAAGTAGCATGAATAAAAGTTCAAACTGAATTACATGCATAAAAGGGTTGGTGAGGCCAGTCCCTAGCCAAGCTGTAGGAAATCTCAGGTTGACTCTATGTAGAGCAAAAGAACCACTCAGCTAAGTCCAGAAAGTTCAAAAAATTGTGAGAAATACTAAATAATTCTTGCTTAAGTTAGAGATTTGAGGCAGTTTATCATGCAACAATAGAAACTTTATAGTATATGCATTAAGAATAAATAATGAACATTCCAGTTTACCCATCCTCTTATTGATAAACGATTTCATGTTTTCCATTTTTTAAACTGAAGCACATAAAACTGCCATTTTCGTAAGTCGAAACCAGTCAAAAGTCAGTGTTTTTATAATATTCAGTTTTATAACCTTCTGTGAATATTCCTTTATGAGTCTCTTTGACACAAGGTGGGGTGTCACTGCAGAGTGAGAGCCAGACAAAACTGTTCGGTGACAGGAAGGGACATGTCACATTTTAGCAAATGTTATTCAACTACTCAAAACCAACTTATGCCCCTCCTTCCTACCAGTGTATATAAAACTTTCATATCCTTATATCTTTATATTTTTAGAATTCTATCATAATAAAGATATTCATTCAGGCCTCCAAATTCAGCCAACATAATAGTACAGCCACTTCTAGCTCCAAGACAGGCAGGGAATGTGACCAGGTGCCCACAAGGATTTGTACCACAACAGAGGAAGAGAAGACTGATAATGGAGCCTGAGAACATCTACCTCTAAAACTAAAGTAGTATTGGCAAACCTGAGGTAACATTCTTGACAATTCAGAAGGCATTTTTACTTGACTTTTTGAAATATTCTATGGTAGAAAGCTTTTTAATGGTTTTATTTTTAAATTGACACATAATAATTGTACATATTTGTGAGGTAAAAGTGTGGTTTTTCAGTACACAAGTACAAGGTGCAATGATTAAATTTAGATAATTAGCATATCCATCATCTCAATCACTTGTCATTATGTTGTGTAGTGAATGCTCAAAATCCTTTTGGCTGCTCTGAAATAAACAGTAAATT
>NW_006159784.1:2432682-2465583 GCF_000334495.1 Tupaia belangeri chinensis
GTAGGGAATGCTCAAAATCCTTTTGGCTACTCTGAAATAAACAGTAAATTGTTGTGAACTATAGTCACTCTGCTGTATTTTCTAAGACACTGTTCTTCTTATCTATAATTTTGCTTTTGCTAACCAATTTCACTCTATCCTTCACTCCCTTCTATCTTTTTTAGCTAATAGTCATTCTTCAACTCTACTTCCATGAGGTGATCCTTCTCAATGCTTATATATGAGAATGAATATGTAATCTTCTCTTTCTGTGCCTGACTTATTGCACTTAATGTAATGTCTTCCAAGCTTACCCATGTTGCCTCAAATGACAGAATCTCATTCTTTTAAATGACTGAATAGTACCCCATTTTGTTTATATAGGTAGGTGGCTATTTTCAAAAAGATAAACATAGTTTTTAGGTGTGGATTAAATACATAAGAAAGCACACCTCACACGGGGTGGAAGTAGAACTGGAGGAGGATAATGAGAGACTGCACCAGCCTAGGTGCTAATGAAGACACTGTGCTCCATGGATCATATTGTTAACCACTCATGTGCTGAAATCATGATTTAAATATTTTTGAACTAAGCTGTTCATAATATCTAGAACATGTTCATTAGACAGTGACTTAAACATTCATCTAAGGCAGAGACTCTTTCTGTGCAGTGCTTCCATGAGGTAGATGTTCTCAGGCTCCATTATCAGTCTTCTCTTCCTCTGTTGTGGTACAAATCCTTGTGGGCACCTGGTCACATTCCCTGCCTGTCTTGGAGCTAGAAGTGGCTATACTACTAAGTATGAACCAATGAGATGTGATGTGATGAAATACAACTTCAAGATTTGAACAGGTGCACCCCTAACCCTCTCATTGTTCTCCACTTCCTGATGGCAGGGAAATGCAAACATACGAAGTCTTGGACTCTGAGATGCCAGCCATGGGTAAGGATATGTGCAGTACCACCCCACACACCCTGTTTGTCTCTTTCTAGACTGTTGTGTGAGAGACAAATAAATCTCTCTTGCTCTGATCTCTGTAGTTTGAAGTTTCATTGCTACAGAAGCTTTGTGGGTACCCTGGATTTACTTTCAGAGATTCTGAAAATGCAAACAACCAACAGGCATCATCTCTATGTCTTTACAGATTCCTGATGCTAAGCCATCATAACTTAGTTTCTTTGGTTTATAAATTCTCGTCTATATAAAAATTCAATATCCCAAGAACAAGTAAGGTCTTAAGTGATAGAAGTCAATCACCCTTTAAGGTTTACTGTTATTCAAGAAGGTAGCTGATGTGACTCATTCAGTGAAAAAGCTCCATGCTAACAGCCACCAGAAAGCTCATTAGCTTTTGCCAGTCTTTATATTCTCTAAAAACTTGCATGCATTTAGAAAGCACAACAATTTGTCTTCCCCATAGCAAATACACACATAAAATCTTGAGGACAACCAAGTAGCTAGGTGGTTAAGGTGGCTGGACTGTACATGCTTGACTACACAGTTTAAGTCTCAGTGGCTTACAGAACACACCAGGCAAATGTGCTTGCATGCCGCCCCAAATACTGAGAGGAAAATGGAAAAAAAGGGATTGTGGCATGACCATCTCACTGAAGGGTGATTTCTTACCTCCCCTTCTGTCTCTCTCCCTGTCTCTGGCAAGCACAAGTATCCTACAGCAAATTAAAAAAAAATAAGCATTGAAATAAATAAGAACACTTTTAGAAATGTGAGAGCATCTTTTGAAATATCAGAATGAACACCTCAAGAAAAAATTTTCCAACATAATGCATTTTTTAATCAGACATTTTAATCTAAAGTTCTTACAACATCTGCAAACTTGAATACTGTTGTATAATGTGACCAAAATGCATTAAAATAATTGCATTAGGGTTTTTGGCATTGCTTTATAAGTGGACAGTAATTGTTGCTAAATTACAACTGAATCTCTGCAGAATTGGATATTACATCCATATTAGGATCAAGTGACTCCATCATGATTAATGATGCTACATTGAATACCATGAGAATTATTTGAAAATGTTGACAGTTCTCCACAAATTTAGAGTTATACTTTGGGAAAAATTTCCAATTCAGCTTATTGCTAATGGCTACTGGTAAAATTCATACAAACACTCCTTGAAAGGTCAACTCTATTAGTGAGCAAATATAAAAATTTTTTAAAAAACAAAACATTTAGTTGAACTATCCACCTTAAATAACTAGTATCAGATGTGTTTTAACACCTTGGTTATATTTAAACAACACAACTGTGTAATTGAAGGCACTTGACCATATTTAAAATATTCATAATAATTATTTTGAAAAATAATTAATGCAATACAGCCACGCATTTATGGTAAATAGGAGAAAAGAAATACACTACCAGTTGTAGAGACATGGATGTTATGCTATTGTCAGTTTGTGTGTATATATATGTGTGTATGCTTTGAGTTGTGTGTGTGTGTGTGTCTGTGTGTGTGTGTGTGTGTTTTGCATGTTTTAAAGATATTCTGAAGAACAAAGAATAAGCTGGTACTTAACTGCTTATAAAAGATGCATAGCTTATAAAGTACTCACAAATATTTCTCAGGAGAAAACTTAGTATCAATTCATCAGACCCAAACTTGGCAATGTCTTAGAAAAGTAATCATGTACTTGAAAATAGGCATTAAATAAGCATTCATGGAAAATGACTTATTTTTTCTTGTTTTAGTAGTATTGAATATTAGTTTGTAAGATAAGTACAATATTATGGTTCTTAGAAATAGCTATTCTTGGTCCCTAGAGTAATTTTGTAAATGAATGAAAAACATAAGCTATTAAAGAGAGTAAGAATATATAGAAAGAACAGCTTTGAAATGATATTAAAATAATCACAGCCTCAAGTTCTGGATTCATCTCTGATTTACCCAATGATCTCTCTGGAATTTGTTTTCTGCACATAGATTAAGTATTTTTTTCTAACTCCATCTCCTAGTTCAAAATGACATAAGGGAGATAAATGAGATAATACCAAGAAAACATTCTCAATTCTCAGAATAAGGCTAGTTTATTTCCTCTTGTTTATCACTGTGACTAGAAACCCTGACCCAATGTAGATAGCAACTGAAGTATACAGAGAGATATTTGAGAACACAATACTGGGGTCATTGCCACTAATTAGCTATAGGTCTCTGCTAAATTTTCTTAAGTCCATTATAACTTCCAATAACATGGACCATATCTCGAATATCTTTAATATTCTCTATTGAAATGCAGAAGATTAGCAAAACATCAGGTAAGACAGTCTATTCTCTAAAAACCCTTTCATATGGTCAGGCTTCCAAATTACTACTGGTCTTTATCCCACACTCCTCTAATGGATAGCTCTTTTTCATAAGTATCCAATTTCATTCTTACCCTGTCCTCTTTGCTTACATAATTCACTAGAAGTAGGAGCTGGCCAAGCAGGACCTGCCAGCCAAATATACACTGCTGCCTGTTTTTCCAAGGGGAAATGTAATAGGAAGTAATATTTTCTCTTACCGGTTGTTTATGGTTACTTTTTTTTTTAAATTAAATTAAATTAAATTTAATTTTTTTTTCTTGGCTACTTTTGTGCTATAAAGGAAGAGAAACCATGCCAATGACCAAATGACCCACAAAACCTAAACCATTTACATTTTGGTCCTTTGCAAGACAAGTTTGCAGACTCCTGCATTAGAATCTGGAAATTCACAGTTACTGTACTGAAGAACTCCTTTTTCCCTCTGAAGGGCAGTTATTGGGTCATCGGGAAAATCACGATGCATTTTTTTTTTTTTTTTGGAGAGGTTTTTGCTATAGGGCGCATGCGCTTGCCAGACAGACAGAGAGAGACAGAGAGATTGAAAGCGAGAAATCACCCCCCGGGGGGATGGCCATGCCGCAATCCCCTCTCCTCCATTCTCCTCTCGGGATCTTGGGCATGCACACACATGCGCCCAGCATGAGTTTAAGCCACCGGGTCCAGGACTTGAACCATGGTCAACCACGTGGGAGTCCAGCGACATAGCCATTACGCTAACTGCTGGTCCCATGATGCATTTTTCATAGAAAAAACATATCATGACTTTCCCAAAAAAATATTCAAAACAGTGATTGATGAGTAGATAAAAAATTATTTCTAATGAACCATGGGCTTATGTCAATGACTTCAAATAATTTCTTGAAATACGTATTTCAAGGCTAAACTTTCACAAAAAGTGAACCATGGTCGACTGCTTGATCTATCAGCTGATATAGAGCTCCATTTAAATTAGTCATAATAATGACTGATTATCAGTCATCAGATCCTTTTATGAACTGATTATTATACAAACTTCAACAAGTTCAAGGAAAAATGATATTAAAGTAAGAGTTTATTTTGTTCTAAACATTTTGAAATCCATGCATAACATTTCATTACTTTACATGAACTTTTTGAAGGTGCCCCTCACATATTAGTAGTTCAGTTTTACTGAGATCTCTGGTTGCTTTATACCATTTTTTGTTTTTGTTTACAAACATTATTTTATTTAGTCCACTTAATAACCATATGCAGTTGGCCCATTTTAAAGATAACTAAACTGAAGTTCAGGGAGTTAAAGGAACTTGTTTAATGATATGATACTGATACAAAGCAATGCTGGACTGATCCTAGGCAGGCGGAATCAAGACTCCAAAATGACAGTGCATTTTCACTGAAGTCTGGTACCTTTCTACTTCTCATCCAGCAGGTGGCATGGTGGTTAAGGGCACTCTCTCTCTGCCTCCCTCTGGTCAAATTAAAATAAATAAATAAATAAGTTAAATAAAATAATTCTTCTTAAAAACTAAGAACTGAATTGCAGCAACAAGATAAAAAAATTACTTGTAGCAAACTGCAAAAACTTGCAAAAAGTATTTTATTTTAAATTATATCCTCAAATGTCAGCTTGATAAAATTAGGAGTAATACTTTTCACTTAAGTAGTTCAATGTATCCTTTTTTGTGACTTGAAAAGATAAGGTTTTGTCTCAAAATACTAATTTATTTTTAGGTTTTTGCTATAGGGCATGCACATTCACTGAAGGGAGAGAAAGAGAGACAGGAGAGAGAGGAGAGGAAGAGAAATCACCTCCCCAGGGGGAATAACCATGCCTTAATTCCCTTTCCCTCCAGCTTCCTCTTGGGATTTTGTACCACACACACACATACCCACACTTCTGGCATGATTCTCAAGTTGCCAGGTCCAGGACTCAAACCACACAGCTGGCCAGTGCCTTAACCTCCACAACACCTGCTGACTTCTCAAAATACTTCAGTGATTTTCTCAGTATAAATGTGAGATTAGAGTTACCTTTTTAATTTTTATGGTCTTTGTAACAATATGTTTGGTCATATGACTATTAGAAACAAATAGTGACTTACAAAAGTAAAACAATTCTTTTTGATTAAAGAAAAAATATTAAAAGCAAAGACTGATGCATGTAGAAAGGCAGAATGCTGATATCAAAGGAAGTTTTTGGTGTAATTGAAAGACTGTTTCATTGAGGCTTCATGGCTCAGATGGTGGCATATGTTAAGCCAAGCAGGAAAGGTGGTCGAGAAGTAAAGGTGTCCATGTGACGCACCATTGCAGAATGTGGTGCATTCAAATCGGTCACTAATACCCTCAACAGCACATGGGCAGCTCCCCAGAATAGTCCTGGATTCTGAAAACTTTGTAGAAAGAGGAATTTTAAGAGAAAAAATAAAGGTTGAAAAATAAAAGTGATTTTAAAGATTTTGTAGGGTCGCTCCTGCAATATGGTGCTCGAATTCTGTATATTAGGAGACGGATTCCAGATGGCTTAGCCAGTCCTGGTTCCTGTGCTCCAAATCTTGATGGGATGGACAAAAAAGGATAACAGCATGTCCACATCCCACTGGGAAAAGTTTTCTTCCTTCCTCTCTCTCTCTAGCAAGGACACATGCCCTCTGACAATTAAAGAGCTATAAAAATAAAAAGAAATATTTTGTATAAATTTAGCAAGAACATAATGATTATAGTAGAAAGCACAAGGTCAGTAGGAATGAATCATGTTAAACTGACTTCTTTTCTTTTTCTTCCTCCCTTCAATAGACTTCCTTAGCTCAAGACAATGACATAGGACAAAACACAAGGGAAGGAAAAAAGAAAGTGCTTTTCGTTCATTAATCTCCTTTAAGTATTCCCTATCATTAACCTCTTTCTTTGAGAACTTGATTCCAAAGTCCAAGTTCTTTAATGCACCTCCCACTTACTTCACCTCATCTTCTACAACCAGGAAGATGTTTTTGCCTCTAGCATTGTTTTCACTTGACAAGTGAGACAAGCATGTGCTCATACATGCACAGGATGTCCATAAGCGCAATGAGTTCCTTACATTAATAATCACAAGAGTGTGCAGTGGTATGAATTTAGGACTGAGTTTCTAAAGAACGTAATACTCATCCAGGAATGTGATGAACTCATGGGGTGACCTTGGAATGCCACCCTTCTCTCTTTGAACCTCAGTCTCCCCACTGAAAAATACTGATTTGGATCAGAAGATATTCCTTTGAGCTCTGATACTGCATCATCTATGAGTCAGGTTTGCTACTTCACCCTGTTTCTACAGTGCTAAAAGCTCATCTCTTTTCATTTTCCCCAGTGAGAGTGATTGATAGCCTTCCCCTTAGCAATCTCATTACACACTTTCATATAGTTGTTAGTTATTGTGTTTTCCTTCAATCACTTTTCCACATGAATAAATGGCATATGTTGTCTTCATCTTCAGAAGTTTTACCTTCATTTTTCGCTGTTTTGTTTTATAGCTACATTTTGAATACTGTTTCCTAAAAGCTGTGTAGGGTGCTGGTTAAGAAGAAAAGTTCTGAATTTAGAGTGCCTGGGTTTGAAGCCACTTGATCAAGGTATAACTTTGGACAAATTACTTAACATGGTTAAGTTTAGGTATTGTTGTTTACAAAATTAGTACTGTAATAGGGGCAAACTTCAGTTATTTGAGGATTAAGAGATGGAAAACAACTTCAGCACACACTGGATGCCAGACCAATAACTAACACTACTTTAATGGAAGCTATTTTGAGTGGTGATGGTGGTGTGATTTTGACCTTTCTTCATCCCCATAACATCCCAGAAAAGTAGTGCTTTCAATGTAATTTACTCAATGAGCACTACACAAAGCTAGATACAGAGAAGCAATTCTTCCCTCATAGGGTTCCATGTTACTTTCTTTTCAGTTGTAAGCTAAAGAACCACGGTGGCGCATTTTTGATTGCACCCTGTGCTCTTGTTTCCTATGGCCCTCTGACTGCAGCAACAGTGTCAGTATTTCTAGCTAAGAGTTGACCCTCCTAAGTGGATAGAGGGTTCTTACCTTTACTTGACCCAAAACAAAATATTAAAAGAAAGGAGAAAACTACAGATGTCAGGGAAAAAAGTCTGAAGTGTGATTTCTTCTTAACTGGCACAGAGAAGTCAGCCAGCCCCAATGCCACCTGTAGTCAGACACTGAACATGGCACCAAAGAAATGAGGTCCCAGACCCTCCAAAACTGCATATTCTCCACTGTGTCCCCATCAGTAACAAGGAAACTGACATATTACTGGTGACACAAGAATTCCATTGCTTGATTAGAAAACAAAAGAAAGAAAAAAATCTTAGGGTTTCTAAGTTTGAGGTTTGTGTCTTCATCCTAAGTAACTAAACTTGTCCAAGCAGCCTGAGGTTCAGGCTCCAGAGTCTCGGGCGTGCAGAATGCACAGAGAATGGACATCCGCGTCAGCGGTTTGCAAAGGCAGCAGTGCGACTGGCTGTGGTTTCCATTCAGAACTCTTTTTCCCTTCTTCTTTTTTAATTCCCTTCAGGGCATGAGCTCATGACCCTTTTTATTACTGTTCCAATTTGTCCTTTCCAGTGGCCTTTCCTACATTTATCTTCTTATGCAACAAACTTTCTCTTTTTCATCCACACGCATCCTTCCTAAATACTCAAAGATCATTTCACTGACTCTGGTGTGCCTTCAGCTGTTTCCTTTAGGACTCTTAAGTGAATTTCATCAGACCTCAATGATTTCAACACATTCAATTACTGAAGTGCGCCTTAACCTGCTTCCTCCAGATGTGAACTTACCCACTTGCTCATTAACTGTTACTGTATTAGCATCCTTTTACTATTAACCTTTGTAGTGAGGCTGAAGCAAAGGAGCTATTAAGGATTTCACAGCTTTCCTGCAATGTGCCTGCCTCACTCTCTCTCTCCCTCCCCCTAAGAAGACACAGGTCTCCTCCTCAGAGTAATTCTCCTCTATCTTGACACATGCAACAATTCTGTTTCACCTCATTTCGGAGGAAAATCACATTTTGTCCTCTTGTATTTTCTAGTTTATACCTTTAATCCTTCATATTTTTAGATAACTTTGGACTATTTTCTTACCAATGACACCTAAAATATACATGTCCTTGCTAAAAATTGTACATGAATATGTACCATATGTATATGTATCATATGTTTACTATGTATTTTCATAGGATTTACTCTGTAACATTCAACAAATGAACACATATGCTTAAAATAATTCCAACCTTGGGACCAGCAGATGCCATAATGGTCACATCACTAGACTCCTATGAAGTCAACTGTGGCTCAAGTCCTGGACCTGGCTACTTAAATCTCATGTTGGGCACATGTTCATACGTGCCCAGGATCCTGAGAGGAGAACCGCGAAGAAGGGATTGCAATCTGGCCATCCTCCTGGGGGTTGATTTCTCTGTCTCTCTGTCTCTTGGTGAGTGCACACGTGCTATAGCAAAAATCTCTCGAAAAATAATAATAATAATTCCAATCTTGATGTGCAAAGGGGTATTAAGTACTTATTTACTTGATAGTTTAAAAAGTAAGGGGCTGGATAGTGGTACAGCAGTAAAACATGATGCTCTGTAAGGGTGACCCAAATAGAAAGGATCCAGGCTCCTGTTTAGACGTCCTTGAGTATATCAGGAATGTGTGTGTCCATCATCTGGGGCTGGCTAAGGCCCTGTCTATCTCGCTTCATTAAAAAAAAAAAAAAAGAAAAGAAACTAAAAAAATACTTAGAAAAAATAAAAGTATATGAACATAATTACTATATTTCCCCCTGATATTAGTTTGGGAAATTCTAATCATTTTCATACACATAAGGCTGATTTTTTTTTTTATTCAGATCTATTCAACTCTGCATGAGAAGATTTGCTACCTTTACCCTTTTGAACTCTCCATCCACCCCTCCATTCCTCTGCCTCTCAGAACTGTGTCTGCTTTCACCCTGTTGCTAGCATTAGTAGGTCCTTTATTAGATATCCCAGTGGTGCACAGCTAATCTGCCCTGCATCCAACCAGACTCCACTGTGGGATGACCAGACTCTACAAGGCATGCTGGTTCCCATGACAGAGGAAGTCAGTGAATTCCAAAAGGAGCTCAACACCCAGCCTGATAGGCAAGGAGCAAATGAGCACAGAGTCTAAGAAAAGTATCTGAGGAGCACCTCTTTAAAAAAAATAATAATTTAGTTGTTGATAAATTTAAATTGCTTGCTTGTGTTCTGAGTAGAAAAAGTTTTAGTATTTTGTTGTTGTTTTCTCCCCCCAACCCCACAGGTTTACATTGAACTTTCATAGACATGCGCATAAGATGCAAATCTTGCTTACTCAAGCCAAAACATCACCATCTGTGCTCTTCTCCCCTGCCCACTCTTCCTTCCACTTTATTCCAGTCCCACTTGGCAGCCCATCTGTGCTCTTCTCCCCTGCCCACTCTTCCTCCCACTTTATTCCAGCCCCACTTGGCAGCTGTCCTCTGTTTTTATTAAAAAGGGAAAACCACAGGACAGGACAGGACGCTGATTGCATTGCAAAGGGAGGGCACTGAGTGCAGCCTATATTGAAGATAACTTTCGGGAGCAATTGGGAAAGGGGGATCATCTTCTCACACCCTTCAATTGGCATCAGGACCTGCCTCACCATTGAATACGCAATTATTTGGGATGTACTTGTTAGGCACCTGGCCAGGTGCTATTTTTCCCACTCCAGGGTGGAATGATACCTTCTTCCCATTCATGAAGATCCTAAGAAAAAGTCGCCCTGTTTCAAAAAACATGTAAAGAATTTGAATTCAGTCATTTAAAAATAATGACTACTTCTTCTTAAAGGCTTTTAGGAAGTGGTGAGTCACACTACAGGTGGAATTGTAAAGATAAGTTTTTTAAAAATATAGCTAGTCCAGAGTATTGAGAAAGGGAACTGAATTGTGAAAATGACGATGGAAGTTTGAAAAATTTTGTTGACTCATAAAGTGTTACATTGAGAAAGAACTCAAGAGTTTATTTTAGAAAGGAAGAAACTTAAGACTCTAGGAAATTAAGGGAATGGCTCCAGGTCATTCAGTTCATTATTTACAGGGCTAAAACCAGAGCGAGGGGTTTAAGAAATGCAGGCATAAATTTTCCCAGAATAAGTGTCTTCTTTCCTTTCAATCTTTTCATTAGCCTGGCTGTATAAAGGAGCAATTCGAACCTGCCCCTCTGCAGCCTGCATCCAAAATAGTGTAGCTATATGAAAGTCATTTTAGGTCATCATAACATCCAAAACATCAGGTCAAAAGGGATCATCCAAACACCTGACTCTACCAGGTCCCGCAGGGTGGGAGGGGCACAGTCAGCTTCCACAACCTGCTTGTCATCATCTAACCTTTACAGCCTAAACTGTAGACTTCCACAGGCTCTATGAGTCATGCCTGTGGCTCCAAGAAAAATCATGGACTCAACACTCATGCATTTGGCTTTGCATATATGCTGTACTCCTGCAAAGCTGTAGGACACTATCCAAAAGACGTTTTGAAAATTAGTATTTCATGTTAGATAAATTCTCTATACAAGTCAAATGATGTATAGTGATTGAATGCTTAAAAAAAAAAGAATAAAAAAATAATCTGAAAAAAAATGAAAAGCTGTTTGCTGATGATGACGTGGATAGCAATGTCTTTGTCTTGACTCATATTCATGGTAATTGTCCTGGAAAAAAACAAATATTATACACTGTAAAGATATATGTGATTAAATGTAATATAAAGCAATTTGAATTCTATCGATAGTTGAAAGCAGCAGGGGAGCTCACTATTTAAAGAAGCTTTGCAATAAAACTGCTGAAAATATAAAAGATGTGTTAATTTTATGTTAGTTGATCTCTATGTTCATTTACCGAATCTTCCTATTTTGAGCATTGCAGGGTGGTGGCCTATGTATAGGGAGTAGAGAAAATGCCCCGAAGTAATCTCCTATACAGCCCTACTCTAGTCAACTCCTTGTGGGTTGAGTCTTGTTCTTCAAGGATAGATATAACATAGAGCTTTGGCCTTAGAGCTCAAACCTGGTAGGGAAATAGACCTTTAGGAAATAAGTTATGGTCTCAGGCAGTGAGGTGGCATGGTGGTTAAGGGCGCTGGATTCACATATGCCGAAGGCGGTTCGGGTCCCAGATCTGGCGACTTGCTTTCGCACTTTCCCTTTCTCTTTCTCCCATTCTGTCCCTCTCTGGTCAAATTAAAATGAATAAATAAAATGAATAAATAAATAAATGAATATAATTGAATGAAATTTTTAAAAAGTTTAAAAATAATTTTAAAAGGAAAATTACTTATGGTCTCATCTAAGTGGTTTCGTTGGAATTATTTTACCATCTTATTTCTTTCTGCCCTATCTAGAAGGCATATTTTTCTAAGGGAGGAAATAACTTTTAATCCTTATCTAGATCTCCCTGGCCATAGGCAAAAATAAAATTTAACCACTCTTACCATTTTTTTAAAAAATGATCCTCTTTCGATTAGTCTCCAATATTTAGCCATCTCTACTATTCAGGCATAGTTACATTACTTCCGGCCTAAATTCCTCATGCTGCAATTCAAGTCCCCTTCCTTCTGTTACTGACTCTTTAGAGAAGATGATGAGCATTTAATAACTCTGGTAATTTAATTTAAGATCATCTCAGCTTCCTGTTTTCTGGGACCCATGCATTTGATTTATAAATAACTAGGCAGTGTGTGTAATTCTCTCCTGTGTCTTAATGGGGGAAGCTTACAAATTGTGCACAGCAGACATTCAGGAATGTCTGCCAAGACAACAGGCATTCTAAATAAGGCTTGACAAGCACTGAAAAGAGAGGAACACTGGAGAAACTAGAAGACAGGATCACCTGTATGTATAACACAATTCCAGGTTAACGTTTGCTAGTTTGTTTTACCTTGACAGAGGTTGCATGAGCTCTCCAGAAAGAAACAGAAAGGAAAAGTAAGAAAGCAACTCCTATGGAGAATGGTCATGCTGCAATCTCTTCTCCTCTATCTCTCCCTCTTGTTGGGATTTTGGGCATACATGTGCACATATCCAAAGCATTTTTTAAGTCACCAGGTCCAGGACTGGAACTGTGTGATTAGCCATGTGGGATCCAGACTCCTCAACCTCAAGGCCATGGGCTGACCCCGTACTCTATTGTTAGTAAGTCTTTTGGGAGTCTTAAGAAACTAAGAATCACGCTCCTACATCTCTTTAGCTCTCCTTCCTGACCTAGAAGCAAACAAAGTCACTAACTCTGTAAAGATCTTCAATCTACTGGGATGGTGGGAAGGAGAGAGGGAGAAAACAAGGAAAGCAGCAAGTTTCCACTTTCACTTAGAGTGAACTGCGTTAGACCTTTCTCCTACAAAAATGTTGATAATATTTGAGGGGCATTATGTCATGGCCTATAGTTTTTAAAAAGTTAAATAGACTCACCATGTTGTCCATTTAATTTCCAGAACTTATTCAACCTGTATAACAAATACTGTACCCTTTGACCACCATCTCTGGCCCCTGACAACCACCAATCTATGCTGTGCTTGAGGTCCCTATTTAAAATTCTATATATGAGTGAGAAATGCAATATCTGTCTTCCTGTCCAGCGTATTTCACTTAGCTTAATGTTCTCCAGGTTCATCTATGTTGTTACAAATGGCAAGATTCACATTTGAAACAAACAAACAAACAAAAAACTAGTATTCTTTTTAGATAAATACGTTTTATTTATCCATTTACCTGTCAATGAACATTTAGGTTGCTTTCATGACTTGGCTATTGTGAATAAATGGTTTATAATATGTTTTTCATTTTAAAACATTTATTTTACAATTTCTGATTTATATTTAATGGTACATATTTGTGGGAATGGGCTATAGTTTTTAAGTGTAGGGACCTTCTAAAGAAGGTTTATTTTTTCCTTTTCCTTTATTCATGATGGAGTGCACGTATGCACAGTAGAGAGTGTGAAAGACAGAGAGAGATTAGCATCCTCCACAGGATCTGGTTACTCGGCTCTCCCCAGTCTGATCCTGGATGCTCAGGCTTGATGCCCAGCCTGTTTCAGACTGCCTGGGCTAGGGACTGAAACTGTGGCCATCATCCAGCTTCTCTTGAGCAGTGTATCACCACTATATCACAGAGCTAGAAATGGCCTATAATTTTCCTTAACTCTACACTCATTTTTTCCTTTGTTTGAATCTTGTTAACGTTCCAACCGTTCATTCTTGCACTGATTTGTAAAAAAAGAAATTCCACTAAGCCCTTCTTGAGACTGTATAACAAGCCCTCAGTCACGTATGATAAGGCCTCGAATTACGCAAACATTAATTTAAACAATGTGAGTTCCCTGAGCATCTCAGGATAAAAGTGCTTTATACAATTAAGATATTATTTACTTGGCTATAAAGTAACAAAGAGTTACATATTAAGACTTTTAAACTCCAATCAAGTAATGTGTGCTACAGAATTTACAGAAACAAAATCCTATGAAGCAGTTTAGAAATGACAATTTGTGCTACTGAAAACCAAAATATTATAAGCTAGCATCAGTAATAACCCAAAAATCAGCAACTCTCTATTACTAAAAAAAATGGTGCTTTTTGCAAAGAGAGTTATGAGAAGTATATTTCATGTGCAAATGTAAAAAGATTAAGTAGGGTCAGCCCTATGGCCTAGTGGTTAGGGGACCCAGATCTCACATGGCTAACTGCAGATTGAATCCCAGCCCCAGGAACTTGAAAAACACACCAGAAACATGTGTATGCATGCTTAAAGTCTTTAGAGGGTGAAGAAATGGAGAACGGAGTGCAAGGTGAATGTGCCACATTGGGGGAGTGCTTTATCTCTCTCTCTCTCTCTCCCTCTCTGTCACTTTGTCTCTCTTCCTGGCCAATGCATATGCCCTCTGGTAGTTAAAAAACAAAAACGGGCCAATTAAGATCACTTGAGAGTTTGATCCAATAGTACAGGAAGCAGAATACTAGAAGGTGTCAAATTCATGATGCTGCTCTATTTTTATTTTATTTATATTTTTGGAGAGGTTTTTGCTATAGGGCACGTGTGATTGAAAGAAAGACAGAGAGACAGAAAATGAGAAATCACCCCCCAGGAGAGATGGCTACACTGCAATCCCTTCTCCTCCATTCTTCTCTTGGGATCTTGGGCATGTATGCACACATGCCTGGCGTGAGTTTAAGCCACCAGGTCCGGGACTCGAACTGCGGTCGACTATGTGGGAGTCCAGCAACATAGCCATTATGCCATATGCTGGTCCCTACTTTTATTTTATTTTTAATTTTAGCAATAGCCTAAAAATTCTACATATCATTTAAGCATACCTGCTATTAAAAATATATCCTGAGTATATTTTTGAAAGCCTTTCTTAAATGAAGCATTCCCTTGAATTCAAGTAACTAAGGAGATAAAATTACTTATCAAGAATTGATTTCATTAAATATTATCAATAGCATCAAGTTTCTTTGGGGGAAAAAATGGTACAGTGATATAAACAAAAACTTTCACCCAAACGTAGGATAAGTACAAAATTAAAAAAAAAACAAAAGCCCAGGAACATAAATTCAATTACTGAATCAAGTAGCCATAGAAATGTGCAGAAACATGGGCATTCAAATAAATATATTATTCTGATTTTGCTACTAGCTGACATAAATTACTCATTTCCTTGGACTTGATTCAAGAAGGCTTCAGAGCAAAAGAAGAAGTGTAATCTAAGAGCACAACACATTACTTATCATCCACCAGCCCTGTAGTGACTGGCATTCCCAATCATCCCTCATCCTCCACAGCCTTACAGGAGGTGTCCATGAGCCAGTACACTTCCTGCTCAACTGTTCTCATTCACAAACTTGATTCCCTTCATGGGCTCCTGCAGTAGTTCTCAATGGTGGCATCATGGCTCTCATGCAATTGCACAATGCCTTATGTTATTTGCTATTAATAGCATACATATAGTTTTCAAATGGCTTACTTTTAAAACTGAGTTATAATTACTTCTAAAATAAACAGGGATGATGATGTATTAACAGCTGGTAGGCCTAGGCATTGACCCAAGACACTGGCCTGTGGGGGTTCATTGCTATCCTCGGTGATGAATGGTGGGGAGGTCCAGAGTGCAGGGAAGAAAGGTATTAGTGCTGAGAACATGAAAGAGGGATGGTTAGGGCTATGTAAGCTTTCATCCACCAGGAGGGAAGCATTTTGGCATTACCAACCTATATCTCTCTGTTAGGGTAAGCAAAAACTAACTAGCATTCCTAATAATCATATTAGTCTCATTCATATGCAACCTGGTGTGCTTTCTTGAGTGGAGGAGATAGTATGACATGCAAGAAGTCATTCATAAGCCATGACTTTTCTCATTTGTGAACCCGCATATATGAATCTGAAAGCAGGGCTACAACTCTGCACATCTATTCTCACACACTGAATTAGTCGAATTGGGCTGCCATTATACGAAACCACAGAGTAGCTTAAACAACAAAAATTTCTACAGTTCTGGAGGCTAACCTTCCAATATCAAGGTGCCAGCAGGGTTGGGATCTGATGAGGCCTCTCTTCTGGCTAGTATTGAGTCACTGGGAAAGTCATGATGTATTTTTATATAGAAAAATACATGACTCCTAACAACCTAATAGATGACCACCTTCTTGTGTCTGCACATGGCCTTTGTACTATATGCCCACAGAGAGAGAGAGTATTCTAGTATCATTTCCTCTTATTATAAAAACATTAGTCCTATCATATTAGGACCCTACCCTTATGATCCCATTTAATCTACATTACCTCCTTAAACGGCCTATCTCCAACTAGCTCCAAATACAGTCATATTGAAAATTAGGACCCAACAAACACATAAATGAGAGGGACACAATTCAGACCATAAAAAACACTGAGAGATAGCGACAGAGAGGAAGAGAGATTGATTGACCAATTTAAGCAAAGGTGAATTCGGAATTTTTACTTCCAGCAAAGAGCCCTTTAAGAGCAGATCACTACTGAGGAATCATGTGACCATGTAATTTTCCCAAACAGGATCTCACTGAGGCCTGCACTACCCTAGCTGAAACCACACCTGATCACTGTTACTGTGCGTCTAACTGAACAGCCAGCTAATACTTAGTGGTTACCTGCTGTATTCCCAGAACCAAAGGGATACATGAAAAGTATCAAGATTTGCATAACTTAGGGACCAGCAGATGGCATATTGGTTATATCATTGGACTTCCACATAGTAGACCACAGATCAAGTCCTAGTCCCGGTGGCTTAAACTCATGCCCGGTGCTCATGAGTGCTTGTCCAATATCCTGAGAGGAAAATGGAGGAGAAGAGATTGTGGCATGGCCATCACCCTGGGGTGGGGGGGTGAGGGGGGTGATTTGCTTTCTGTCTCTCTCTCTGTCTCTCCAGTGAGCACATGCACCCTATAGCTAATATCTCTCTTTAAAAAGGGGGGCAGGCAGCAGATGGTGTAATCATTACGTTGTTGGACTCCTACATAGTTGACTGTAGTTCGAGTCCCAGACCAGGGGGTTTAAACCTCACACAGGGCACATGTGCATGCGTGCTCAAGATCCTGAGAGGAGAATGGAGGAGGAGGGATTGTGGCATGACCATTCCTCTTGGGGGATGATTTCTCACTTTCTGTCTCTCTGTGTCTTTCTGTCTCTCTGTGTCTTTCTATAACAAAAATCTGTCTCTCAAAAAAAAAAAAAAAAGAAAAGATTTGCATAATTTGGATGATGCCTGTGAACAAACTGGTGAACAAGATCGGCTCATTTACATTTAATCATTGCAAACCAGAGTCCTCATGACAGTCATGGGAGGCGCACAGATTAAAAACTAAAAATTCACCACCTCCCTCATAACTTCTCTATGCTGTGATTCTCGTGAAAACAAGAACAGTCTCTTTCACAGCAGCATAATCCAAAATAGACTGGACCCTGGTACTTTTTGGTGTAGGAAAATTCAATGTAAGTGGAACTGTTCCTTCTTCATTTCCAGTTTTGCTCAAGGTCACTCATAGTGCACTGATGAACATCTGGTTAGCAGGGTACGTAAATGGAAAACAAAGAAGAGTGAGTATGGAGGAAAATGTCAAAGGCCCAGCCATGGTGGTGCATAGGCAGTGCCACACTCTGTGGTGCAGAAGCTATATGGAGGGTCAGGACTTGGTTCCCAGGTTGGCCTGTTCATGTTAGGCATGAGCACACATGTGCCCATGATCTTGGCTGGCTGAAGGGAGGAGAGAAATGTGAGACTCTGCTAAGGGCTCTTGTCTCTGTTTCTGTCTCTCTCATGAGATTAAATGAATAACCTTTTCTTAAAAAAAATATGAATCAGTGGAAGAATGTATGACATGTTAGCTCTTGGGAAGGAGGGCTATAACAGGATGTGACTAGTAGAACTTCTTGCCTTTCCCAAATAGATACTATGATTCTAGATTAAGATTCCAGATAAGAGGAGTATATGAGAGTACACTGCAACAGAAATCCAGCTGGGGGACAGAAATGCAAAATTATCCACAAGAAAAAATAGGAAGACCAAGGGCAATATGCATGTTACAGAGAGTATGAAGTTTCAGAAGTGGAAAAATGTCAGATGATATATAGAGGTTCTTACGACCTCAGCTAAGTCTCAGTTTACTCATCTTTAAGACAGGTAAACACTATTCACTCCACTGGTTAATAGCAAAGGACTGAATGAACACACGTGTTTGGAACAGTGCTTGTAATAACAAAAACACTCTATAGATATCTGTTTAAAGAATGAATTACCTGTATAATTAACTAGCTGTACTTCTGATGCTAACTTTCAGCTAAAATGACCAAGCATCAATCCACAAGAATAGCAATGCCACCTGCAGTAAGACAGTATACTAGAATCCTTTCCAAGCCTTTGTGTAGAGAGATAAGTAGCAGCCATTTGGTTTAATATAAAATTATCGTCAGAACCACCCTATAATTTGCCTCCCACAGATGTCCAGATGCCACTAAATTGGGCCCAGGGTCACGACAGTAAAGCAGATTGTCCCATAGCTGATTGTCTTATTTCTATTAGAGTTGACCCAGGGCCAGATGTTTGCATGGAGTCTACTGCTGGCCTTACACTCTTACCAAATGGACAGAATGAAACTTGTTCCCAGATGACAGGCCACAGGGCAACCAAATCCTTGCTGAATTCTGTTTCCAGCTGCTCTATGAGATTACACTTCGTTCTCTGGGAAAGTTTTCTGCCAATGTATCAAAACAGTGGCTCTCTCGCTGTTCACGGCAGTGTTTATGTGGTAAAGCTCAGGTGTTAGGCTGGTGCCTTGAACTTAGGTGCCCCTCCAACAAGAATCATCTCAGGGACAGAAGATAGTATGCAGTGATGCAATGTTCTGTGATACTAGACCAATAGGAAGGTGCCAGGTTCACATCCTGCGATCCAGGCTGGCTAAAGTTGGAAGTGGATCACTGCATGAAGACCCTGTTGGGGGTCCTATCTTTCCCCCTCAGAATAAACAAACAAAAAAAAAAGAAAACATACAGGAATCATCTCCTATTTTAAAGATAGTTTACACAAGTAGTTAATTATTTTTTCTTGAATATGTTTAGAACTGGTGTTAACACCACAAAACAGATGGGCAGCTAGTTCTGAAGTTGTTAAATATATTTTGAGAGCAAAAAATACTTTTTATAAGACAACTAATGTCCATTTATTTATTTATTCATTCATTCATTCATTTTTATTATTATATTTTTATATTACATTTAATTTCATATACCTTTACAGTGTATAACATTTCTTTTCCCAGCATGATTACCATGCATATCGGTGAAGAAAAAGGCATTACTTCCCATTTTTAATTTCTGTCTGCTAAATTGTTAATATTTGCAAAAGACAAATATTAAAAAGTGATTATAAGTGTCAAACCATGTGACAAAATTAAGAGCTTATTTTAAAAATTGCAGAATTTAACCTAATGGTTAAAACCTGTGCCTATGATGTTCAGGGCATTTGTGATAGGAATTCTCTTCCAAAAGACTCTGAGCCTATTTTCAAACCTACCTGCACAGGCTGTGTGTGCTCTCAGGGCCCAAGAGCAGCCAGAGTAGCAGCACAGAGTGTATGGACAGAGTATAGACATGAAGGCCAGGGCATTTACACATGTGCAGCCCAGATCCCTGCAAGTATGAGGAGATGAAGCTGGGGTAGGAGGGAAAAAAAGGAGCCAGTTAAAGACTGGACTACATGCTGAGAGATGGGAACTGGTTATACCTGAAGAATGATAAGCCAACACAAAACTCCAAGATGTCTAAAATACTAAACTCAACTTGGTCATCCAAGGATAAAGGGATGAGTAGATTTCAAAAAGTTCATGAAGGCCCAGTTTAGGTGGTATAGTCCATGGCGTACTGGACTGCAGTGTTAGAAGTCACATGGCTGACCACAGGATCATATCACCTGGTTAGCCTGAAAACATGCCGGATGCACAGACAGGCACACAAGATCCTGAGGAACTAAATGGCTGAGGAGAGGGGATCATGGCATGAGTAGACTCTGTGGAGGCTGCTTTTCTTTCTCCTCTCTCTCTCACTCTCTCTCTCTCCCTGTCTCTCTCTGGAAAGATTAAAGTACAAATCTATTTTAGTCCAAAAAATTAAAATTTATGTATACATTTTTCATAATACACATTTTCCACAAACTTTCTTGAAGATTCCCTCACCATACATTCATCAAGGTAAGGGAGAATGTATTTTAACAGTACAGTAGTTTGCTGGCTTAATCTCTTACTGTTTCATAGTTAAACATGGTAAATGTGGATTGCTTTTATGCTCTTTTTCTGGGCTCTTTAAGTGTTAGGGATCTGTAATTTTAATAAATTACAGATCTACAAGTAAGAGTAATTATATTAAGTTCTGTTAAATTCTTCAGGAAAACTAAGGACAATAACTAATATTCCACAAGAAAATGTGTTTCTGAGGTGTCTTCTTCATCTTTTAATATTTATTTATTCCCTAAACAAGAGAGTACGTGCACCCCAAACAGGGCCCTGACTCCATGATGTACCCCCATACTCAGCCAGCCCAGATCATGGGCACACATGCATCCAGTGTACTTCCTGGAGGGCTCCAGGTGCAAACTAGCATCCTTTCCACTTCACTCTGCCTCACGAAGTACAGCGTTTCACTCACTGCTGTGTGACCACTCAGCCTCCTCTTGTAATTTTTTCAAAGACAATACAAATGCTTACATAAGGATTTGACTTCACTTCACAAAATAGCTACTATTGGGACAAAGATGATACATTATTTGGAAAATAAAACAATGCAATTAAGTATTTAATGAAAATGCTAATTATAGGACAACCCTATTGTTTAACACACCTAATTCATCTATCAGATTAAAAATGCCATTGGAATTATACTTACTGCTACTAGGAAGGCTTTATTTAACTCAGATTTATTAGGAACTTTGAGAAATTTAGCTAATATCTGACAGTGATGTTTATACCGGTTATTTTGTGGCAGTAAGTACATCAGAATATGATCAGGCCATAGGAAAATAAAAACTATCTTTCTCTGAAAAATGATCATTAAATTAAGAGCATCAATGAGAGTTCTGTGAACATTAGAAGCATAGAATTTCATGACTGCAATCTGCCACATTTCTATGAAAAAAGAGAAGTGCCCTTTAAAACTGTTTGACAAATCATCTGATGTTATTAAAACAATAAATCACTAACCTATAGTCTTTGAACAGTACTTTTTTTTAAAATTTTTTTTTTTGAGAGATTTTCACTGTAGGGCGCGTGTGCTCTCCAGACAGACAGAGACATAGAGACAGAAAGCGAGAAATCACCCCCCAGGGGGGATGGTCACGCCGCAATCCCTTCTCCTCCATTCTCCTCTCGGGATCTTGGGCACGCACGCACACACGCCCGGCGTGAGTTTTAAGCCACCGGGTCCGGGACATGAACCGCGGTCGACTACATGGGAGTCCAGCTACATAGCCATTACGCTAACTGCTGGTTCCCTTTGAACAGTACTTTTAATCCAACACTCAAACTGTTCTCTTTCTCCTTTCTGGGCTGTTTATCTCCATGGTACACCACAGACCTATATATGAATCTTATAAGGATTGCCATATGATGAGTGTACCTATCAAATACTCCAACATCAATTGCAATATTCTTGATGGAAATTTGGATCTGGCCTTGTTGAATAAAGAAAACTTGTACTAAGGAAGAACTTGTAAAACAATGGAAAATACATAACTCACTAGAAAGGAAGCATTACCCATAATTCATTAAAATACTTAATTAAAAATATAGTTGAAAATAAAGTATATATTTTACCATTAAAAATAGAGGGCACATGATAAGAAACTCTCAAAAACACAGCACCCAGTTTAATTATAATCAACTAATGGCCAACCAGATTTCAACATTACCCAATTCTCCCTCCAGATTATTTAAAGCAAATCATGTAACCAACTTTTTTCATAAAGCTTTCATTTACATTAGTATATATACTTAGAAAATAAATACTCATCTAAAAATATCTACATATTATCAACAGTTAAAAACATAAACTATCCCAAATATTCAGGAAGTACATGAATCTTCCAACCATCTTACACTGTCAGTCTCATTTGTTTTCTCTTTTTTTTTTTTGGAGAGATTTTCACTGTAGGGCGCGTGCGCTCGCCAGACAGACAGGGAGAGACATAGAGACAGAAAGCGAGAAATCACCCCCCAGGGGGGATGGTCACGCCGCAATCCCTTCTCCTCCATTCTCCTCTCAGGATCTTGGGCACGCACGCACACGCGCCCGGCGTGAGTTTTTTTAAGCCACCGGGTCCAGGACACGAACCGCGGTCGACTACGTGGGAGTCCCGCGACATAGCCATTACGCTAACTGCTGGTTCCCAGTCTCATTTGTTTTCTTCTTTACTATCTTCAAATAAGAATCCAAATAAAGTCTACACAGGGTCTCTTGAGACTCTTTTTTATCTACAGGCTTTAACCCCACCCCATTTTCATGTTTTTGCAATGTGTTTGTTGAGGAAACTCTGTCATTCATCTTGTAGAATTTCCCATCGTTTGGATCTTGCAGAACCTATTCCTATGTTTCCTGCAACCTGGTCATTAGCTCTACAGGCTTGATTAGATGCAGGTTCACTTTTTGGCAAGACTGCATTATAGGTGACGTTGGGCATTTCCATCAGGAGACACATAGTGTATCCTTGTTTCTCTATTATGTGAGCAGCCATCAGTGATCCCTGACTAGGTGCATTATTTCAGTAGGAGTTGCAAATATATCCCAATTTATTCCAATTATATCATTCTTTCTTTGTTAGCCAAAATATAAAGAGAAACTTTTCCCTCAACAGTGATTTAGTTACAGTTCTTATGGACAGGAAAAATGCTGTATTCTTTCCCTTTTCTTACCAGTTTTGAAAATAAGTAGGTTTCCTAGCTTTATCTGAAGGTTTTGTTGGGGTTGTTTTGTATCATTATGAGTAAAAAAAAAAAAAATTTAAATATAGTCTATGTGTTTCAGTATGCATATACTGCAGTTAGTAATATCATTGATGTGCAAATTGAGCCATTTTTGAGTGTTGGAAGATTTTCAAATTGGACCCTAAGCTCTTTGAACAATAGTCTCAGAATAACAATACCAACACTGCCTCCAATAACATAACTACTAAAAACCACTATATTAATATCTTCTGCCTGTTTCTTTGAGTCATTAATACTCATCCCACTATGAATGTACAAACTTTGATATATTTTTATTTCCTTTAGAGTTTGTACACTCACAGGAGAGAGAAACTGAGAGAAAAGGGGGAAATTGAGATAGCACCTCCCAGAGGGTAGGTAGGGAATCGCCACATTGCAATCCCTTCTTGTCTCTCCTCTCGGGATTTTTGGAACACACGTGCATATACCTGGTGTATTTTTTAACCCATTGAGTCCAGGACTCCAAACACATAGTTGGCAATCTGGGAACTGGTTGCCTTAACAACCACACCACTAGCTGACCCGCAAGCTTCTATATCTTTAAATTACTTTAAATGATGTTCTCTGTTATAGATTCCCGATCAACTAAATTTGTGGTTAGGTTTATTTGCTTTGTCTTCAAGTTTTAGGAATTTTTAAATCAGGTTATATGTTACAATTATATTAAACATGTAAAGTATTTCTAAAATAAAATCCTTAATGAAGGATTATTCAGATAAATATAGTTTCTATTTTTGTCTCATCCATTTGTCTACTTATAGTTAACTATTTCAGAAATCTAACTTTATCCTTCCAAATACATCTGTCCATGTATTTATGTACACACACACACACACACACATACACATATATGTGAACACACGCATGCACTAATCCCACTTCTTTCTTAGGTAAATTAAGGCACAAAACATATACACCTGTGCCCACGTGGGTTTTTTTGACTTTCATTTGGTGATTTAACAGTTTCATTCTAAGTGAAGAGTAGTAGAAGTGCAGTAGAAAGGATGTCGATCTCTAAATATCACCATATTTACATTAGCAATCACTTCAAATTAACTCAAGATCAGTTTCTCCAATTATTAATTAAATAACTCTGGGACAGGGGATACTGATATCTGAACTTAATTTTTATGAAGTTTTAGAGTAAGATGGGTTAAAAATATATGAATAAAAATTTTTGTGTCTTAGGCAAACTTAGATAAATGTGCAATCACTTAAAACATATCTTGAACAATTAATAGCTATGCTTAAAATTCAAATTTAGGTACTAGATCACTTTAACAATATAGTACTTACTCCAAATATAATGACTGAATTGCAGCAAGCAATGTAGAAAATTCAGTGTGATAGGGTTTGTGTGTGTGTGTATGTGTATGTGTGTGTGCATGTGTGTGTGTGATACACACACACACACACATATATATATACACATATACATATACACACACATATATACTTTATTTAATTTTTGTAGTGTACAAAAGGAAGATAATACATCTTATGGGACAGACAGTCCTGAGTTGAATTCTCACAAAACCTTTATTGTTTATCTGACCTTCTGCAAGTATTTAACCTCTCTGGAGACCATTTTTTTTTTTTTTATTTTTGACATACAGAGCCTGGCCTGAACCTGTGGCACTGTAGTTAAGGGAGCTAGATACCATATGGCCAACAGTGGTTCCAATCGTAACACTGGGGCCTTGAGGGACAAGTCGGGCACATGTGTGTATGTACCTAGAGTCCTGACAGGATGGAAGAATTGGAGGGGAGGGGATTGCAGCATGATAACCCCCATTGGAGGGTTCTCTCTCTCTCTCTCTCTCTTTCTCTTTTTCTGGCAAGCACACATACCCTCTGGCAATTTAAAAAAAGCATGGGTGCTGATAGTTTATCATAGCATTATAAGCAATAAGATTGCATGTTTAAAGCAATATCAGCACGAGGTCAATAATAAATATTAGTTCATTGGGACCAGCAATTGGTGTAATGGCTATGTGGCTGGACTCCCATATAGCTGACTGTGGTTCGAGTCCTGGACCCAGTAGCTTAAACTCATGCAGGGAGCATGTACGTGTGTGCCCAAGATCCTGAGAGGAGAATGGAGGAGAAGGGATTGCAGCGTGGCCATCCTTCCTGGGGGGGTGATTTCTCGCTTTCTTTCTCTCTGTCTCTCTCTGTCTTTCTGGCGAGTGCACGTGCTCTATAGCAAAAACCTCTCCAAAAATATAAATAAAGACACACACACACATATATATATATATATATAGAGAGAGAGAGAGAGAGATAGATATATTAGTTCGCTTGTTGTATTTCAGGCAATAGAAATAGGAGACAGTATAGAATAATAGGTAATCAGGCTGATTCAAATCCCAACTATAATATATTTGAGTTACATGAAGGTGGGCATGCCATTTAGCCCATATGACCCTCAGTTTTCTCATCTGTAAAGAAGAGATGTGAAGATTATTTTTCATGAAAGATTGTTATCTGTAGAGAAGAGATATGAAGAATATCCTCTATGCAAGATAGCTGTAAGAATTAAATTATGTTTAATAGAATATCACAATTCCTCCATAGGGAATAAGGGACATCTTTCTGTTTCATGTTATTGCTATATCCCTGGTACCTAGACTAGCACTTGGTACATGGTAAGTTCTCCTTATAAGTTAATTTAAAACTGAGATAACCGAATGACTCCCACGAATCTTATGTTTAAGAGCCATGTTGGAAGTTTTAAGTTGCTGCTTTTCAAATCTAAGAGTTCTCTCTACCTGCATTAGATTTGGTCCTTCATCTTTCCAGATTTTATTAAATAATAGATGTTTTCGCCATCAACGTAACCTCCAAGGTCCTGGCCTTTTCTGAACTGGATTTAGGTGCACTGAGGCAGTAACTATAGCCTTACTACTCTACTCCTCAATTCTTTCCTCAAGAGAGACTGCTTAGAAAGTCTGGGTCTGCAGAATCTTGAAGCCATTCAAATCTATTACAAAGACCTGTAGGGTATTTCCTGATAACATATCATGTGCTTTGGTGATTGTTTCTGAAAAGGCAATAGACTTGTAAGTGTTATATGTGTCATGCATATTGGAAGTATACTAAATATATTACTGCTTCACTGGGGACTCTCTTGACAATAATGTGAATTGCTGAGGGAATAGAAATCAATTCTTAAAGTGTTTCTGACATCAAAGGTGACCGCTGGGCTTCAGGAAAAGAGTTCAGAGTAAGATTGACTTGTGTGATTGAGATATTCATAATAACAACGCTGCAAAGGTAGGCCACGCATTCTTTCATTATCCAAGATGCAGCAGAATGAGGCAGGCCAGCTTCAGACATCTAGTTTGCTTAGATAAGGGCCCTAGAGGAACAGACTGCAACAGCACACACCGTGAAAACTCACACCATTATGCTTTTTCCATTTATATTCTCTCAATCTAAAATGCCCTTCCTTTAGTTCTCTATTAAATCTTCTTCACCTGCACATGCTTTAATACTTATATCAAATGAATTTGTTTCTGGTTCATAGAGTTTTTCTTCAATCACCTTTTTCTCCCTGTCTCATAGCAAATATTTGATTCTAATGTTAGTTTTTTATTTTTTTAATGTGACCTTTTTTTTAATGTAAGATCCTCAGTGACAGAAGCCATGACTTACTTTTGTGCCTCCTAACTTGCTTAGTACAAAGCAAATTAATTTTGTCATTTTTAAAAAATGTCATGCTTTGGTTTCAGTAATATCTGCACACACACACACACACACACACACACACACACACACAAGTCTTATTGCAACAATACTATTTGAATAAAAAAACTATTTTTAAATTAAAGAGAAATAAAACAAATTATAAATCTAAGAATTGTTGGGACCACCATATGGTGTACTAGTTACACTGCCGGACTCACACGTAGTCAACTGCAGTTCGAGTACCAGAACCGGTGGCTTAAAACTCATGTTGGGTGCGTGTGCATACATGCCCAAAATCCTGAGAGGAGAACAGAGAAGAGATTGTGGCATTGCTATCCCCACTGGGGGGTGATTCTCACTTTCTGACTCTGTCTCTCCAGTGAGCACACGCACCTTTCAATTTTTTAAAAAATATGAAAAAAATCTAAAAATTGTTTAGCTCAATATGATGGACCATATTGGTCACATGTAATTCACAATGATGACTTATTAAATGGTAAATTCAAATAACAGCATTCGCTATATGAAATAGTATTTTACTCATTCATTCTACTATTGAATGAGCATTTACTATGTGCCAAACTAAAATCATAGGAAATTTACATTCTACAAGGGCAAGATAATCATACTCAGATCCAAAATCTCAGCAAGGAAAACTATAACCATGTGATTAAAGTCTGTATAAAAATCAAGTAAAAAAGGTGTAATTTTATAAAAGGTTTAAAAGAAATATAAATCTGGAGCTCCCATTTTGTTAGCTATATAGCTATATACATACTTTCCAATCCAACAGCAAAAGGGAATATTTGAGCCATCTTAGCTAAGTTCAACTGCAGTCTATGTAATCAACTGTAAATTAATGGTGGCCTAGATGTTTAGAAACACTGGGTCAGTCATCAGCTCAGTTGGTTTGATAATGAAGTGAGAAAACATCAATATAATAAGAAACTAGAGACCATAACAAAGGCATTAAAAACACAAACATTAGACCTTTTTTATGAACTTTGAAATAGGAAAAGATGGTTGCCAGATTTTCCTGTAACTTGTTATAATTTCATTTGTCTTTGGCCCAAGTTTTTCTTCAGTACAATTTCAGTGTGGTAATAATGAGCAAGTTTAAAATACATTGTTAGTGGCTGAGTGGGTAAATCTGTGATCAAGGCTGAATTCTGCATGAAATACGGTTGTTTCTATTATCTTTTAAAACTTCTATCAAGCATTATAAACTACAAAATAAATTAATGAGAGAATAGAAAGAGCATGTGACCAGAGATCTAAAGGTCTCAGTTCTATGTCGGGGTACAATTAGCCATCTGACCACAAATAAGTTACTTTATTCTTTAATACTCAATACCCTATTTATTAAAATTATTATGTCATAGTATACCATAGCTAGAAGGTTACAGTAACAGTTGAAATAATGACACAGGGAATGGGTTTGGAATTAATGAAAACAAGTATAAAGAATTGCCAGCATTTTTGTGGCCATGTTGATATAGATATTAATAAAAATCTTTCTTATAAAACATAGCAGCTTGAAACAGTGATAGGAATTAAATATGGAAAAAGAAACTCATCTCTCTGTCTTGAGAAAAACATATCCTGTCACCTACTACTACTATTAACAACAGGTGAAAACCTTTCTTCAGGAGAACTGTGAAAAGAATTCTAAAGTACGATTTAATGAAAACTGCAACCCATTTATTTTGTCAGAGCCCAATAGCTTCAGCATAGCTAATTCCCTACTTTATTCTCAGGAAACATTCTTAAATGCTTGAGGCTGTTTGTTAGCAAGAGATGTAGACATTTATAAACAAGGACTATCTTAACTGAATTATTTTTTACAAATTAAACAGAGGAGCCTAACGAACAGTTGCAAGTGTTTACAATCAGTACTCAGAGATATACGCTGCAGGAATTCCATTCATTAAACGCTCTACCTATAGACCAAAAAGGTAATCAGAACAATAATCCATGCTACTGGGATTGCTGTTGTTGCATTTGCCCCTTATGTAGCCAGAAGGAGACCAGTAAAAATGTGAGTTCAGGGCCATAAAACACCCTTTGGAAGTAAACTTTACCCTATGGGAAGTAAACTTTCAATACACCAAATTCCATTTAGTGCCCTGCAGGAAAGAGTTCTGCAAGAGTATTCTGAAATGGCAACTCATCTTTTAAAGGTGAGCACTCTATCATAGAAGCTCAGGAATGAGAAATCAGGTCTTCATCCTCCCAAGCCATCATGGTTTATTACTCTAAGAATGATGACTATTATCAAAATTTTAAAGATACCCAGAAATGACCATTCTACAACCTCCCTTGGAAGCAAATTTCTGTCATAAACACAGTATCTGTAAGATTCTTCCATATGTTTAAACTAAGTCTTTCCTAGTGCAATTCTGGCTGTATCTTTCTACTTCTGTGAAGATATGCATTAATTCTTGTACTCATCCATTCTTTCTTCAACCAACCTATATATATATAGGATGCCTATCATGGTAAAGGCCAATGGTAGAAGTATAAGAGACATTTGAGAGTATAGCAATATGCTTTACCTCAGCATAGGCAACATTGAACTCTTATTGAGATTATTAGGTGCAGTAGTAAGTAATAAACAGTTGCCCATTTGCACAAAGTATCAAGGCTAGAGGAACATGTTGACCAGCCTGAAGTATAGAAATCAACAAAATTTAGATCATAGGAAACTCTACAGATTAAATGCTCTACATTCTTTGACAGGTACATTCAAAGAAAAAGAAAGAGATGGACAGTGACCCATGGGTCTTAGTAAACTTAAATACATCTAGTTCTTTTAACAAAGAGACTACACTGAAAGAAAGTGTCTAAGGATACATAGTACATGATAACACTATTAAAAACACAAGGAAGCTATGCTATAAAATCATGATTCTAGTAATTGTAAGAAGCTGAAGGCTATGATTAGAAAGAGATAACCTGAAGGGGATTCTGGATGGCTGACAGAGTCTTCTTTCTTGAGATAGTGTTGGCTATATGGGTGCTCATATAAGAATAATTAAGTCAAACATTTGTTCTGTGTGGTTGCTTGTACCTATTTTTTCAAGAAGCATTTATTGATTTGGAACAACTAGAGCTCTTATAAATTGTTAGTGAGAATGCAAAATGGTGCTAACCACTTTAGAGAATGGATTAGTAGTTTTTTTTTTTTTTTTTGAGAGTTTTTGCTATAGGGCACGTGCGCTCGCCAGACAGACAGAGAGAGACATAGAGACAGAAAGCGAGAAATCAACCCCCAGGGGGGATGGTCACGCCGCAATCCCTTCTCCTCCATTCTCCTCTCGGGATCTTGGGCACTCATGCACACGTGCCCGGCGTGAGTTTTAAGCCACCGGGTCTGGGATGCGAACTGTGGTCGACTATGTGGGAGTCCAGCGACATAGCCATTATGCTAACTGCTGGTTCCCGTTGTTTTTTTTTATATATATATATAAAGTTAAATTATTAAGTTGTTGGGAAAGTTATGATATATTTTTCTACACAAAAATGCATCATGATTTTTCTGACAACCCAATATATATCTCAGTAATCCCACTCTAGTTATTTTCAAGAGACATGAAAACACCCTGAGGCCTGGGAAAGAATATTTATAGCAGCTTTAATCATTCTCATCAAAAACTGGAAGAAACCCATAGGCCCGTCAGCAGGAGAATGGGTAAGTAAGTGAAAGTACCAGGTTGTTGGGAAGGTCATGGTGCATTTTTCTATGCAAAAATTCATCTTGACTTTCTCAATATCCCAATATATTTATACAATAGAATCCTACTTGTCGGGAGCATAGATATATTCCATACTTTAGCTATGGTGATGCTTCCATGAGGGCATATATTTATCAAAATATAATGACTGTGTACCCAAAAAGTAGCAAAGTATTTAATATTAATAATAGGAATTAATTTAGTTTTTATACCCTGCATTTATTGTCTTCTAAGAAAAAGTGTGTTGGGGTAGGGAGAGCAACATTAAATGTTTCAGTGGGTTATTGGAAACATATTTAGAAGAAAAACTGAATCACTGATATTTTTATCGATGCTATTTCTTTAGAGAATTTGTTTAAAAGTTAAAACACTTCTGCTTGCCATACAGTTCTCTCTGTTCATTTCTTCTCAAACCAGTTCAAATCAATCCTAAAGTGGACACCATCAGAGCCAAGTAATAATAGTTATGTTCACTGCAGGATATCTTAACTTCTCTTGGTCCGTCAAGTTCTTTAGTATTTCATTTTGGCTCTCCTCAACAGAAATTTTTCATCTGAACTTGGCAGTTTTCTTTTTATTGGAGAGGTTTTTGCTATAGGGCGCGTGTGCTCGCCAGAAAGACAGAGAGAGACAGAGAGACAGAAAGTGCGAAACCCCCCCCCCCCAAGGGGGATGGCCACGCCACAATCCCTTCTCCTCCATTCTCCTCTCAGGATCTTGGGCACGCACGCACACGTGCCTAGCATGAGTTTAAGCCACTGGGTCTGGGACTCGAACTGCGATCAACCCCATGGGAGTCCAGTGACATAGCCATTATGCTAACTGCTGGTCCCACTTGGCAGTTAGTGCGAAACCCCCCCCCCCCAAGGGGGATGGCCACGCCACAATCCCTTCTCCTCCATTCTCCTCTCAGGATCTTGGGCACGCACGCACACGTGCCTAGCATGAGTTTAAGCCACTGGGTCTGGGACTCGAACTGCGATCAACCCCATGGGAGTCCAGTGACATAGCCATTATGCTAACTGCTGGTCTCACTTGGCAGTTTTCTAATCCTGACTTCTCTAGAATCAAGTAACCAAAATAGACATGGCCAAAACCTAGTCCCTCAGAGCCTCCCTATGATGAAACATGACCAATAAGACAGTCCACTTTAAGATCTCAGTGTGCAATCTCATTATTAGAAACTTCAAGAAGGCCTCGTTCTAACTATATAATTATTTCTTCAGCCAATTAATAAATGAATTTCATTTCTAATGCACTCCCCTTTAAAAAATATAAGGCTGTAATGAAATCTAACTTTCTCATTCTGCAGAAGAGTCAAAATGCTTAACCACATTTATTAAACGACTTGGAAGTGGGACTGAAACCAGATGCTAGATAGCTCATTGAATAGGACAGTGTTTTCTGAAATGAAATTGAACCCAAACCCACTATTTTTCCTACTATAGTGGAATATCAAACAACATAACTCTTACATTGTCTATTCACCCATATCCAACTCCCCTAAAAATTTAAGAAAAATACATGATGTTATTACTGCTTAGGCAGAAGGAGAAATACAAAGAGTATTCAGTGTTCAGTATATTTGCAGTCACCCAGCTAGCTGTAATGGCTTGTTTTCCAGTTCTCTAAAGAGTTCGTTTTAGTGTCTCTCTGCTTTGCACAAGTAAGAGTGTAAATGCTGTATCACTAAGAAATAAACTTCCTTTAAGTTTGTTTCCACCTACCATGAGAGGCAGGCACTCCCAACAGGACCCCCATGCCTTCATTCACCTCCAGTCTCAGAGCCTCAGATCTAAGGCATGTGTGCGTATGCCTGATGTGCTCAGAAAAGTTCCGGGATTTGAACCCAGGGCATTTCTCATATTAGTCCAGTTGGACCACCATTATATCATCACCTGGCCCAAACTAAGAAATAAACTTCTGACATTAAAATATAATCCATATTTTGATAGCCACGCATTTTAACAGAAGTTATATAAACCCTTTTCTTCTGTTAGAAATTGAAGAAAAATTATATTTCAATTAATGTTAATTTACCATTTAAAAATTATGTTATATATATATATACACTGGGCAACAGTTAAGAGGCCCCAATTTTTATAAGAACTCTCAGCCAGAAAAATTTCTGCCAGTGTACAAATAGCAATTCCAAATCAATAAAAATTACCCTGTATATTCATCAGGAGGAACAAAGACCTCAGGAGAGGCAGTCTCTGAGGTGGGTTCAAGTTGGCAAACGGTCTGAAATCGGACTAGATAGAGGAGAGGAGTAGAGGAACCAAGCTACTGCCCACAGGTCAATTGACAGCTTTTTCTCATCTTGTTGTTTTACCAAAGACATCTTTTCTAAAGATGCAGAGAAAATGTTCTTTTAATGTACCAGACACAGAAGCAGAAGGGAGTTCGTGGGTAGAACATTTAAGGGCAAATTATTTCCTTCGACACATACATCTATACCAGGTGTCTACAGCTTCCAAATGGGCAGCGGAAAATGAACCCTAGGATTCTATAAAGTCTCCGAGAGCTGATAATAGGAGCAGCAACCAGTGAACGAGTTAAGCGGTAAAACCATCTCCATTTACAACTCCTTGAAGT
>NW_006159784.1:2466157-2527403 GCF_000334495.1 Tupaia belangeri chinensis
CAGCAGGCAGCAGGCTGCACTTAAGCGTAGCAATCACCTGCAATGAGCACCCCTGTTACAGTAAGCAAGGAAATAGCTTCAAGGCAGCGGATAACAGCGCTGGGGGAGATGGTCATAACAGGTGCAGAGACATCCTGGAGGTAGACAATAAAAGTTTGAGATTCATTTGTGTGATTTTTTACCTATCCTGGTCAGTTATGGGTGAAAAGCTTAATCCTTTCCCCTTGCTTAGATGTACAATGTCTATGTAAACAGACATAGCATGGAACACTTCAAAGCTGCAGAGAACCATTAATTGATTCCTGATACTTTGGGTGTGATATGGTTTGCTAACTGCAGACAGCTTACAAAATATGTCTGCTAGGTGGTGAATTTTCCAGATCGATTTTAATTTAAAGCTTCACACATACTGCAGCATGGTGCTGTCACATGGAAAAACATGTAGTATTATCGTTATCACTATGCAATCATTAATTTCATCTGAAGATTCACGCCTCAGTGCGATACTCCATTAACAAGGATGAAGTCTGGCTGTCCTGAATCTAGACAAAATTAGTTTTTATTTACAGCTATACACTAAGTATGCTGTTTTCACATATGTATGTAAGACTTTGCTATCTGGAGTCTACATTTTTTCGAGGACACGTACTGTGTCCTTATGCACACAATAAAAATGGCTGTTTTCTAATGAGATCAGCAGCTTTCAATAATAATCTATGTATTGATTAGATTGATTCCAAAGGGACCAACTCAAATACATGTGCAAATTATAAATGGTTTGCATGAAATCAGTACTCCATGACATTTAGTTCTTCGCAAGCCTACATCTTTTTAAAAACTCACTGCTATTCCAACTGGACATAGCCATCTAACTTGAGAACTGTTTCTAAATGTGCTCCTCCATGTGACTCTAACTGATGAATAAACACTTCATTAACTGAAGGTGGAATAATGAGGCTGGGGGTTCAACACTAATTATCTTTGTATAATAAGGAGGCAGTGCCACAGCTTCAGTCCACACCATTAACCCCAACTGGCTGGACAATCACAATTAAAACAAGCAGGTACAGGGGTGAGGAGAATGGGACAGTCATGGAATTTTAGGTAGTAACAAAGCTAATCTCTCATAAAAGATACTCAGCCATGTGCACTACACAGATGAGAGGCTAAGCAATCACTATCACATCTTCAAAACATCTTTATAACACCAAATAGTAAGAGAAAGAAGAGGAAGCCTTAATGATATCACCACCTGCCCTAATAAGTATTACCTTATTAAGGTGCTCCCTGAACTCTGGGGAAGACTTAATTTGAAAGTATCTGGTTTTCTTTTTCTTCTCTGCATTTGCATTAAGGAGTATAAATGGTCAGAACCAAGTTGTTTTGTCTGTCTCCGTTACCCTGCATGCAGCAATGTCTAAGTCACCAGCTTAGAGCTGGTATGTAACCTCTGGCTACACATCATTTTGTTTTCCTAATTGCCCAGACAACTTCTGATCATTATGCCCTAGACAGAGGGCAAGAGGGAGGATGGGACTATGGCTGAAAGTGTGGTGGTAACATAAAAGAGAGTTACTTATTTAAATACTTTGACAGATTGTTATCACCTAAAGGATCCTATTACTCACTAGCACAGATAATCACAAAGGTTCAGGTTTCCCTGGTGCATTTCAAGATGTTGGACTCATCACAGCTGAAAATGCCCAATATCAAGGCCCAGATTATCTCCTCTGAATCACTCATCCTGGCCCTTGAAAACTACCCCTACCTACACCTAATGGTCCCATCATCTAATTGCATTCTTCACTTCCTCCTCCACTGCCTTCCCTCATCCCTAAAACTGAGACTCAGAATCCCCTATAATTCAGAGGCTCTTAAGTCTAATGTCATTACAGACACCAACTCAGCCCAGCTCCGCCTCTTACACCTCTGTGCCCTACGTTCATAGAAGTCTTAGAAACATGTACACACACATTTAGATGTTCTCATGAATTTGTAGCATGGTGGTTGCCTTGAGAACTTGAGCACTGGAGTACTTCTTTTTTTTTTGGAGAGGTTTTTTGCTGTAGGGCACGTGTGCTCTCCAGACAGACAGAGAGAGACAGAAAGCGAGAAATCACCCCCCAGGGGGAATGGCCACGTCACATCCCTTCTCCTCCATTCTCCTCTTGGGATCCTGGGCACGCACGCACACACACCCGGCGTGAGTTTTAAGTCACCAGGTCCAGGACGTGAACCGCGGTTGACTATGTGGGAGTCCAGCGACATAGCCATTACGCTAACTGCTGGTTCCCAGCATTGGAGTACTTCTTATAACATCTTTGATTCCTTACACATAAAACCAGCATCCCTATTTTGTATATGATAAAACACAGAAACAGTTTAATGTTTCAGACATAAATTACATTGCGGAAGTAGTCAAATTTGTAAAAGTTAATTATAATTTATGCCATTTTGGAATAACTACTGTAGCCTTCAATGTCTGTTTTAAAGGAGTCTCTGAGATACTGTTCATTATGAATTTATTATCAGAGAGAATGTTCACCTCTTAAAGAAATGTCGACTATGAGATTTTAAAAAATTACATATCCTCTTGTGTTTTTCCTTTTGTCTGTCAGGAATTAAGAATTCAATTAAATTCTCATTCTCAGAAAATATGTGGGGCTAGGTGATCATAATGACAATATGACTACGTGTCATAGTCTCTTGCCCTGATCCTTATTTTCTGTTTTTATTTTATCATCTTTTTTGTCAACCTACCTTTTTTTGCAAGCCACACCACATTCTTTGAGAAATAAAGTAATGAGGTTTTAAGAAGTTACTTGGGCCATGATCAGTGTTCAAAATAATCCCATATCCCAGATATGATCATGTATAAAATGAACTCATCAATCCAGGGTGATAAGGGAGAAAACTAGGAATCTAAAAAATTTAATTTGATACAATAATTTAGATTATATAAATTATTTATATGATCCTTTTTGATGCTGACAAATTAGAGGTATATTCTGTAATACTGAGCATTTCACAAAGACTCAAATGAGCAGGATTAAATAAGCACAACTAGAAATATCTTAGAACCAAGGTTTGAACTGTGAAAGGCCATCAGAAATGGTTCAGTGGGTCTACTCAAATTATTGTGTAATTATCTTATCAGCTATATGCTCTTCCCCCTTCTTTTGCTGATTTACATTAGTGGTCTAGCTGTAATTGGACTTGAACTTTTCAGTTTCAATAAAGCTTTACATAAGAAAACTGATTATGCAAGAAAAACAATCCTCCTGAAAGCAGTATGTAAAACCAGCCACTACTTATTGTACATACAGTTATCTTCTCTTTCAACCTAGGATATAGTCTTGGTTCTTGTGTATCTCATATCTGGCTGGGATTGTCGTTTGATGTACAATCGATGACCTGGCATCATATGAAAATAATTTACTGTGCCACGTGTCTCATGCTACATAAAGCAATAGCCTGAATATAGAAACATCTCAATTAGACAGTACAAAGAAGCAGATTCTGCCTCCTCCTCTCCTGTATCATTAAAACAGTGAGTATTACGAAGCTGTGCTTATTTTAAAGTCACTTTGGGCGGGGAGCTATTATTTCAAGTTGGGAGACATCAGGTGAGAATTGTCATCAAATTGAATGAAGAAATGAGCATAAGGTGATATAAGCAATAGCCCATGGAGGGGGCATGCATTGATCGAAGTATTGACCTGTGTATTATCATGGGCTTGAAGAGTTGAACCGTGAGTTAAATTATGATGCTGAATATGGAGGAGTAATTCATCCTTCTTGCTCTATTCCTTCAAGAAATTCCTAAACCAAAGGCACAAGCCATGCTTACTCACATTAAGTAAATCATCTGGAGGCTAGACCCAGGTCTCTCCCAGAAATAGACCTAAAAGTGGGACCAGCAGTTAGCGTAATGGCTATGTCGCTGGACTCCCACGTAGTCAACCTCGTTTTGCGTCCCGAACCCGGTGGCTTAAAACTCACGCTGGGCGCGTGTGCGTGCGTGCCCAAGATCCCTAGAGGAGAATGGAGGAGAAGGGATTGCGGCGTGGCCATCCCCCCGGGGGGTGATTTCTTGCTTTCTTTCTCTCTCTGTCTGTCTGGCGAGTGCACGCGCCCTATAGCAAAAACCTCTAAAAAAAGAAAAAGAAAGAAATAGACCTAAAAGTTAAGCTATCACTATAAAAATCTTTTAATGAAGAAGTTATATTTTCCATTATTGATCTTATACTTATTTAAACCCCAGTGATACATTGAAGATGAGACCTCTATGCAGTTTGCTCATGAAGATTTTTGGTCAACTTCTCAAACATAACACTGTCGGGACAACCTTATGGGGGCGAAGTGAAAGAAATTATTTTCCTGATGTTGTAAATGGTGAGGTATAGAAGAAATTAAAACATAGTTTTCTTTACAGGATGCCCCAATCTGATCCCAGGACTAAAAATGCACAACTGTGTATTTTTTTTCCCCATGGGACAGAACAAGTTGAACATAGTAGCGTGAACCATCATCTGGTACCATATTAACCATAATTGGAAGCCAGACAATTCCGACTGTGCTGGAATTGAATCTAAGAACAACTATTTTTTCATAAACCTCCTTTCAATTTGTTGTTACATCTTTTAAAACGAAAGAAGTTCACTGATGTTTTTAACTACTCATAAAAGTTTCCCCTAACCAATGAGTAAGAACTTACTGAATGATTACATTCACACTCTCTTAAAACAAGATTATGATTACCAGTAAGAGCTCATCCTACAGGCTAGCCTCCACAGGATATGCCTATAGGCCACGATGCTGCCACAACTCAGTGAGAGGCTCCCTTGACACATCAGCAAGAGAGAAAAGACAACAAGTTTCAATAAAGACCAGACTGTGTCAGGTGCAAATGGAAAGTTTCAGAAAATTGGTCCAGGTGCAATCGAATTGCCTGGCCAGAATAGAAGGTTTAAACTGTTGGGAAATCAGCCCATCAATTACAACAAAAGCTTGCACGATTGAAGTTCAATCCTAGGTGTCACCGGTAAATGGAGGGAGACACCTCAGAAAGCAATAATCTCGTTTAAAAACAATACCTGGAGAACTGCTGCTGCAGGCCACGCATCTGAATTCGGTTGCGTTCAGACTCTAGGGTCACCTCCCTCAACCGCTTCTCACTCTGAAGACGTAAGTGTCTCTCCTCTTCCAACTCATGCATCAGCTTCTCATGCTATGAAAGACACAAAGGGAATGACTTCTAAGAAGTGGTTTATGACAAAAATTTATTAGCAATGGCTAATAACGGTTACTAAGTGCTAACTTGAGCTTTATATATATTAATGTGATACTTTTAACAATTCCATGAAATAGGTTCTTTCTTGGGGGAGGAGTGTGGGAAAAGATTTTTGCTATATGGCTCATGCACTTGCCAGAGAGATAGAAAGAAACAGAAAGATAGAAAACGAGAAATCACCCTCTAGGGAGGATGGGCACACCATAATCCCTTCTCCTCCATTCTCCTCTTGGGATTTTGGGCATACACACATATGCACCTGGTGTGAGTGTCAAATCAACAGGTCCAGGACTTGAACTGCAGTCAACAACGTGGGAGTTCAGCACCTTAAACTTCCATGCCACCTCCATGCCACCTGCTGGCCCCATCAGTTTATATATATATATATATATATGGAGGGAGACATCTCAGAAAGCTACATATATATGTGTATATATAATATACATATAAAATATACATATGTGTGTGTGTATATATATATATATATATATATATGTTTTTGTTTTTTTTTTAAGAGAGATTTTTGCTATCGGGCATGTGCACTTGCTGGAGAAATGGAAAGAGATAGAAAGACAGAAGGCTAGAAATCACGCCCCAGGGGGGAGGCCATGTCATAAGCCCTTTTCCTCCAGACTCCTCTTGGGATTGTGGGCACACATGCACACATGCCCAGTGTGAGTTTTAAGCTGGGTCCAGGTCACAAACCATGGTCAGCCATGTGGGAATCCAGCAACATAACCATTATGCCATCTGCTGGTCCTTCTATTCTTAATCTCCTGTTAGAGACCATTAAACCGAGGGCCAGAGAGATCTAAGTAATTTGTACAAGGTCATATAAACCAAAAGTTAGCAGATTTTGAGTCCTTGCCGACTAGACTCTAACACTTGGCTAATTTCCTCTAAACCTGGTGACCTCCTATGGTGAATGATCACATATATAATATTTCAGATAATAATAAAAACATTTTTACCTGTATAAAATTATTTTACATCTTCAATCTCTGATATATACTTTAAAGAGAACTTTACTGTGTTCACAGAACCAAAAGTTTTCACTTTATTAGACCATGGAGTTGATGAGAAGGAATAAGACTAGAGAATTAGTTTAAATTTTGTAGAGATAGGTCTCCAAAGATAAAAATAAGCCAAGCCACTCACTGTTTTTATAATCCTAGAAAACTAGCTCTTCTCATAAAGGGCAATCAGGGATCAAAAGAAGGATTAGATAACCCAGAATAGACAGTTCAGCAGAAACTTATTCCTGGAACTGGTGAAAAGCACACAGCTCAGATCCTCCTGATAATACTGACCCAGCTATGCTGAAGTCCTTTTAGTTTTGTTTTTGTCATTGCCTTTTTCTGAAGCATGCCAGGCTTTATAGTTCCTATTGCTATGAAATTAAACATTTTACATACAAGATATACACACTATTATGAAAACTGAAAGTACAAAGTTTCGAGAGACATACAACCTAAAAGAATGAAAGGAAGCAGAGACTTCTGTCTGGAAATAAATCAAACACTATGACTCTACACTATGGATTACTCAGGACTAAATATGATCCATTGCATGGGGTATATTCACAGGAAATGACAGCAAAGATGAATTTTCTCCTGCTCTAACTTGTGAGAAAAAAAGTTATTCTGAGGACCATGAAGGAAACATTAGGCCATGATCAGGAAATGAATCACGATTCTCTGAAAATACTCACATATGTCTTTGCCTCTATAGTTTGACATGTCCTTGTTCCTGCTTAAAAAGCTGCCTGAGGTCTCTGTGTTGACAGCCCTGGGCTCCTTCCAAGCTCAAATTTATTCCATGTATTCTAGCATTTTCCTTCATCACGTCATCATTCTCTTACTTCAGAGTTCTAACAGCACCTACAATCTTTTCTATTTCTTTAAACACTTTTTTTTCTATTTTTATTTTCTTGTTAATTTTTCCTAATTCTTCAACCAGTAAACATTTGTTTTAGATTACAACTACGTCTAACTCATGTGGTTTGTATTTTTAGCACATTACCTAACAAGACATGCTCAAAGCGCTGGGAGACTATCTGCTTTTGGATTCCAGAGCCGGCTTTTTGCTAAGTCAGGCCTGACTCTTCAGTGGTCCATTTTTTACCCCCATAATCAGTTCCTCATATCAAAATCAAGAAAAATAAAATAAAATCTTCATCCTGTTACTTTGGTAGCTTTGGAAAAGATAATAATGGGAAAAGATATAATTGTGGAAAATGTGCCAATTAAAGTCAAATTTCTGTAGAAATGATTAAAATGGCAAATTTTGTATTATATATATTTTGCCAATAAAAACAAGCTCTCTGTTCAGTTTTTACACAACAACATTTACCTCTGTATCAACTTATTGGACTAGAAGGAACATGAATAAGTCACTTATATCTCAGAATGTGCTGATTATGCTTTAATATCAGTAATAAGAAAAAAGAAGCCACATGTTATGTTAAGTAGTTCAAAAGTGCATGCTACGAACGATGTTTAGTTTCGCAGACAAAACAGCATCCCTCCTTCCTTTAAAAGAATTTTGCACAGATTCACTCACTACCATATTGACAAGTCTCCAAAATCTAATAAGAGTTCTTCTCCAGGAATAATCCTTTTTGTTCAATTGGTTGACACTTTTTCAAACATGAAAACAAACAAGCAAAAACCTCACATGCATAAAAACCACACTCTTAAGGTAACAGAAAATATTTTAAGAAATAAAGACTATGAGAGTAAAAGTTGTCTTCTTTTTTTTTAAAGAGAGCTTTGCCTTAGGGCATGTGTGTTCATCAGAGAGAAAGAGACGGTTAGAGGGAAAATGAGAAATCTCACCCCAGTGAGGATGGCCATGCTGCAATCCCTTCTCCTCCATTTTCCTCCAGGGATCTTTGGGTCCTCATGCACACACATCTGAACTTGAACCTCAGTTGAGCATGTGGAAATCCAGTGATGTAACAGTTAAGCCATTTGCTGGTTGTCTATTAAAATACTTTCCCAGGGCTAGCAGATGGCATAGCTCTTTTATCACTGGACTCTCACATGAGCAAATGCAGTTCGAGTCCTGGACCAAGTGGCTTAAAACTCACTCTGGGCATGTGTCCATGTGTGTCCAAGATTCTGGGAGGTGAATGTAGAAGGGATTGTGATGTGGCCTTCCCCCCAGGGAGAGATTTCACACTTTCCCTTTTACCGTCTCCATCTCTGTCTCTGTCTCTCTCTCTCTGGTGAGTGCACATACCCTAAGGCAAAAACACCTAATTAAAAAGAATTCCTTTCAAATGGACTAAATTTAAATTAATCTATCAGAGTTCAATAATAACCTACACCCATTTTACAAGCAGGGGAATATTAACTCAAATTAAAAACATACATAAGGCTAAAAGTAGCAAATAAGACCAGACGGTGGCACTGTGTGAGACTGACCCAGGTAGGCAGGTAGCCCGTTCGAGTCCACAGACCTTCCTGAGTACTCAGGCGAAAGTGGGCCCATGATCTGGCATGGTAGAAGCTGGGGTTGGATAGCAGCATCAGGACCCTGTTGGAAGTGCTACATCCGAATCTTTGCTTTCCTCTCTCTTACTCATGGCATAAATAAATAGGCTTTAAAAAAAAAGGAAACGGCTAGGGGTCAGAAGAAGGCATAGTTGTTTAGGTGTAGGATTCCCAAATGGCTGACCACAGTTTGAGTCCCAGACCTAACAGGTGGAAAACTATGCTGGCATGGATGCATGCATGCCCAAAATCCCAGAAGGAGAATGAAGGAGAAGGGATTGTGGCATGGCCACCTCTCCCCATGATTTCTCAATTTTCCTCTCTGTTTCTCTCTGGTGAACACATACACTCCATGACAAAAACCTTTAAAAAAGAGAAAGGAGAAAGAGAAAGAGAGAAGAAAAGAAAGAAAGAGAAAGAAAACTCTTAAACTGCCTTACAGAGTGATTAAACTCTAAAAATAAAAGTAATAAATAAAAGCAGGGAAAAAAGGTATCAACAGATTGGTTAGATATTTTTTCCTGTATTATCTATATTCTGGATGTAAACTGATTTGTCCTTCAAGTAATCTTTGTTTTTCTCCCATAAGTTTCAAGTAATCTTTGTTTTTCTCCCATAAGTTTGCTCGGGATCTTTCACAGCAGGGTGAAAAAAAGAGTGAGAAATGGAGATGAATGGTGATATTTACACAGTAAATAGTACCACTTGGTACTAAATGGCAATAAATAAACAATATCAGAAAAAAATCCGGTTTCCAAATCTGATGGGGACAGTTACTGAGCAACATCTCTTTTCATGTAGTCACTGGGTTGAGACAAATTTAAGAAGCCATTCTAGGAGAGCATGAAGAGAATTTTCAAAAACTTGTTGGGCTGGGCCAGCAGGTGGCATAGTGGTTAGGGTGTTGGACTTCCACAAGGTCTACCCCAGCCCAAGGCCCTGACTCAGAGGCTTGAAACTCATGCCAGGCACATGCTCGTGCATGCCCAAAACTCCAAGAGGAGAAGGGATTGCAGCGTGGCCATCCCTCCTGGGGGGTGACTTTTCTCACTTTCTCTCTCTCTGTCTCTCTCCATCCATCTCTCTGGAGAGTGCACACACCCGATAGCAAAAACTGTCTCTTTAAAAAAAAAAAAAAAGCTTGTTGGGAACCCATTTCTAATCTCTCTTCTTCCACTTTTGTTTAACAATGGAATCTTTTTCCTTCACTGGCTTCATTTAGCATTCTACCCAACTCACCACAGGAAGCGCACAGACCAAGGGTCAAGGGCTGAATCTAAGACGACTTAGAATGTGATTTCATGGAAAGGTTATCAATCACATTCTCTTTTTCCTCTTTATAGACAGAAACTTATTTTTATTTAAAAGGTAGGTCTGAAGCCAGGAAAGGTAGCTAGCATGTGCAGTAGTAAAATATGATTCTGCAAGGCAGTCGCACATAGGAAGGATCCTGATTCAAGTGCAGGGACATCCCTAAATATGCAGGGCTCACTCTGGACTATGATTGGGGTTGGCTCAGAGTGAATTGTAGCAGAAAAACCCTGTTATGGGTGCTCTCTCTCTCTCCCTTCTCCCTTCCCTCCATTCCTTTCTCTCTCTCACTCAGAAGAAATAAACTAAAGGGCCAAAGAAAGAGGTTAGGTTTGTGTTTTTCTCTGGGAAAAAAACCCAAAAAACAAAAAAACTGTGTTAAATTTTAATTGTATTTTCTTTCTTTTTTTGGAGAGGTTTTTGCTATAGGGCACATGCGTTCACCAGAAACACAGAGAGAAACAGAAATAGAAAGCGAGAAATCACCCCCCTGGGGGATGGCCATGCCGTAATCCCTTCTCCTCCATTCTCCTCTGGGGATCTTGGACACGCACACACATGCGCCCGGCATGAGTTCACGCCACCGGGTCCAGGACTCGAACCGCGGTCGACTACATGGGAATTCAGCGACATAGCCATTACGCTAACTACTGGTCCATTAATTGTATTTTCTTTAATTGCTGTCTAAATCCTGGAATAAGTAGACTCTGCAATAAAAACTTTGTATATGGAGAGCCTTTTACAAACTGTTTCCACCTTCATTCCTATATCTCAGCCTCAAAAACAAATAGGCATTGTGAATTGTTATCATCTCCAATGAAAGATAAAGTGAGGCCAGCCCACGGCATGATGTTTAAGGCAGCTGGATTCCACGTGGCTGACTGTATGGTTCAAGTCCTAGACCCAGTAACTTAAAACATGCCAGGCCCATGCACGTACATGTCCAAAAATCTCAAAAGAAGGGAGAAACAGAGGAGAAGAGACTGTAGTGTGACCATGCAACCGTGCTCCAGCGGGAGGCTTAGGCGGGTGAGGAGGGGGAGGTATTTCTCTCTCTCTCTCCAGGGAATAAATACACCCTCTGGAAAAACTTTTAAAAATAAATAAATAAATAAGAGAGGCCAATAGAGGAAGGACAGCTGTCCAGCTTCCACCATTATAAATGACAGCTCTGGATCTAGAATTAAGTTTTTCTGATGCAAAGTCCACCCTTTTTTTCTGATACTGTCAGCTCAATTATGATACTTATTTTAGAGGAGCAATTTAGTTCCAATGTTATAGATAAATTAGGGAACAATTTGAGCATGATGCAAATCTCACAATTTGCTCATGCCTAATTTCATTCATAAGAAACATTTAGTGAGCACAGAGCCCCTAGAACACGCAAAACACACACATTTCAAACAGACCTCAGTCCACCAGTGTGGTAAGTCACACCCGCCATATCTCCTGCTCCGACTTTCCCACCGTCACTTCACACACCTTACAAGTTGCATTACTTTGACACTTACAACTAGAGGCAAATGGCAGATCTCTTGCAAAGTAAAGTGTCAAATTTACTGTACTATTTCTGTATTTTCTAACCACTTAACACATCTAAACTTAGTTACCATTTTTTCCTTATAATAGGTTCCTACCTTTCTTTTAATGTGTTACTGACAAAGTTTTTTCCCCCACAAGCCTCATAGTTTCTGTGTGATTTTCAAAATGCAGTGACTGTAGGGGACACATGCTGTAACCGAGCTACTACACATCAAATTGGAGAAAAAAACAGAATCGAGAATTCTGAAGCAGTTTTTCTATTCAGGCACAAGCAAAGGGTTGAGTCCCAAAAGTCAAACAAAAATCAAAAGTATATTAAGTCCAAGTATTTGTTCTACCAAATGATCTTTCCTACATCACGTAACAACAGAGCCTATGCTACCTCAGACTTAACTGAGTTGTCCTCTGATTAAACCTCAATGAAAAGAGATTCCCTGATTTCTATAGGAAATCCACTTATTCTTTTGAACTCTTCTCTGGCTATTTATTCTGTAAGACTAGATTAAATCATTCAAATATAGGATGGCCATTTCTGTATGTATCTTCTCAGAAAATGGAGAAAGGTCTATCAAAATCCTGATTATTTCCTAACTTAATAAAGAACTATGCTTGGGAAAACAGTCATATATTCTTAACTGGATTCATTCATTTACGCAGACCACAAATGCTTATTGAGCATCTACTATGTGCCCAACATCTTCTAGAGCCAGAGACTAGCAATAAGCCAAACAGGCATGGTTTCTGGCGCCATTAGACTTATGGACTATGGGGAGGGCTGTTGCCAGACAATCATACAGATAAACATACAGTATAAACTGATGGCTAGTTAAGGGTTTGCTGAAAGCCAATAGCAAAAGGAATTGATTTTATTTGGTGAGTCAGAGGAAGGTTTCTCCAAGGTAGTGACATTTAAACTGAGACCTCCGTGGAGACTAGATGATACCATGAGAAGAGAAGAGACCAGCACTCCAAGCAGAGTGTGCAGCGAGAGAGGTCTTTTTTCACATGTGGACAGAGAGAAGGAAGAGCAGGCCAGAGTCGCTGGAGCATGGTGAGAAAGAGGGCTGGGAGGGGCATGTGACACGGGTAGGTAAGAGTGGGGTTAGAATATGGAGGACATGACTATCTCATGATGGACTAGGGACTAGGATCCTGAGTAAAACAGTGACTTCTTACCAAGGTTTACTCAAGTGAAGAAATTTTGCAAAGGTCATTCTGATTAGTGTGTAAAACCAGAACTAAATGAATAGGCTAAATTACATAGTGGAAAGATACTTAACAGAGATAGGTAAATGCTACCAGCTTCTCGTATGAACGGCAGCACCTACTAGGCAAGTGATTTTGGACAAGCCACTTAAATGCTAAGCTCATTTTAATCTAGTTTCTTCAGTATATTGGAAAAGTGAGATCTTCCAAGCCAATTTCATTGTATCACTGGGAGCAATGAGCAAAGTAACATTTCACAAAGCACTTTGATAAGCTGAACTTCCAGGGGGCTGGATGGTGGCATGCCAGTAACATAAAGCTCTGCAAGGCTGCCCTACACGGGAAGGTTCTAGGTTTGCATCAGAGAGTTTCCTGAACACGCCAGGCAGGTGTGTGCCCATTTTTCAGGGCTGGCTAGGGAATATAGGTGTCAAGATCATGTTGGGGTAATGTCTCAGTCTGTGTCTTTATGTCTATTGCTTAAGAAAGAAACTTAAAAGAAATGGAAACTTGAAAACTGTAACTGACCAAGTGGGTAAGCAGCCCAATGCACACAGTAACCAATTATGAACACATCAGAGTTTGAGAATAACAAACATATTTTATTTGTGGAGATGGCAAAGCAGGAGGCAGGAGAAAGTTTCTCATACTTTGTTCTGCCTCGCAGAATAAAAGTGTGTGGTCAGCTTTCTGTCTGGTAGACTCAGCTGACATTGCTTATGTACCAGAAGAAAGAACTTTCTATGAATATTCATGAGGAAGACAAAAGTTTAGTGTGTAGTCACAACAAACTTATTGAATCTACTTTAGGGGTTAGGGCTTGTTATGGTGGGGGTGAAGATAATATGTTGTCCAATAGAATTTATTGTCATAATTCTTTGGGTTCTAAGTATCACATCCTCGGTACCTGGAAGATGGGTCTCCTCTGCACACTTGTCTGCATCCTAAAATAAACAACCTTGTTAAATAGGCAGAGCAAAAGGAAGGAAACGTTAAAAGAGAACAAGCTTTTCGACTTGGGTCTCCAACTGTCTTTTGATTGCTTTTACCACAGCGCTATAGGTCTCACATAAAAATGAGATACACCAAATTGGAATGAGGTAACTTACATCGCTTACTGTATTTCAGCTACTTTTGATAAATTCATTAAAAACTTTAGTTTTAAATGATCACTGTGTTTTAAGTAACTATTGTACTTACATCTTTTTTTTTTCTTTTTAGTTTTCAGAGGGAGAAAGCATCAGTGGGGCACAGTCACATGTGATCCCTTCTTTTCCATCTGTCCATCCTGTCAGAATTTGGGGCACACATACACACATGTCTGGCCTGTTTGTCAAGACACTGGAACTAGAACTTGAACCATGATTGGTGATGAGGGATCCAGCTCCCTTACCATTACAGGCTGGCCTACTGATATATTTCTTTTAAAAAGTTCAAAAATGTGTTTTTCGGGAAAATTATACATTGATACTGAGGAGAATATATTTTGAATTCATTTTTAATGTAAGAAGAAAAAAAACGTAATCACAGATGCCATGTAGAACATATATAACCCTGCATTTGGCCTTCCCTGAAAGACATTATTTTTAATCCCATTACCTAGTATGATTTCAAACAGATGGCTTGATGTTTGGTGTGCCAAAACTATAAGGGGAAATTAAAATATTAACACTCAAAATCAAATATAGAAAGTCAATAAATATCTCAATTCAAGGTCTAATTATATATGGTGATCTTCAGGACATCAGTGGGTGATAATACTGGCCAAGTTAGTTAAGGATGATTCAAAGATTCTCCTAAAGAAATTTTCTTTCCTCATTGCAGAAATTGTACCGAGATCATGCATTCCATGTGTTAAGTAATATATCACCACAATAATGGAGGCATTTCCCACTACTCTCCCAGCACTTTACAGGAGTCTTGCTCAGCATCATGAGGCAACAGCTTGTCTTGAGTTGTTCTGACCAACCCAACACCTGAGAGACACATGGTAATAGAGAGATATATTCACTATAGGTTTGTTTCAAAAGATTTTCCTAAAACGTGTTCAAGTCATAATATTAGAGAAATCACCCCACTGGGGGGGGGGGGGCCATGCCGCAATCCCCTCTCCTCTATTCTCCTCTCAGGATCTTGGACACTCATGCACATGAGTCTGGTGTGAGTTTTAAGCCACCGGGTCCAGGACTCAAACCGCGCTCGACTACATGGGAGTCCAGCGACATAGCCATTACACTAACTGCTGGTCCCCATGTTCTAATATTTTAAGTAAGTAGTACTTTGTGAAAGTACTATTTTCATGGGGAAAACATTAATAGTCTTAGATCATGAAAGGATTTTAAACATAGTAAGAAAAGAACATAGGCCATTAGAGAAGGCCACAGGGATTAAATGGTATTTCTAGATATTGATGGAAGAAATATATATGAGCTCATTTAAGAAATGAAATTTGGCAAAAAAAAGTTATATGCTATGGGATGGGAAAAACATTGTTTAAGTTAAACAGACTATTGGAAAAGATAAAGATATTTAATTCAATGATACAAACATAAGACCCAATAATCAATTCAGAACATCTATGTCTGCTTAGAAATGCTGATTAATTGGTGTCCATAAAGTCATAGATATCTTCATATATTCAATCAACACCCAGTCTACACTGAAACATATTAAGAATCACAGAGAGCCAGTTATGCTTCTAATTCTCTTGCTACCTGAGAATCTAAAATTGACAACTATTTTTTTTCTTTAGAAGTCCATAAGCCAAACATATCAGCAGAAAAACTGTTTTTATAAAACCTAGTATTTTAATACAAACTTTCTACTAATCAGTTTCTATCAAATCAACAAAATATATCTAAACTATGCCATATTTATTACATGTAATTGGGGCCTCATTTTTGGTTTTTAACACAAATTGCAATGTATTTCCTCCATAAAGCTCTCTGAACTCAATATCCTCATTAGTTATGAAAGATTCAGTTATTCTAGAAGCAGAGAAACAGATAAGGAACTTGAGCATTGATTTTTTTTAAAGCCTGTACTGTTGGCTGTAATAGAAGAATCAGAATCAGATTTTGAGACGCTAGGATAAAAACAGTCAAGTATATCTGCAGTGTTGATAACATCACCCAAGAGAGACAAAGCTCTTACTCTAACTAAAAATGATGCAGGGCTTGCTTTTAAAGAAATAACAAAATAAAACAAAACAAGAAAATAATGAGGTGAGGAGGAAAAGTGTGAAAGAGAGAAATAAAGAGAACAAGAGGCAGATCTGGGGATTAGACATTTCAAGGGTACAGAAAATAGATGGGCACTTGAATGGGTTTTAAAAATGTCTTCAACGGGGGACCAACAGTTGGCTTAATGGCTATTTTGCTGGACTCCCATGTAGTCGACCGTGGTTTGATTCCCAGACCCAGTGGCATAAACTCACGCCAGGCGCGTGTACATGCGCACCCAAGATCCCGAGAGAGAAGAATGGAGGAGAAGGGATTGCTGTACGGCCATCCCCCTGGGGGGTGATTTCTCACTTTCTGACTCTGTCTCTCTCTGTCTTTCTGGTGAGTGCATGCACCCTGCATCAAAAACCTCTCAAAAAAAAAAAAAAATGTCCTCAATGGCAGGCAGGAGCTCTCCAGAAGAGCAACAGAGGAATCACCCCATATGACTAAATTTTCTTTGGCAAATATCATGTATGTGTTTATTATTTAGCAAAAGGATGTGGACTTTGGAGGAGAAATATTTCTAAGGTAGGTTGTGAAGAAAGGTAAGAAAAAATGAAGATTGGCATGTAAGGATTGATGCAGATTTTAAAGGTAGAGTAGAAAAAGATTGTGGAATCCTACACAGAGAAAATTACATCTTTTTTGTGTGTGTATGTATAGTCAGTGATCTTTAATATTTATCAACTAGGGCAACAAACACAATGAAGAAAACATTGCTTTCACCAAAAAAAGTAATGCAGTTCAATTTTAATATCTTCATACAGCAGAAACTACAGCGTGGAAATTTACGTATTGCTCTATTTCTTTTATCTTTCAACAGATGAGGTCTTTGTTGGTTGCAGGGGTTACAAAGGTATGAGGCTAATAGCCTGGACTCCCATTTAATTTCCCCATTAACTTGCTATGCAATCTTGGAAATACATTTACCCTCTCCAGATCTACTTCTAAAATGCTAAGGCCATTTTAATTCTCACATTTTATGCAGCTATGAAATTAAGCCACAGTCATAAAAACAAACAAACAAACAAAAAAACCGCAGTTGGGCCAAGCAGTGGTATAGCAGTAATACAACTGGGCCCACAAGGGAAGGTCCAGAGTTTGCACCCGAAGACTCCCCTTGAGCACACCAAGTATGCACATGTGTACCTATGATCTGGATTGTATCACAATATGAAGACCTCGGGGTTGTATCACAATATGAAGACCCTGTTGGGGGGTTGTGTCTAATGGAGGAAATAAACTGTAAAAGTAAACGAGAAAAGCATAATTGCTAATGGTACAAAGAGTGTAAAGAGATGAAACATGGGAAAGCTTCCAGTGCCAATGTGGAGCCACGTCTCTCAGACCCAAGCCAAAGCAGAACCAAGACGACATGAGAGAGGAGATTTCAGACTTGTATGTCTGAAATAAGAACTATCAGGAAGATTTTTAAAAAGTCATTATGCACAAATGCCTGATAAGACTAATCATTCTCTGACAGCCCACACACACACACACACACACACACAATCCAAATTGCTTCTATGGAGATTTCTCCACAGCAACCATCGGCATGAACAATGAGGAATCACCAGCTTCTATAACAATAAAGCACCTCTGATTAATAAACTGTTTCAGGACAGTTTGTGTGAACGTCTCCCTTTTTTCTTTGAGAGCTTCCCCTTGCTCTAATTCCCTTGAATATGCATATGATCCATCATCACAAACATATTTTGGATTATAATCCCTTGCTCATTCCTGAAAAATCTCATTTATTTTGAAAATCACTCTCTGTTGTCAGTTTATTAACGGACATTATAGGTTTTAAATGGTCTGTGTGTGCATACACATATGTTGGGTGTTTGAGTATGAGTATCATCATCTGATGATGAAAGTGACAGCATCCCTGTTATGAAGAATCAGGTTAGATTAAAGAATCAGGTTAATCTAGATTTAAGGGGCATGGTTTTCTTGACGAGTATAATACACACAAGGGGATGAGAAAATGACTTTGGGCATTATATAACTGGGAAGAAAAGTGTTAAAATAGACTTCAGAGGCACTGGTTTTAATTTAGTTCCCAAACAATTGCAAGTCTCTTTAGGTTTTAAGGAGAATAACAGAATCTAAATGATGTTTGAACAAGATAATTCTCCTCAGCGTGGACTCCAGAAATGATAGACTACCATGACAAGAACGAGATGATTATTTCTGTCATTCATTAGCAATGGTTCCTTGAGTTAGAAAAGGCTTTTCCAAAGGGTTTTCTGGCTCACTGCCTCTCTGATTTCCACTATCTTCTCAGAAACCATTTCCTCCCAATAACTGATCGTAGGGTTTGACCAAGGGAAGTAAAACAACAAGTTCTAAACCAGGTAGGTGGCAAGCTTGTTGTCAACAGTGAAGTTCCTGAAGTTGACACTCACTCTCCCTTACTCCATTGTTTTCCTTGAGTTTATTTGGTCAAAATGCACCACTCTCAACTTTGAAAACAGCTTCCCTGACTTGACCAATGGGTCCTTTTATAAGAAGTCAATGACTCATTCTTCTCCCATGGTCACAGATCTTTCTCTGTTGTCATGTTAATTGATCACAATTAACAGCAGCTATTAATTATTCAATCCTCTTGGGGGTTCTCAGAAGTCAATTTTATTAAGTGCTTTCTACTTGATTGAAGTCTTAAGTATTTTTTTCTGTAGAGATTATTTATCTCATATAAGGAAGGGGTAGCAGTTAGGGTTGTTTTGTTTTGCTTTTAGCAATTTTTACTTCCAGTTTTCTGTCCTGAACCATCCGTGCACTTTCTAGTGGGACACTAGATTTAGTCTTTTCCCATTTTACCCCAGCTCTGTTCCTTTTCTGTCTAAACTCAATAATGACTAATAAAGAAGGAGTGGATTTCCTAGCTGATCTAGGTTCCATCTCAAACTTTGAGATACTACGTTTCTCTCTTTGTTCTTTATTATAGAGGATTCCAAGACCTTAGATTTTCTCATCTACACTCCAATCTTGAATGTCTGCTCTATTTACTACAGAAGTTAACTCTTTCTCTGCCTTCTCCATCCCAATGTCTTTCTTACTTCACTGTTAACCTGATATAGGGCTTAGCCCACACACTGGTATTCTTAATATTCAAATTAGCTTTTTAAAAACTCCATGGTGTCTGGGGCCAGCAGATAGCACAGTAGTTGAGGTACTGAATTTTCAATGGACAACTCAGTATGTTCCTGTTCTGAACCCTGTGGCCTGAGAAACAAGCCTGATGCATGTGCATGTGTTCCCTCCGAATTCCTAACAGAATAGAGAAGGGATTCTGGCAAGACCATTCCCCCAGAGGGAGGGGTGATTCCCAACCCTCCCCCCTTTTTTCCTCTCCCTCTGGCTAGCACAGGTGTCCTATGGCAAAAATAATAAATAAAAAATAAAAACAAAAAGACAAAAGAAATTGTAAATGTCTTCTTTGCTAAGCATTTTGCATACATGATTATCGTTCTGCCTCTTTAAAGATCATACTTTAGAACGGAATGAGGCCCTGTTCTTGGTAACGAAACCCCGTAGAATACTAACACATGGCTCAGTATTCTAGAAGTGTTTAATAAGCACTTGTTGAGTTAACCTGAATCCTCTTGATCTCCCACTACTTATTTTCCTCAGTTGGCAGTCAGCCCTAGGTTTGCAAAGTTTCCATCAATAACAACTTTTATTTGTAATCCTGTCTCTGAAGCTAAGGTGATGAGATTTTCTTTGGTTTAGAAACAGACTGTAAATATATCACTCTGCGGTTTTCTTTCCCTTACCATTGCCTTTTCTCGACAGCCCATAGCTTGCAACCCCAACTTCGTATTTGAATCTCTTACGTGATTAGTCACCTTTACTCATAAATCATTAAGTCAAAAATTTCATTTTTTGGAGGATTTACAATGGCTTCCTTATAAAGCATTTATAATTCTGTTTTTATTTTTGTTTGTTTGTTTGTTTGTTTTGTTTTTGGATCATACTTTTTACTGTTATTTTCATTCACCCTACTAGGTTTTATAGAATTGTGAGAGGGGAAAACCTATTCAGAATTAGAATCCTTGTTTTCTCTGTGGTTGGAATCCTAATACCCGTCTTTCTTTGGTGAATGGGAATAATTATGTATATGGGAAATTAGAATATTTGCTACGATAATTATTCACTCCTCTAAAAGAGGAGAACAATTATAATGTCATTGACAGGCTGTATAAGGTACTATTGCAGCTTTGGTTTAAAATCTGCCAGAGAAATGGCTTCTAGGACCTTGGTAATTAATATTAATTTCTATCAAATACTTATTCATTTGGAAAATACATTTGCATGTCTTCCATACTTTTTGCTGCACTGTGGAAATTTTCTTGAAATAATATTTTTTTAAAACAAAGCCCTGAGAACATCTACAGTGCTTTCTCCATAGCTATATCATCTATTATTTCATAGTAGACTACATTAGACACCTGAACATTTTAAAACATGAGTTTTAGCAGTTTGCCTTATCCTTGTTAGCAAATGCAAACGTTCACATTTTATCATGCCATTAAAAGGTCAGCCAGAATATTTAAAAGATCAATGTGGAACTAATCACAAGCTTTGGTTCAATGCTTTAGTATTTTATTTCATAGAATTACCCAACTTAGAAGAAATTGAAAACATTATATGTTGAATAATTAGAGTTTGTATTATTTCTGGGAGGTAAGGTTAAACAGAAATATCATTTTTATGAGGAAATCATTAAAGGCCTATAAATGAGCTGAGTGAGCACAGTTAATCTGCAAAAATGGAAAATGGTTACTCTTAAAAGATAATCTGAATGCCTCTTTCTAAAAGCACGCTTAACCCTTGGTTAATCGTGTAAATGTTGGAGAATGTTTTGATAGAGAATTTCTGTTTCTGAGAGGTGGCAGTCACCAGAGCAAGCAAATGGGAAATACAGCCCCACCTAGAACAAAAACTACTCATGAAAACAGGCCAGTATGAACTGCAACCAGCACAGAGTGTCTGTCTGACGCCCAACTGGCGTGGAAGAGCTCTCAGGGAAATGCTGACCTCGTGGCTGCAAGTCTTTGGTGCACTTTAAGGGAGTGTCAGAAATTGTGCTCTCAGGTGCCCTCTTTGTAATCCCCTGGCTTCTCCCTGGTTTCCACTCTGGGCTGAACCTTTAGCCTCTCTCCTTCAGAAGTGCTGTCTCCTCGAAGGCTTTGTCAGACTTGACTGAACACAGCAAGAGCTATTTTTCCACATGGACACATTAATTTCTATTCCTTTCTATAGGCTTTACACTCAAAGGGAATTGGAAGTTTTTCAACTAGAAAAGGTGCTTTAGATCATCAAGTTCAACAGAGGTCCTAAGAGGTGCTAATTTGTCCATAGGTATCCAGCCCATGGTGTTGTACACACAGAAGATCAAACCCCAATCTCCAAAGTCTCCTTTTCCAGCCAGATGAGAAAACAGATTTTGAAGAGCTTTGTAGAAGTGTGCTTCTGGACCAGTAAGATTTTTATGTAAAACTTTCATCTATATTTATAGGTTACTTTCCTTTGCATTATAAACCTTCATCTATAAGCTCAAAATTAAACCTCTGCGTGAAGATGAAAAAGTGACTGGACAGGTCATAAAATATTTTCATCAATATTATATTAGTATGTTCATTTTCCAGGTTTTTGCCATAGGGCATGTGCGTTCACCAGAGAGAGAAAGAGAGAGAGAGACAATGAGAAGAAAAGGGAGAAATCACTTTTGGGGGGATGGTCATGCACAATTCTTTCTCCTCCATTCTCTTCCTGGAATGTTGGGAATTCATGCACATGAATCTGACATGATTTTCACACTGCCAGGTCCAGGACTCAAACCACAATTAGCCATGTGGGAGTCCAGTGCCTAAATGACCATGCCATTTATATTAATATCTTTAATATTAATATCTTTATTAATATCTTTAAAAGCCTTCCTAAAATTTTTGCCTCCGTCTTCAGGAACCAACAATATTAGTTTTCTTTATTTTGACCAGGTTTTGAATATGTTAGAAAATATGGTTCCTTCACTATTTTTTTTTTTTAAAGACAGAGTCTTCCTATATATTAGCTACACTGTCCATGAGCTCCTGATCCTCCTGCTACAGCCTTCCAACTAGCTGGAACTACAGGCACAATGCCATGACCAGCTTTTAAAGTGGGCCAGGAACCAAACTTGTGCCTCCCATGTAGCCTGCCAAGGAGCAGCATCTACTAGTGGCAATACTGCAGCTGGGCTGGCGCCTTCATTTTTACAAATCAAAAAAATTGGCTCATTGTTTGACAAGTGTTATGGTTTTATATAGGTAAGTTTTCTAGGATTTATGATAAAAAAATAATAATACTGAACACATACAAAGAAAACATTCCAACTACTGAGGGTTGCCTGCTGTTACGTATCATTGTCAAGCGAAACAGATGTACCATACACAAGTGTGCTATACGAGGTGTGTGAGTCATCCATATTTCTATGACTACAATAGTGGCTATCACTCTGGGGCCAGGGAGATTACAAAGGATCCGCCAACTGCAAAGGGTTCACAGCATTGAGAACTCTTTATGTAAAGTTATTAGGTAAATAAAAATATAAGAGCTAGAACATGGAGACTGTGGCTTTTTTTTTTTAATGTAGAAAGGATCCCTCTATTAAACAAGATGGTGACCAATGATATTAAGTCCAAGTCAAAGCTAGTGCCAGCAGCCCCACTGATATGTTAGACAAGGAAATACATCTATAGATTTAAAGTGCACCTCTTATTGACAGAGAAGCTGCTAAAGTAATTCCAGAAAAATTACATGAATATAAATAAGAGAAAGAAAAACAGGACTATTTCTAGCACCACAAATAAGAATGACATTAGTGATGAAACCTGGCTGACTGTTAAGTAGTTTTCCTCTTGTCTCCACTGAATGTTTATAATAACACTAGACAGTAGGCACTAGCTCCAGTTTTTTTCTTTTTTTTAAGAGGTTTTTTGCTATAGGGCATGTGTGCTCACCAGAGAAAGTTAGAAACCAACCCCCGGGGGAGATGGTCATGCTGCAATCCCTTCTGCTCCATTCTCCTCCCGGGATCCTGGGCACACTGGGCATGCATGCATACAAGTTCAGCCTGAGTTGCAAGCCACCAGGTCTGGACTCAAGTGATCAATCATGTGGGAGTTCATCAATGTGACCATTTCGCCATCTGCTGGTCCCCCAGACTAAAATATCTATAAATTACAAAGTTAAGGCTACAATAAGTACATAGAAGAGCCAAGGTTGAGACCAGGAAACCTGATTCCATAGACTTAGAGCTTGCCTGCCTCCCGTATAAAGGAGTTTTTGCCCTGGTCTAGGAAACTTGCACTTCAAACAGTGAGCCAACTGAAGTATTTAAACCACTTCTTTCCTAGGACCAGCAGTTGGTGTAATGGCTATGTCGCTGAACTCCCATGTAGTCAACCACGGTTCAAGTCCTGAACCCGGTGGTTTACACTCATGCTGGGTGTGTGTGCATGTGTGCCCAAGATCCTGAGAAGAGAAGGAGAAGAGATTGTGGCATGGCCATCCCCCCTTGGGGGTGATTTCTTGCTTTCTATCTCTCTATGTCTCTCTCTCTTTCTGGTGAGCACATGCGCCCTATAGCAAAAACCTCTCAAAAAAACAAACAAATAAATAAACCATTTCTTTTCTAGGATCTTGTTAAGATATTGTAAGGTATAAAGAGAGAGTCTTAAAAAGAAAGAGTCAGACTTTATCATTAAGAATATTATAATGTGATTAGATCAAGACTATCACATAAGCAACTATTACTGACTGGGAAGGCATGACGTTCTAGACCAGGGATTGGCAAACTTTTCTTATAAAGGACGAGGTGGTAAATATTTTAGGCTTAAAGTCTCAACTATAAAACTAAGAGAAATTGTAGGGGGAACTTTTGAAGATACTGGAGTAGGCAAAGAACCCAAAAGCACAGACGATAGTCTCCAAAATAGAAAAGTGAGATTACATTAAGTTAAACAGTTTTTGCCAACAAAGGAGATAATTATAGTGAAAAGAGAACCATCAGAATGGGAGAAAATATTTTCACATTATTCCTCACACAAAGGATTAATATCTAGAGTATACAGGGAATTCAAGCAGCTTACTCATTTAAAAAAAGAAAAAAGATAATCCAGTTGAAAGATCGGCAAATGAGTTGAATAAACAATTCTCCAAAAAGGACTTACAAATGGCAAGCCATATTAAAAAAAAGTTCAGTCTCTTGTCATAAGGGAAATGCAAATTAAAACCACAATGAGATACCATTTAATCCTAGTTAGAATGACAAGGATCAAAAAAAATAAATAAATAAAGAACGACAAGTGCTGGCAAGGCTGTGGTGAAAAGGGAGCCCACTTACACAGTTGGTGGGAATGTGAACTAGCTCAATGTCTATGGAAAACAATATGGAGGTTTCTCAAAAACCTACAAATAGAATTTCCATATGACTCAGTAATCACACTCATTGGTATTTACCAAAAGGATAGGAAAACACTCCGTCAGAAAGACACTTGTATATCCATGTTTATTGCAGCAATATTCACAATTGCTAAACATTGAACCAATCTAAGTGTCCAAAAACTGATTACTAGGCTTAAAAACTATGGCACATATATACTATGAGATTACACAGCTCTAAGAAACAACAAAATCCTATTGTTCAACTCAAAATGGATGAATATAGATGATTAATGTTGAGTAAAGTGAGGCAGACTTTGAAAAACATGCATTTTATGTCACCATTCAATTTGTACTGAGTGTCTATACTTGATGACAGAGGTTGAGAGATCTGAAGATATGATGGTGGAGGAGATGGGTGTGAATGTTAAAGACTGTAAGGAGAACAAGTGATTGATAAAAAGAGTGGTGGAGGATGACTATGAGGAAAAAAAAATTTTGGAGAGAAATGTTTACTATAAGGCGTGTGTGCTTGCTGAAGAGTCAGAGAGACAGAAGCAAGAAATCACCTCCCCTCGAGAGGATAGCCATGTAGCAATCCTTTCTCCCCCCTTCTCCTCTTAGAATTTTGGGCATACATGCGCACACACACCCAGTGTGTTTTAAGCCACTTGGACCAGGACTTGAACCATACTTGACCATGTGAGAATCCAATGCCTTAACCACAACACCATCTGCTGGTCCTGAGGAAAAAAAATTTTTGGGGGGGGAAAGTCATGTCTGCTTAAAAAGTATTATTTGTTTGTTAGACTAGTGTGCAGATTGTTTCATAAATGCTTTATCAAACTATGAAAGTTCAGTAATTTTGAAGATTATAAATGATGTGTATCTTGTTTAACAAATTTAAAGAAAAGAAATAATTTTAGGTTTTACATTTATTTATTTATTTATTAGATATTTTTGCTATAGGACACATATGCTAGCCAAAGACACAGAAAGAGAGAAATCACACCCCGCCCCTCCCAGGGGGGAGGGCTATATCACAACCCCTTCTCCTCCATTCTTCTCTCAGGATTTTGGGCATGCACACACATGCATCTGTCATGAGTTTCAAGCCACCAGGTCCAGGACTTGAACCATAGTTGACCATGTGGGAGTCCAGTGCCTTAACCACTACAACATCTGCTGGTTCTACAGGCTTTTCATTCCATTGCATACATCTGTCCCAGCTCCTCAATTCTGCCCGTATAAAGTGGATATAGATCGTTTTTAACTAAGTGAATGTCTATGCATTTACAAAACCATCAGCCACAGTTTGTGGTCTCCTTGTCAAGATTTCCAGTTGACATATCAAAAAAAAAAATCAATTCTAATCCTTCGTATCCAGGAGGTGATATTTATTTTATTCAAAACTCATAAGCTTCTCAGAAGCCACAGGGTTGGGGCTTCTTATTATTGAGAAGCAAAAACAATTTGATATACCTTCCTCCAAATTAAATGAAATAGTGGTCACTGTCAAGAATGAAAAAAAGTAAATTTGCATTTTCCAAAAAGGATGAACCTTTCAGCAAGTCTGGAAATGATGTAATATTTGTGCTTAGCAGTGTGCTAAGAACCAATGTTCTATCTATCCCTGTGTGATTACAGCTCTGTAGAAAGGCAGCAGTTTCGTGTTATACGTAGAGTTTCATTTTACCCTTTGGTGTTGAGCCATTAGCCAGTGTGTCCTATTCCCAGTTAGGAATAGATGGTTCCCCCCGCTGGAGGGAGACAAGAATGCAGTCCCTTGCTGCCAGTGCTAATTACTCTTAGATATTACTCAAGGTACTTTAATTCAACAATTTACACAGGGCCTACTTCATGTCAAAGTAGTCTTACTGTTAGATAATTTGAATCTTGGTCATAACATAAATGTGGACATATGATTATTTAGTCATATGGATTAACATTTGTTTTATTCTAATACTACAAAAACTACAGATTTAATGCTGACAGAAAATGACACCTTTAAATGCTTTTCTAGCATTTTCTGACGCTGAAATAAAATTTTAAGTCTAACCACTCATTAACAACAAACAACCAGAGTAAATGGAAAAGTCCCAAGTGAGTAGATTACTGGCTGTGGAAAAAAAAAATTCTCTCTATCTCTATTGAAAAGTTTTATATTTATTGAATGCTAAATAAAATAGTTTTCTTACATAATCAAATCATTTAAGTCTTCTATCTTGCAATGAGCTGGCTTAAGAGAGGAAGAGAAAATTTGCAACCTAGAATTTCTGCAGTCCTTAAGTCATGCTTTTTACCAATAACTTCACTCCCTTGATTGTGTATTTAGTTCATATTTTAAAGACTTCAAAACTTCAGATGTCTTTTTGTCTGTTACTCATTGATTGCTGTTAAACTAAATGTTTTTCACTCTGTAATCAATACTTTCTTACAAAAATAAGCCCAGGCATTGACAAACAACTCTGCAGCATATTGCAGCTTCCCCAAGAGTGGACAGCATGAAAAAATGCCACCCCCAAGAATGAAAAAAGATTGCATTGGCTCTAATGCTTATTACAAATTTTACAAGCTTCTTACAGGCAAATCATTCCACTGTAACAAGACTTTATTAAATTAGACAGCTATTGAATCGTAAGCTTTCTGAGAATAACAATTAATATGCCTTTGTCCTTTATTACTGTTTCAAACCACTGTAACCATACCACTCGTGTTCATTTTTACATCTTCTCCAGCAACACAGTTATTAAAGAGCAGCAGCCTGATTAAATACAGGAGAGAAGGCAGAATAAAATGTAAACAATGATGACACTGAGTTTCTGGAGAATCCAGTTTCAGAACAATTTTATGCAGCAATCCTGCCTTTTTAAGAACTGAAGTTTTAACACAGTTGGAACCCAAAGGGAAGGCATGTTTGAATCTGGGTCTTTTTGGTTTATATACTCTAAATGGTGAGCTCCATATTCTTTTATAAACATTTGCCTCTCAATTATTTGCTCATCATATGATTCACTCTCTTAATACAACTTCCAGGGGGAATCCATGATGGATTGAGGCAGAAGCAGCTGGACACATATCTAAGAGTGCTCCTGACATGCACCATGTGTAACTGTCTTCCTCCAATACTAACCCACTCAAGATTTATGAAATATACAACCCTATTTTCCATCAACAGGCATTTAGTTGTCTGGGGTAGAAACTAAAGCAATTTGAGAAAAATAAAACCAAACACTTCCAAATACAATAAACAGAAAAGCAAGCCCTTCAAGTACATATGTCTAAGATAAGCCATGTTCTCACCTTCATATTTGATGGCAAAATGTCTAAGATAAGCCATGTTCTCACCTTCATTTTTCTTGGCAAAAAAAAAAAAACCCTCAATGAATAATGATTTTTAAATCATTTGGACTTTGCATGTATTTATCTGTGACAAACAACAACAACAAAAATTTACAATTTTTTTTCAAGGTTTTTGCCATCGGGTGCATGTGCTTGATGGAGAGAGAAAGAGACAATGAGAGGGAAAATGAGAAATCACATTCCAGGGAGAAGGGCCATGCCACAGTCCCTTTTCTTCCTGGGATTTTGGGAATGTATGCATACACGCCTGGCATGATTTTTTAAGTTTCCAGGTCAAGGACTCGAACTGTGGCCAGCCATGTGGGAGTCCAACACCTTCATCAATACACCACCTGCTGGTCCCAGACATTTACAATGTTTATTAGTAGTTGATATCTTCTGCCAACAGAGATGGCCTGACATTACAGAGGCAATTCAATGAACCCATCTCAAGGTTTTTCAGAAGATGTTTTCTATTTCTTGCTTCAGAATAGCACCTCCATGCCATAGCTCAAAATTGCCAACAAGTGGATAGACAAACATAGGTCCTACAGCTGCACAGGAAAAGGCTACTTATGATTTGAGGAGAATTGAACTCATCATATCAAACAACATTTACCAAATATCTGCTAAACACCGGGAACTCTTAGAGATGCTGAAGGTAAGATACATCTGCTCATGAGTAAGAAGGCCAAAGTCGTATTTCAGGCACCTCACCACAAGTACCAATGTTCTCCAGACTTTAATATATAAAGTATTCTCTTCATCTCTTTATAATCTATGAGGGGAAAAATTAACCTATCAATATTACTGTGACTGAGAACAAGGGCAACATCCAGCTTGGGGAAAACTTTCTTACTGCCAGTAACTGTTTAATTACATGGACAAGAAGCTCCAGAATATGTAAAATTGGAGTCACTTTTAAAACTGCAGATAGTATTCATGAGACCAATAAAGTGGAGGGTACATGGACCCCTTTCATAGTCTTTCTTGGAGATATTGCTCAGATGTAATAGCGGTGATACATAACTCACTGTAGGCCCATAACCAACCAAGGCATGCATAGGAATGAACAACATCTGCATTCACTATAGTAAGCGGTCTCTTTCCCCTTGGTACATCCTGGCCTTTCACACTGCAGAGCTCAGTGTCTATCAAACCCCAAACGAAGGGAACCTGTAAACATATTTGATGAGCCAATTTATTTAATGAAATATCTAATGTATTTGAATAAAAAGTGATTCTAAGTCCTGTTTAGGCTACTCTTTAGCTTCTAACATTATTTATTTTGCCCTATAAAACATCTCTTCACTCTTGGAAGTATTGGTACCAAAGGGAGAAACAGTAACTTTTAATGAGTGCAGTTAGATCTTGAAATTTTTATCTGAAAACCATAAAGCTTTTAAAAATGAATTTGCAAATGTAATTGAGCCTCTAATAGCTGCTACTGATAGTAATTAAAGAAATCTCATTTCCCTAAATTAAACATAATGAAATGTTTTTCAAGATCAAATAAAACTAGAAAATGCTATCAGGCTGATAGAATTTGTCTCTGAAAGTAGTGTTCTGGAGTTTGCAGAGAGGCCTCAGTTGCCAACAAAAGCCAATGCTTTATAGGGTTATGGGTAATGTGGAAGTCATTTCCACTGGATCATATCAACTTTTATTGGCTGATAACTGATTTGAAAGCCAGTATATTGCAGGGCTTCACATCGCAGTGCTTATGCAAATGTAGCAGGCATCCTTTAAAATTCTTCCATTAGTGCCTTTAAAGAGTTTATTTAATTAAATGTTGCCAGCATATCCTCAGTTCAACTTATGCATTTCTCAGTCTTAATGTCTAGTTTTTACATCACTTTTGCTTTTCTTCAAGTGAAAGTGGCACTTGGGGGCCATACGGTCTGCCTTATCCAAGTCTCTGTTAATACACAGGTAAGTGCTTTAATTGCTGTCTCAGTCAGTTCAGGCTACTATAACAAAAATATCATAGACTTGAGACCAGCAGATGCCATAATGGTTATGTTGCTTGAGTCCTGGACCCAGTGGCTAAACCTGATGCCAGGCACATGTGCACATGCATGCCCAAGATCCTGAAAGGAGAATGGAGGAGAAAGGATTGCGATGTGTGCACTACCCTCCTGGGGGTGATTTCTCACTTTCTATCTCTCTGTCTTTCCCCTGGAGGGGAAAAACAAACAAACAAACAAACAAAAACTCTCTAAAAAACAAAAAAGAAAAATACATAATAACATAGACTAAGTGACTTAACAGAAATTGATTTCTCAGTTTTGGAGTTAGGGAAGTCTAAGATCAAGGTCACTTGGGATTCAGCTTCTACTCAAGGCTCTCTTCCTGGATGCCAGATGAACACCTTCTCCCTGGATCCACATGTGATAGGAACAAGCAAACAAGCTAATGACCTACTTATCTCCCAAAGGCTCCATCTTCAGATATCACCACTATGGGAATTAGGGTTTCAGGAGATGGGTTTAGACCTGACCAGACCACTCTCTCCCCATTTCTTGATGGTCTCCAGTTAAAAATACCTATATTTTCCTTCTTCATTTCAGCAATTTATCACCTTGGCAGTCGAAAAAGATTTTCTCATGTTTAATCAAAATATTTTATACCTTGATTTAATTCCTTGTCTGATTATTTGGACTTCTAGGAATTTAAGAAATAATTACTCTCAAATATTTTCATAAAAATGCTTTATTCCAGAAAAAAATAATTAGGTCGGTCTTAAGTCTCCTATTAATAGACATGTTACCTCTCGTATATGTAAAATCTTTTGTCTTTCCACTTATGTATGGTTGGTAGCACATGTATTAAATGGCTTGTCACACATTTTTTCAATGATTTTTGCCAAAGTTATCTATATTTTACATTCTCTTTTTTGTTTGTTTATTTATTTATACATTCAACCACCATATATTATTACAGCTTGTAAAATGAATTTCCCAGCATGAATATACTATATATTAGTCTAGTTAAAGGCGTTATCATGCACGCTATCATCAACAGATATGTTTCCATTTTCATGTCCCTTAAATGTTTTTTTTTTTATTTAAGAATGATAATCAAAGCCAGATATAGGTGTTGGACAGTAGCAAAATATAATGTTCTATGAGTTTAACCCAAATGGAAGGTTCAGGGTTTGTCTGGAGACCTCCTTGAGTATACCGGGCATGTCTGTGCCCACACTCAGGGCCAAATGTGGACTGCAGCACCAAGGCCCTGTAGGGGGTGCTGGCTCCTGTCTCTCTTACTCATGAAAGAAATATATACATGAACTTAAAAGGAAAAAAAAATTACAAAACTGTATGTCTACAATGACACCCAATTTTTTTCTCACATCTGTTCCCTGCTTATCTCACCCATTATCAGACTGCTCACATCAATTAATTCATTTATTGACTATTTAGTAATTACTTACTTGCCAGATACTCAATAGGTGCTACTGTTCAATTCAGAATAAGACAAGCTTCCTGTCCTAAAGAAACTTAAAATGTACTCAGTGATAACCCACTTTGATAGGACTATTATTTCCAATCATCCTACTTTGTGTCTGTGTTGTTCAATGTACAAATTAACAGTTCTCTATTAATACTCCTTTCAAAGTAATAGCTGGGAATGTGGAATATTCACTATCATTCATGCCCTATCCTCACCCCTGGATGAATGGCAGTCTTTGGCACAATCCTCCAATCAATTGTTTATTCATCAGTAACCTTGAGAGGAAAGAGTGATTACAAACTGCTAACTTAATAATAGAAACTACAGGGTTTCTTCAAGGGCTTCAGAGGGCAAATATACTCAATGCTATAATCTTTACCACCAGAGTTTCTAGTTTGGTCTGATCTGGTCTCTGATCTTACCCTGGCCTCTCACCTCTTTCCTTACCTCTCATTTCAAAATGGGCTTCTGATTTCACCTTCCATCTGGTGAGGACTTTATCCACATTTTACCTTCTACTTCACATTTTCTCTAGGACATCATTATTTAAAAAGAAAATAAATTTTCAAAATGTGAATTGGTTTGCTGTTGGAGTTGAAATTAGTTCCAGCACTATAAAAACTATCTGGCAATTATGTACTAAAATGGAATGTATGCAGCACATACAATCCAGCAATTCTACTCTAAGCTCAAGGTTTAGCACATATGTTCACATACACAGCTAAAGATGTAGATGATCAGAAGTATTTATAAGAGACCTAAACTTTTATAAGAGAAACAACCCCAAAAGTCCATCAACATAAATTATGCCACATAAATAACTTATGGTATACTCAAACACTAGAATAGCATGCAAAAATGAATGAACCAATTAAAACTATATGCAGCAATACAGATGAGTCTAATGCTGTTAACTGGAAGAATATACACTATATGATCTCAGTTTATATTGAGTAAAACAGGCAAAGGTAACCTATACTGTTAGCTATTTTCCCAAGGAGACTTGGTTAGATGCTTACAGATAAACTTCTAGGACACTGGTCATATTCCATTGTTGCATTGGGGTCTAATTCACAGGATCCATTTGCAAAAATTCAGGGAGCTTTATCAGTATGTGTTCTTTTCTGCATATACACTATATTTATTAGAAATTAACCTTTTTTGGGAACCAGCAGTTAGTGTAATGGCTATGTCACTGGACTCCCACAGAGTTGACCGCGGTTCTCATCCCGGACCCGGTGGCTTAGAACTCATGCGGGGCGCGTGTGCATGCATGCCCAAGATCCCAAGAGGAGAAAAGAGGAGAAGGGATTGCGGTGTGACTATCCCCCCTGGGGGGTGATTTCTCGCTTTCTGTCTCTATGTCTCTCTCTGTCTGTCTGATGAGCACACGCTCCCTATAGCGAAAATCTCTCCAAAAAAAAAAAGAGAGAAAAAAAAAAAAGAAATTAATCTTTTTCCCCAGCTTATTCCAGGCACAATGGCTCTCGCAAAGGAGGGTGGTAAGAAGAAAAGGGGCCATTCTGCCAGCAACAAGGAGGTGACTGGGAATACACCATCAACATTCACAAGTGCATCCATGGCATGGGCTTCAAGATATGCACCCCTTGGGCACTTAGAGAAATCCAGAAATTTGCCATGAAGGAGATGGGAACTCCAGATGTGGGCATTGTTACCAGGCTCAACAAAGCTGTCTGGGCCAAAGGAATAAGCATCATCCCATATCAATCCATGTGCAGTTGTCCAGTAAACAAAACGAGAACGAAGACTCACCCAACAAGCTCTACAGTCTGGTGACCTATGTACCTGTTACCTCTTTCAAAAATCTACAAATAGTCAGTGTGGATGAGAACTAACTGCTGATTTTCAAATAAAGTTATAAAACCAAAAAAATCAAAAATCAAAATAAATAAATTAAAAATTAAAAAACATAAAAGATCCAAGGATGGAAGGGTGGTTCAAAAATGTGCAAAACAATAAATATTTTACATTAACAGAAAGAAAGATAAAAACCCTATAATCATATCAACTGATGCAGAAAAATCATTTGATAAAATACAACATTCCTTCATGATTTAGACTCAGCAAAAGTGGCATAGAAGAGACATGCCTCAACACAATAAAAGCCATATATGACAAACCCATAGTTAACATCATATTGAATAGGGAAAAGTTAAAATATTCTCCACTAAAAACAGGAACAAGATAAGGCTGCCCATTTTCTCCACCCTTCTTCAACATAGTACAGGAAGTCTTAACCAATATAATAAGACAAGAGAGTAAAACAAAAGATATTCAAATAGGAAAAGAAGGAGTGAAATTATCTCTATTTGGAGATGATATAATTATATACACAGAAAACCCAAAAAAATCCACAGTAAAACTCCTGGAAGAGATAAATCAATATAATAAAGTGGCAGGATACAAAATGAACAATAAAAAACTATAGTTTTTTTATACACTAAGAATGAACAAACTCTCAAAAAAAAAAAATGAACAAACTGAGGTAGAATTGAAGAAAGCAATCCCACTTACAATAGCAACCAAAAAAATAAATAAATAAGATACTGAGGAACAAACCTAACTAAAAAAGTGAAAGACCTCTATAAAGAAAACTATGAAAAACTTTAAGAAGAAATTGAAAATGAAACAAAAAAGTGAAAAGGAATCCCATGTTCCTGAATTGGAAGAATTAATATAATCAAAATGTCAATCCTATCCAAATTGATGTGCAAATTCAAAGCAATTTAGATAAAATTACCAGAGATACTCCTCACAGAAATAGAAAAATCATAAAATTTGTCTCGAATCATAAAAGGTCCCATATCACCAAAGCAATACTGGGTAAAAATAATAAAGTAGGAGGCATCTCATTTCCTGACCTCAAACTATATTATAAAGTGGTGATATTGTAATTAAGACAGCATGGCACTGGCACAAAAACAGGCATGTAGACAAATGGAACAAAATAGATAACCCATAAATAAACCCCAAAGTCTATACAGCCAACTGATTTGTGAAAAAAAGTACAAGAAACCCAGTGGGGAAAAGAAATCTCTCCAGAAAATGGTGCTGGAAAAACTGACTATCCACCTACAAAAAAGTGAAACTGGACCCCTCTCTTTTATCATTAATAAAAATTAACTCAAAATACATCAAAGATCTAAACAAATAGCCTCAAACTACTGATGGAAAGCACAGGGGAAACTCTAGGAGACATCAGAATAGGCAAAGACTTCTTAAGTAAGACACCCCCAAAGCACAAGCAATCACCCCTGAGATTAGATAAGTGGGACTACATCAACTACACAGCAAAAGAAATAATCGAGTGAGAAAACAACCCTTAGAATGGGACGACTACATCAACTACACAGCAAAAGAAATAATTGAGTGAGAAAACAACTCTTAGAATGGGACAATATTGGAACCAGCAGTTAGCATAATGGTTATGTTGCTGGACTCCCACGTAGTTGACTGTGGTTTGCATCCCAGACCCGGTGGCTTAAAACTCATGTTGGGCGTGTGTGTGTGTGTGTGTGTGTGCCCAAGATCCCGAGAGGAGAATGGAGGAGAAGGGATTGTGGCGTGGCCATCCCCCCTGGGGGTGATTTCTCTCTTTCTCTCTCTCTCTCTCTCTGTCTATCTGGCGAGCACACATGCCCTATAGCAAAAACCTCTCCAAAAAAAAAAAAAAAAAAGAATGGGTCAATATATTTACAAACTACACTTTGGATAAGGGACTGAAAACCAAAATCTACGGAGAACTCAAGCAGCTTACCTATTAAAAAAAATTAACAGTACAATTTAAAGATAGGAATCAAAACTTTAGTCTATACAATAAAGCTTAACAAAACGTGTAAAGAGAGAGAGAGAGAAATTAGCTGAAGAGACAACTATTCAAGGAAGACTTATGAATGGCCAAAAAGCCTATGAAAAAAATGCTCAACATTCCCTATCATAAGAGGGATTCAAATCAAAATCCTCATGAAATATCACTTAACCCTAATCAGAATGGCAAAGATTTAAAAAGGAAAAATATATATATATGTACTGGCTAAGCTGTAGTGAAAAGGGAACCCTCCTACACTGTTAGTGGGAATAAAATTAATACAGCCATTGTGGAGAACAATATAAAGATTCCACAGGAACCTACAAACAGTACTATCATAAAACCAGTCATTCTACTCTTTGGTAACTACCCAAAGAATCAGAAAACACTCCATCAGAAAAGCACTTGCACATCCATGTTCATTACAACATTATTCACAGTTTCTAGGACATGGAATCAATCCAAATGTCCAAGAATGGATGAGTGGATTGAAAAAAAAGTGGCACCTGTCGTCTATAGAATACTACTTAGCTATGAAGAAAATGAGACCTGAGATTTGGTAGAAAATAGATGAATATGGAAGATTTAATGCTAAGTGATGCAAGCCAAAGTATGAAAGATACATATCATATATTCACTCTTAATATATACCACATATCCGCACTCTGTAGCAGAAACTGAAGATTGGAAGGTATAATAGCAGGGAGGACTATTGTAGATACTAGAGACAGTATAGGAGGGGTTAGGCAATGTCGGGCATGAGGGAGGAAATTGGGGAAAAAAAAAAAAAAACATTTAAGAGACATAAAAACTAAAAGTTATCTGTTGATGATAATGTATATGATAATATCTTGACTAATACTCCTATATTCATACTGGGATGTTGTACATTATACAGATGTAGAGTGATTAAATGTAAATTTTAAAAAAATGAAAAGAAAATACAGGAAGAAACAAAAGAAAATCAATGCAACCTTGTATTGGCTGATGACTTTTTGGACACATCAAAAGCATGATCTATGAGAAAAAAATTAGACTTGTTTAAAATTTAACATTTCTGCTCTGTCAAAGACACTCTTAAGAAATGAAAAGATAGTCTCAGACCAGGAAAACAAAACAAAACAAATGTTCACAAAACACATATCTAAAAAAGGATAAGCACTTAAAATATTCAAAGTACTCTTTTTATTATTATTCATACATTCACAAAGCACTCTTAAAACACATTAATAAAAAACTAGCAAAAAGTGGACAAAAATCTGAAAAGATACTTCATCAAAGATGATTTATGAATGAAAAATAAGTATATGGAAAAATAGTCAACATTCTACTTTATTGGTGAATTAAAAATTAAAACAAGATACAAGTGCACATGCTTTAGAGTAGCCAAATTTAAATCACAATGCGTACCCAAAAGCTGGTGCATACGTGGTGTAGTTGGCACTCTCATTCATAGAAAATGAAAAAAGAGTATTGTCGGTTTGGAAGAGTCTGGTAGTTTCTTACAAAGCTAATCATAGGCTTACTATATGAAACAGCATCAGGTATCCTAGGTATTTATTCACATAAGTTTTGAACTTAGAAGCACACAGAAACATGCACATGAATGCATATAGCAGTCATATTCATATTTGTGAGCACTTGGAAGGAACCAAACTGTCCTTCAATAGGTAAATGGATAAACAGACCATAGCACAATCATACAGTGGAATATTACTCGGCAATATAAAAACATGAGCTATTGAGCCATGAAAAGACATGGACAAACCTTGAATATGTACTGCTAAGTGGAAAAAAAAAGCCATTCTAAAAAGGCTATATACTATATGATTTCAACTGCATGACATTTTTTTTATTTTTGAAGAGGTTTTTGCTATAGGGTGCGTGCACTCTCCAGAAGGACAGAGAGACATAGAGAGATAGAAAGCAAGAAATCACTCCCCAGGGGGGATGGCCATGCCGCAATCCCTTTTCCTTCGTTCTTCTCTTGGGATCTTGGGCACTCATGCACATGTGCCTCGCGTGAGTTTAAGCCACCAGGTCCAGGACTCGAACTGCCATCAACTACATGGGAGTCCAGCGACATAGCCATTATGCTAAATACTGGTCCCCCAACTGCATGACATTTTGACAAAAGGAAAACTATAGCAATAATAAAAAGATTGGTGGTTGTCAAGAGTTCAGAGTAGGGAAGATGAATGCACAGGTAACGCATAGGACATGGGGGGCAATGAAACCATTCTGTATGATACCTAAAGAGTAGAAATATGACATCATACATTTGTCAAAGCCCATAGAACTATATAACACAAAGGCGAACTTTAATGCAAACTACAGAGCTTAGTAAAATAATGTAGCAATGTTGGTTCATCCACTGTAATAAAAGTATTCTACTAATGGAAGATGTTAATAATAGGGGAAACTGTACTGGACGTGAGAAAAGAGTAGATAATATGAAACTATATTCCTGCTCAATTTTCCTGTAAACCGTAATTGCTGTAAAAAATTGACTACTGATTTTCATTAAAGTTAAAAAATAAACCAATTTGATAGCTTCAAAATATGAAACCTGGGCTAGCAGGTGGTATGGTAGTTAAGGAGCTGGATTCCCCTTGGCAATGTGAGTCACAGACCTGGCAGCTTGCTCTCCCTCTTCCTCTCCCTCTCCCTCATCAAATTAAAAATAATAAAGGGACCAGCAGTTGGCATAATAGCTATGTCGCTAGACTCCCATATAGTCGACTGTGGTTTGAGTCCCAGACCCAGTGGCTTAAACTCACACCGGGCAAGTGTGCGTACATGTTCCCTATAGCAAAAACCTCTCCTAAATAAATAAATAAATGCAATAATAACAAATTAAATAAATAAATAATTCTTTGAAAAAATTTATAAAACCTGCTTTCTTCAAAAGCAAATCAGATTATGCAAGGCAAATAAAATCCTAATGTTTCCCTTCTACCTGCAGGGTAAAGTTCAACCTCCCAAGTATATAATATAAAGCCTTTGGTCAACTAGTCTCGTCAATCTAGCCACTACCTCCTCAGCCCACTATGCAGGAGACACATCCTGAAGCCTTCCCATTGTTCTTTTCCTGGGCCCTGAAATACCTTCCCATCCAACAGTGCCCTATTTCTTTTTCTATTTGATAAATTACTCATCTTCTGAAGTTCACTTCTAATGGCTCCTCCTCCTTGCAGTCTTCTTTGACACTCAGGATTAAAATGAGTCCCTCCTCCTTCTGTCTTTCAGCCACACTGTTAAGCTATAACTGTTGATGTTTCTGCTTCATTTGTTAGTCTGTAAACAACCTGAAAGCATGGGCTATGTCTTATAGGAAGGTCGGGTGCACAGTACATTCCATAAGATTTTATTGAATAATCAATACATGATATGGAAAAGTTCTAAATTATTATTAGCATAGGCAATCTTACAGTGACCCATGTGAACTAAAGGCATAACATATGTTAACTCAGTAATGTCTGAGGGTGTGAGATAATATGGACCATGTAACTGACATTCTGATTATGTAACTTACTGTGGTGAAAACACTTAAAGGTTCCTGTGTAATCATTTGTCCTTAAGGGACTGTAGTCTCTCAAAGACCAGATGTCTCAGGCAAAACTTTGATAAGTTCTGGACTGCAGTCAATTCATGACTGAGTTCTCTGGTGAGATAGAAAGGCTCTGTGCTGTGGATGGGAGAGGGAAGTATGTGCTTTACAGCCGTACTATACAAGTCAGAGTGAGTGTTCTGTTCAGAAAATTAAGGAATCCTGGCTGAAACTCTTGACTAGGCAAAAGGTCCATTCTGTTCTGCAGAGAGAGCTCAAGATGAAATGAGAGTCCACAAGAAGAATCATAGGATGTTGCCACCACTTAAACCTGTGTGTTACACTTAGAGTTTATACCTGGGCAATTTTTCTTGTTAAACACCCTGCTTTGACCATTTTATTTAAGATTTGAGCCATTGTGTCCATGCGAGGCACTTCCTGGTCTGCATGTCCCTTAAGGCAAGATCAGGATATCTTCCATTTCATTCCCTTTCTACACTTTGCCAGCTTTATCCTTGCCTTGGAAAGCCAACCTTCATGGCCCCCATGAATGGGTTTTGTATCTCTGTCTTCCTGTGAGGTCTGACCCAGGAGGAACCCAAATGAGAAATTAGAGGAAGCAGGAAAGGAGGAATATGTACTCACCTTACTCAATGTTTCTCAATCTTTACACTGAAATCACACAGACCAGCACTTATGAACACACGACTACTGGGCCCCACCAGCAAATCTGAGTCAGTAAGGCTGGGGTGGGCCGAGCATTTGCATGCTTCCAGGTGACGCTGCTGTCGGTCAGGGAACCACTTTGAGAAGCACTGCCACAGCTCCCTCACTGAAAGCTACTTCTGTGCTGATGTCCCTGGTTCCCTCAAGATGACCCACTCAACAGAACTTTGGGCACTAATTTCATGTGTCAGCTAGCTAGGTCACAGTACCCAGATATTTGGCCAAACATGAGTCTCGATGCATCTGTGTAGGTATTTCTTAGGTGAGATTAACATTTAAATCAGTAGACTCTGAGTAAAGCAACTACCTTCTATAACATGGGTGGGTCTCTTCCAATAAGTTGAAGGTCTTAATAGAAAGACTAACCTGTTAAGAGGAAAAGGAGTTCTGCCAGCAGACCAGAAGAAAAGGAGTTGTCCCAGCAGACCATCTTTGAATCAAACTGAAACTCCCCTATGTCTCCACCCTGCTTGCCTACTCTGCAGATTTCAGGCTCATCCAGCCTCTACAATCACCTGAGCCACTTCCTTAAAATGTGTGTGTGTGTCGCCCTCCAGGTTGCAATAACTGCTCCCTGTTCTTGACATGATAATGTTTCCTATACATCTGCCTAGACCTGTTGGTAACAGTTTGACTGCTATGAAGTCCACCGTTTCTGCATGGTCTCTCATCATTTCTCATTTTCATACCTTCCTAAATTGTCCCTCATGTTCTGAACGTCTCCAGCACCGCCTCGCACTATTGCCCTTGCTTGCAATTATGTGCCAGTCATTTCTGCAGACATTAGCAGAACCTAGCTCCTGCCATTTCTGTCACTATCCCAACTCACAGTGATTTCTTGTTTTGCCTCAAATACTTTCAATAGTTATTGTCTACACCCCACATCTGGAATCTACCAATTGTATTGTTTTAAAATGTATGTATGTCTCATCTCTCAATTTAAGAACCTTACCAAATGCTATTTTACTTTCTTGTATTCACCAAACTTCAAGCACGACTATTGGCAGAGTGCAGTAACAGGAGCTTACTATATCTTTATCAGTGAGCTTAGACACTGTCTATGGAAGTGTATATGCTTGTCAAGAATGGGCACCACTCTGCTTTTTCCTGGGGGGCATTAATAATGCAGTGGAAGGGAGTGACATCTGCAGGAGGTAACAGATATCAGAAGGGGTAGGAGACTTTATATTTAGCTAATTGTAGTGTTATGACAAAAAGCAATATACTATATACTTTCAATTCATGGTTTTTACCTGTAGATTAGGAGTTAGTTTTAAGTATTTTTTTCCCCAAGATAAAATCCCAGGGAAGATGATGATTTAAAAGACCTAGATGTGCCCAGCAACCTACTTAATGAGCACCTTTGGTGTTTTAAATGTGAATGGCTTTGCATTTAGCCCCTTTCTTTGGGAAATACTGGAACAATGTGCATAAGAAAATAGATAGAAGGGAAAAAAAGACCTCATGTTAATTATGGTGCAGTTGTAAACAACACTATTAAATATGCCCTATTAATGGAAATGCTTATTCAAATTAATGTTTTCCTTTAAAAAAATCCATGTAGTCTAATGAATTGAGGTATTTTCCCACTGAGAAAGTGATTCTCCATCTGCCTTACAAAGCTCCCCATATAAATGAAGGTATACTAGCTAATTCTTTACCTTTTGGGAACACTAAGGGCTAGGAATACAGTTGCTACAGGATATGAACCAGTTTATTCAACTCAACTAAAGGGTAGATGTGCTTCTAAATAAGAGAGAGGACAGATAACCAGAGAGAGTAGTAATATTGCCCCCTATGTACAAAGTTAAGCAGAAGGCAGACAGTTGTCGTTTAATAAATTTAAAATGTTTCACCTCCCCTTTCTGTTTGCTCTTGGTTAGGGAGGTTTTTATTGTAATCTATTCGAGGCCAGGGCTGAGTGTATTTGCTATCATCATGTTCTTTGATCTCAGTATATTGGATGCAGATGCAGAAACCAGTAATGAGGGCAAATACGAAGACAACAAACTGCTACCTGCAGATAATTTTTTTTCTAGACTGTTGGGGAAATCCAAGAGGATTACAAATTTTCCTCCATTTATTTTTAAGAACATGAATTGCAATACACACTCCAGTCTTCAGAATGATGGTTTTACCTTTTGAACTCGCTTTCAATTACGAGTTAAGAGAATTCATAGTGCCATATTCATTCATTTGCTCATTCAAAATTATCACTGAGATTTTGTGACAGACACATCAGGAAGGGCCATCTATGGTAACAGTAGCATCTAGGTGTCCTGCTCACACCTCTAAAGAATGATGCTTCTGTATTCTCCATTCCACAGCAACCCATCACACAATCCATCATTTCTAGATTAACTCTAGCCACTTTCTCTAGGTCTATAGATGCTAGTATTGTGTGATTTCAATCCACCTTACATTCAATAAAAAAGTCTTCCCAAATAAAATTCAGATCAATAGCCATTAGTTCAATAACAGAAAATCATGCATCATCGATTATCAGTCATTCAATTAGTGAGTCAACAACTAAAATTTCTGATAACCCATTGCTGTCCCAGGCACTAGGCTAAAAGGAGAGGAAATAAAAAGCAGATCTAACACTTGGTTTTTGCTCTCGTAGATAGAAACGGGCCACCAAAAATACCCACCCCTAATAGCTGGAAACTGAATTTGGCAAATATGACTGCTGATGTTATTTAAAGTAAAGACTTTCAAATGCCAAGATTATTTTGGATTAGGAGAGTAAGGTAAGTCTTATCCCATTATTCTTTAAAATCAGAGAATTTCTCTGGCTCAAAACCAAGACATGCATAAGAAGGAAAAGTCAGAGAAATTCCATGTCTGAGAAGGATTCTTTGTCCTATTCTTACTGCCATTTCTGAGATGTAGGGCCCACAAGCAAGGACTGGAACAAGGCCTCTGGGAGCTCAGAGGTCTCCTAATTAAGGCAAAATGAGGCCCACAGACCTACAACTTCAATCTGGCAGAAGCAGATTCTGCCAAGAGTCTGAATAGGTTTAGATGTGGATCTTTCCCAGAAACTCCCAATAAGAGCCCAGCTCACCAACATCTTGATTTCAGCCTTGTGAGAGCTAGAGCAGACTTCTGAACTACGAAACTGTGAGATGCTATACATGTGTCACTTAAACTGCTAGATGTGGATAATCTGTCATGACAGCAGTAGGAAACTGACACAAAGACCACATGAGCCATCTCTATGGGGGCACTGCTACTTTGTACAACAACATGTTCCCTAATTAGAACAGGGAAGGTCTGCTGAGAACCACTGGCATGAGCCTCACTGCACTGATATCCAGGATGAGACCTGATCCAAGACCTTGTGACTCATTTGAACCATTTTGCACCTAAAATATGTTATGGTCCATATGAATCCTATATGTGCTACTTGAAAATCAGTCCATCTGAAAGTATATTCAAAAACTACATGTCAAAAACAATGAATTCAAGGCTAAATGTAGACTTTGTCCTGTAAACATTCATCTCTAGCCCAATTTTTAATTCAAGCATATAGGTCCCTCTTCTGTATGTCAATCACTTCTGCAAAAAATTACTACTTACTACTACATATGCAACTTCTGAGATTTGGGCTTACAACCAAAGCTGGAAAGGTGCCACTAGTGTTTCAGACTCAGCACACGTGTGTCAGCACACTATTCAGCCCGGCAACTCTGCGGTGGTTTCTCTACCAGACTGCATGCTTCTCACATAAAAATTTCAAAATGTTAACTATTTTAAAAATTAAGTCATAAAAAACTCTCAAGTGAGATTTAATTTTTTTTTTTTAGAGAAATTTTTGCTTTACAGTGTGCTCACTTGCCCAAGAGACAGAGAGACAGAAAGCAAGAAATCACTCCCCAGGGTGGATGGCCATGGCACAATCCCTTCTCTTCCACTCTCATTTCAGGGTCTTGGACATGCACACACATGTGCCCAGTGTGAGTTTTAATCCACTGTATCTGGGACTTGAACCACAATAAACTACATGGGAGTCCTGTGACGTAATCATTATGCTGTCTGCTGGTCCCAGAGAGCCAGGTTTTTTTAAAAAGGTACACCCCCAATGTTCAAGCCTGTCTAAGGAGGGTTTATTTAAATTTTTATGCCAGAAAGGTGTGAAATAGGAGAGGGTGTGAAGAATTGTATACAAAGAGATCTTTGCCTATAAGAATCAAGGTTCTGCACCAGGTGAAAAGTACATATTTCTCTCAATTTCCATGAAAACTCTTAAAAAATATGTCTAGATTCAAGGTGCTTCAAATGATTTTCTCCCTCCCCAAAGGACAACTTAGATTAGATCTGCACTTGCTCATTTCTTGATTTTTTTTCTGTGCCCCTCTTGCATAGTTCATACACAAACCTATAATTAGGCACTTTCAAAAATCATATTTTTTCACAATCATACCACCAGCCTCCTCAGAAAGACTGTTCTACATAAACAGGCAAAAGGCCAGGAAGAGATTCTTTAAAATTTTAGATAATTTCTATCACAAACATGAGGAGCATGTTTGCATAGAATTTTATTTTTAAAAAAATTAATAACAGCATTTAAAATTCACACAAAGCACTATGCTAGAGATCAAAGATCTGCAAGGAAAAACATCTTGAATTTGAAAAGTACTATGTCCATATTTACAAGAGTTATAGCATCTTAAGTTAAAAAGGGATTGCTCTGTGAAAAGTGAAAGTATAAATATAATACTTTAAGCTACAGCATCATATTTATTTTTGGAAAAGTAGTAGAACATTTATTTAGCCCTGTAAATACAGAGTGTTACTATGAGAAGAAAAAAATCGAAGTGATCTATAGAAGCCCTGAATTCTTTCTTGAACACTCTTGAGACGGTGATCTGTGTCTCTGATCAACCTCTGTATTGTTTATCCCATGTTCACTCATGAGAAAACATTGAATTTACTTCTGTGACTCAATGCTGTTCGTTTTTTTTTTTTAAATTTAGGATATATTCAAGTCTTTACATCTTCAAAATATATAGTGTTATAAGAATACAAGACACGAAATTGAGAACTTTCAAGGCCACTTGTGACTACTCTTAAATTACTTTCTGCAGTTAAAATAACTATGTTTGTAAACCAAGTGCTTTTCAAGAGTGGGATCCCCAAACGGTCATATGTTATTTTTTTCCACGTAAGAAAATGCATTATTGTGAAGGCTCAGTGACATAAAGATGGCACTAGAGAACTAGAGTGATGTTTTCACCTCCATAAAAGGAGAAGCATAAAACAGAACTGCCCAAGGAAACACCAATATTAGGCTACATCTCAACAGAGAAGGGAAAATGTTCGAAAAGGCTTTACCTTTATGTGTTCAAAAAAGATGAAAAATTAAGTTCCAAGGAACTTAGAGTAAAAAAGAAAACACCCCAAACAGCACTTTGAATACCTCAAGAGGAATTAAGGGGCTATCACTCCAAAGGTAAACATCCCAGCAATTTCAGTGGTTATGCTTCCACTCATGTGATTGGTCCTGAAGGCCCCATACACACTGGTGTTCTCAGAACATGGTTGTTTCTTGTGCTTTAACTTGATTGCCTCTATTTGTAGGGACACTAGGGCATGAGGCCCAAGTCGTTATTTATCAGAGGCTCAACTCTGCCCAGTGTCACTGCAATCTAAGCCTTTGTGGGGCCCTGAGCTGCACCAGGCAATAATAGAGGCTCATAGGAAAGTAAAGATAAATATTTAACTTGCCAAGGGTTCTCAGACACATTGGAAAGCCTTATTATTCCAGCTACTTACCACTGGTTGTTGTCGGTCAACACTAAGTCAGGATAGTTTTATATTTTTTTCTAGGATAAAACTGCAGAATATACCTGTTTTGGCACTGGAACTCTGAAATGCATAGCTTCTGCCTGAGGAATTTTTAAATTCGGACATGCTGAGATGATATTTACCTATGTGTTCTTGAAATGGAGCAGTAAGAAGTAGAGTTTAATTTTCTTGCTATTGTTTGTTTAAACTTTCTCCATTTTCCTATTGCCTCCTATTCTCATTTCCAAAGAATTTTTTTTTTTATTTTCACTACTCAGTTACCTTAACACCTTAACTTTAACTTTAATTTCTCTGTTAAGCTGTAAGTGCATTAGGTGAATGTCTATTCAGAGAATTCTGTTATTTGGAGTCAGCCTTGTAAACTGGGTAACAACCTTTTCCTGGATATCTAAACTAAAATAATTGATCAGTTTTGCAAGTTTAAATTCTCAAAACTTAGCTATCTTCAATATAGACATACCTTGGCTGAACAAACTGAACACGTACATTGAGCATGGCAATGACCAAGAAGGAAGCCAACAAACAATGAAAGAACAATTTCAAGCCCATAGGCAAGAAGTCAATTTTCAAATGGTTTATTGTGCAAGGGTCACACTCTGCATGGAGAAGCAGGGAAAAGCTCCCATGCAAGTAAACATAAATTAACCCTTTCAACAATCTGCAGCCTCACAGCAGAAAAAGAGGGTCTCTGCCTCTTTCTGGAGAAAGAATGCTGTTTTATCCTCCCTTTGGCTGCCCCCCATTATAACTCTTGTCTTAGTTTATTCAAGACTCCCATTCCTAGAAATGCTAAACTGCTAATTCCAAGACAACATGCAACAACTGCCCAAAACATGTTGAAAGAAACTTGCTGATCCAGAGGGTATGATATTCACTCCTTCCTCCAGAGAATCCACACTCCTCCCCATCACCCAAAAGACAACTCCTTTTCTCAGCATGAAACAGCTCATTGTCTATTATTCCTTGTCCTACCCTCACCCCATCTTCTTTTTTTCAATTAAGAAAAAAAAACAAAAAAGATCAAGGCTGTAAGTGCTATAGATTGATTCCTGAATGGCCTTTAGGTAATTTCCCATCAGAAAACAAGATGGTTGCAGTGACTTTTGGCTAGAATCCTCAGGCCAGAGCCCTCCCTTACTGGCAGCTGACATCTGTTGATGGATAGATAAGGTCACAGTGGCAAGTAAGTAATTAAAGTACCCACCATTCTTGTGATCCTACCCCCTCTACCCCTCCCGTATTAATACATCACATCTCCTCAGTAGGGTGTGCAGAAGCTTCAGATCTCGGGGGTACTCTTATTCCCTGATGTAGAATAATAGTAACTCATACACTGATGGTGAGATCTCAATCTGCACATTTTCTCTAGAAAACAATTTGGCATAATATGTTCAAATTCAAGATGCTCATAGCCTATGACCCAGAGATTCCACTTCTCAGCAAGAAACTCCTACACAAGAGTTCCAAGAAACTCTTACAAACATCATGTTCAGTACCTTCTGTAGAAGCAACCAATTTCTACTAATGATCTCCTGGTATCACCAAGATCCAGGGATCTTTACAATTATGGCACCAGATATCATTCTAACACTCTTCTGATTATGCTGAAGGATTATACACCTCAACCAAGTGGAATTTAATCCTGAGATGTAAAATGACTCAAGATACATAAGTGAATGGATATAAAACAACAATCTCCTGGTATCACCAAGATCCAGGGATCTTGCCTTCAAGATCTTTACAATTATGGCACCAGATATCATTCTAACACTCTTCTGATTATGCTGAAGGATTATACACCTCAACCAAGTGGAATTTAATCCTGAGATGTAAAATGACTCAAGATACATAAGTGAATGGATATAAAACAACAAATTTTAAAAACAGGAAAAAAAACCATGAGTACATTAAATGATACAGAAAAAGCATTGATAAAATTCAGCATACATTACTCAAATTCTCCACAAAATAGGTATAGAAGGAACCTACTGCAACACAATAAACACCACAAATGAAAATACAACAGTTTACCTCATAGTTGAGGGGAAGAAACTGAAAGTTTTCTCTCTAAGATTTTGTCTTAAACCATGGTATATCCATACAATGTAAAACTACATAGCTGTGAAGATGAGTGGCCTTCAGCTATATGCTGAGAGAGAGAGAGAGAGAGAGAGAGAGAAGCAGACTAACTGTCTCAGCAGCAAGCATTGTAGACAATCAAAAGTTGGGGAAATAGAATAGCAGGGTGCCCATTGCTGGCAGTGGAAAGAAATGATGGTTCTGGGGCATCTAATCTTTGGGATGTGAAACACAATGATCCTCTGGTGTCACCATGATCCAGAAGTCATGCCTTCAATATCCTTACCACCCTGGCACTAGATGCCACTTTCCCAAGTCACCTTCTGATAACTAATTGGGTCCTTAGGTACTCTGGTAGAAATCCAAAACCTTCTGTTCTCAGAAATCAAAGATTCCCTACTCTGATACAGAGTTGATTTAGTCTAACTTTTCAATGTACATCCAAAAAAATTATTTTTTGGAAAATTCCTTTTGTATTCCCCAACCGGCAAATATTTGAGTGCCTACTTGTATTTGGTGCTATACTAACAGTGTGGATGAAAGGGCTGCAGTCTTTGTCATCAGGGGATGTAGGCTTATGGGAACTTACTCTGACAGGATCAAATGGGGCAGTGTAGTACAAGGAATGGGCGGGGCACAGGAGGGAATGTCTGGCCAAGAAGGTTACACCTACATAGAGAAACAAGAAAGAAACAGAGTCACCCAGGCAAAGAATTGGGAGAGGAACATTCCAGGGAGAAGAAGCCCTGAAATTTGAGAAGGTAAAACAATAATTAATGAAACCATTACTTTAATGTAGCATACATACTTCATGTCAATCTTTCTTCCTGGATCATACTTTGTAGCAACATAATCATAATTTACACATCATTTGATATCTTGGCCAATATTCTTTATTTTATTTTATTTTTTTGAGAGGTATTTTTTTTTTTTTGGAGAGGTTTTTGCTATAGGGCGCGTGCTCATCAGACAGACAGAGAGAGACAAGAGAGATAGAAAGCGAGAAATCACCCCTCCAGGGGGGATGGCCATGCCGCAATCCCTTCTCCTCCATTCTCCTCTCAGGATCTTGGGCACACATGCACACGCGCCAGGTGTGAGTTTTAAGCCACCGGGTCCGGGACGCGAACCGTGGTCGACTACGTGGGAGTGCAGCGACATAGCCATTACACCAACTGCTGGTCCCACCAATATTCTTTAAAAAGTTTATTTACTTCTTCCATGAGAAACAGAGAGAGACAGAGAGGCTCTCCCAATGGGAAGTTCACTCTATGATCCACCCCTAGACTGAGCTGGTCTGGAGCAGGACACATGTGTGCCTGACCTAATCAAGGAAGTCCCAAGAAGCAAACCCAGGACCCTTTCCACATGGCTCCAGTTGCATTACCACTGTGGCACCATCTGTCTCCTCTTTATAGTGTTTTCATGAATCATTTTTTTGTCAGAGGGTTTGTGTACTCATGAGAAAGAGGAAGAGAGAAAGCACAATCCCTCAATAGGGCCTGGTTACACCACAATCTTTATTCTCGAGCCCTCCATCCTGTTAAGATACTGGACATGTACTTGAACAGCACCCAGCATGCATTTCTTTTCCTTCCTTCCTTCCTTCCTTCCTTCCTTCCTTCCTTCTTCCCTCCCTCCCTCCTTCTCTCTTTCCTTCTTTCTTTCTTTTTTCTCTTTCTTCTTCTCTTCTTCTCTTTTTTTTTTTTGAGAGGGTTGTTTGCTATAGGATGTACTCACTCGCCAGAGAGACAAAAAGATAGAGAGATAGAAAGCGAAAAATCAGCCCCCTGCCAAGGGGGGATGGCCATGCTGTGATCCTTCTCCTCCATTCTCCTCTCAGGATTTGGGGCATGCATGCATACGCATCCAGTGTGAGTTTTAAGTCACTGGGTCTGGAACTCAAACTGCTGTTGACCACATGGGAGTCCAGCAATGTAAGTATTATGCCATTTGTTGGTCCCACCAAGTATGTTTTTCAAACCATGGGGGCTGGGATTCAAGCATGTGGAATCAGGCCTCCATTGTACTATTCTTTTTTATTATTATTTATTATCATCATAATCTTGTTTATATTACATTGAATCACACATAACTTTGAACTGTATTACATTTCTTTTTCCAGATGGAATACCGTGTATACCAGTAAATACAGAGACATTAAAATCCCATTTCATCATCCAATAGCTTTTCATTATTTTCCCCGATCATCGTCATCATTATTGTTATTATTCCAATTATTTTTTTAAACCATTGTATTATTCTTAAGTACTGTTCCATGGGGCCAACCTCTGAATAATTTTTTCTTGTTGCCATACAATCTTGGCCAAAATGTCAATAGCTGCATTATAGCCCATAGACTGGTCATGGCATCTTTTATTTAATCATTGTTTGGGATTTTGATCATTTATATTATTAATACTTGTTTTTTGGGTCCTTCTGAATAGTGTTGAGTTTTTGTTTGTTTGTTTTGTTTTTTTTTTTTTTCTCTTTTGGTTTTTGTCATAAGGCACATGGGTTCACCGGAGGCAGAGAGAGGTAAAGTGAGAAATCGTCACCGGAGGCAGAGAGAGGTAAAGTGAGAAAAAGCCAGGAAAGAGAGCCATGCCACAATCCCTTTAACTCTATTCTACTCTCAGGATTTTGAGCATTCATGCACATGAGTCCAGTGTGATTTTCAAGTCACCGGGTATGCAACCCAAACTATGGTTAGCCATGTGGAAAGTCTAGCATCTCAACCACCATGCCACTTGCTGGTGCCTTTTTTGTTTTTCCTAAGGCAGGTTTCACTGAGTTGAGATCCTCTTGCCTCAGCCTTCCACCAAAAATGACAGATATGAACCAGCATGCCCACCCCGTAGTTTAGACGGGTTGCTGTTATGTTACCCAGATCGGTCTTGAGCTCACACTCTTCCTGTCTCAGTCTTCCTGAGTTGCTCTTATTACTGGTACATATCACTGTGCTCAGCCTTTAGGTTGGACCAGAAACCAAACCTGGGCTCCTTCACCATTTCATCCCAGGCTGCAAAGCATAGCATTGCCTAGTATGCACCTCTGCACCTGGGCCAAGGTCTTCCTTTAAGTAATTTTTCATGTCTTCTGTATTACTGCTCTATGCTAATTTCTCTTATCTTAAATTTAAATACATATGCACATGCACATACACAGAAAATAAAGGCTGTTTCATTCCTGTTTCTTAATCACTTTTACATTTAAAATCCTTGCGTTTAGAGAACCACTCACATTATGCAAGCCGTAAATTGTCTTTCATTTTGCACAGTCTTGAACTCTTAAAATTCAGCACATACATAAACTGAAGAACTGAACTACGACTACCAAAAAGGTTTTAAACTTGAAATCTGGTTTTAGGGGGCTGACATTTCTTCAGCTTATGATTTAAAATATGTTTTTTCTTTCTGTAGTCTCTGGCAGTCAACCTTAAATTACCTCTCCTTTGAGATGGTTTATGATCAGTAGGGTACATTCTAGTTGGCAAGATTACCAGGGACTGTGTCTGAAGCACCACGAACCTGAATCAAAACTAAATGAAGAGTTTCAGTGCACATGCTTTCCTGTGTCTCTAGCACCTTACAGGTCTTAAGTTAATAGGTTACAGTTATAATTTAAATAAAGAAAAATCCCCCCAAACTTTGGCCTTTCTCACAAATCCACTTACATGCAAGCAATAAAAGTGGCGCATGACAAAATAAAGTCATTTTGTAAAAATAAAATTTAAGAACAACACTCATTGCTAGGATGTTTTAAGTAACAATATTCATTGCTAGGATTTTTAAGAAACAATACTCACTGAAAAAAACTGTCACCTAACATGCTTGGCCCCCTCATCTGAACATCACTCAGGAGTTGGAAGCAACACAATAATGTAGCTATTATTTAACAACCTAAGAGAGATCACTGCAGTAAATCTTAGTCATCATTAAGAGCAATCTCAGTGTCTATGGGTTCACAGCGAGAGCACAACAATAACAAAAGCTGATACTTACAGAGTTCTTTAGAATTCACAAATCACATTAACACATTTGATTCCCCCATCCTACAGCGTAGGTAGGACAGATGGCCTTGTGTTTTTATGGATGGGAAAATGGTTCTTTTAGAACATCATTTTAGAGGTTAGGAGATCTGCCTGAAGTAGTGTATAATAAAGCGAAGCAGTGAACTCTGGTCTCCTGAGTCCAAATAAACTATTCTTTCCATTCAGCCCATGATAGGCAGGATCTAAAAAATGCAACAGAGATAAGCTTCCAGTTCTGGGGTTGGCATGAACCAGCCATGTCGCTGTGCAAGTGAGGTAACGTGGGGCCTCAGTTTCTTTACTTGTAAAATAACATTTGATCACATGAACTCTAAAGGCTGAAAATTCTGATTGCTCTAAAATAATTTTCTTCTTACATTGAAACAAAGTGTCTCCTGCTAGACGTTCCTGCTCCCCATCTCTCTATCCAATTATACTTGTGCCCATGACAAGTGTATGGATATGATCCCATTTATTAAGCAAGCTTTAATGACATTATCAATATAGTTACAGTGATAATAGAATAATAGCCCATCTTAATTATGTGCTCATTGTTTGCAAGATACTATTTTGAGTACTTTATGCAACAGTCATTTAATCCTTACAATGACCCTAGGAATAAGTGAAATTATTTTTCCAACTTTCCTGATTAGGAAATCCAAGTCTAAAGAGGTCAAGTAACGTAGTCAAGGTCACAAAGCCAAAGTCAGGATTCAAACTCAGACAAAATGGTTCTTGAGCCATTTTGCACATAATCACTACACTGCGATGCCATATTTTTAAAAAATTTTGTCAAACTAGAGGCCAGCAGATGGCAGAGCAGTTATGCCACTGGACTTCCACATGGTTGACCATGGTTCGAGTCCAGGACCTGGTGGCTTGAAAATCATTCCAGGTGCGTGTGCATGCGTGCCCAAGATCTCAAGAGGAGAATGGAAGAGAAGGGGTTGTGGCATGGCCATCTCCTCTGAGAGTGATTTCTTACTTCCCTCTCCTCACTGTCTCTGTCTTTCTATCTCCAGTGAGCACATGCACCCTAAGTCAAAAGCCTCTTAAAACAAACAAACAAACAAACAAAAAACACACAGTTTTTGTCAAGCTAGCTTCCCCAAAATTAACTTCAGTGGATAAAATTTTACGGCCATATTATATATCTTCTCTGAATTTCACTTTCTAGAACAGTACCATGTTACCATGTGAAAGTCCCCCTCTCTACCCAACCAGCAATTTTCCTAATGGTTAACTCCTGTACATCCCTGACAGAGAAGCCTGTGGCATTTTGAGGTCCCTTTTATCATAGGTATTCTCAAAACTAAAGGGGGTTATTTAAGCAATGGCTCAATGGAAGAGATCTACAATAGGGTGGAGTTATCACAATGGTTCCTTCCCAGAACCTGGCTCTATCTTCCCCTTCAGCTACTAATTTCCTTTTCTCAGTCACTGAATTCAATTTGCTGTAAAGTCATCCACTCCTAAGAAGAATTTTGAGACTCGAAGCCAAGACTAGAAAGCAGCTCCTCTTTTTCTCATTTCAAGAGAAAACACTTGAGAGATGATACACTTTTATTTTCTACATTTAATATTTACGCAGAACCATTTTTTTCTCCCATTTTTGTAAGGTCACATTTGTCTTTCATGTTAATGGTACGACCTTCAAAGCAAAAAGACTCAAACTACTTCTAAAATAAAGTATTCTTGTTAAAAGAGGTTGCTTAATCCTTGTACTTTCCTCATGTAATGTAGATAATATGTCCCTATTCCAAACACTGCCCAGCAAAAGAATAGGCTGCCCCTCTCTCTGACAATCTTGGGATGCAGGGGTCACACTAGTCACTCTCCTCTGCACTGTTCATCATTACCCTTTAAAGTTACAGAATAATCCCTGTATTTGTGATCCCGGCTAAAAGGAAATTGTACAAGAAAAACATATCCACATCTGTGAGTCGTAGCAGATGTGTACAATTAAGGAAGCACCATAAAGTTTGGACAAAGACTTCCAAACAACTCTCAGCAATCTTGTCAAGCTACCTTGACCTTGAAACACATAAGCACACTGCTGTGAATGGGAGAGCAATATATCAAATGCCGTCGCTCTGTGCTGTTGTTTCTAGAATTCGACTACCATCCCAGTCCTGAAACCTCCAATGAGATGTGCTACAGTAAATCTCACTTCCACTAATCAAGATAGAAACCTTTTCTTTCCCAATTATGTCCAATTGAACAGACGAAGCAGCACATCTGTTTCCCTTTCAAGAAGGCTTACCCAGGGGATGGAGGAACTTTACTGACATAACAGCTAGATGGTTTGTCATATATCTTTTCCTCTCACAGAGTGTTTCTGCCATCTTTTATCAGCAGTTATACACAGCTTCTCTTTTGTGACAATATTAACCCAGGACTGCTGCTGTAAGCATCGAGTCTCCACTCGCCGCCTGCAGGGACTTCTGATGAGAGTTTATCAGGACTGCTGAGCGCGACGCTTTTACATTAAAGTGGCTCCTACTCACAGCTATTAGTGTACGTGGCAGGCCCCCACCCGCACACACATGAGGCTGCTCCCCCCACAATAATGCTACCCACAGCAGAGGAAATCCATCTGTTTTCAGCCAAAAAGTAGGATTACTTTGGGGAAGTTGAAGAACTAATCTGATATGAAGCAAACCTGGCAGGGTTTAGAGGTGATAGCAAATACCTAGATGTGGCTGCCACAGTCGGGCATTAAAGGGTTACCAAGCATAAGCTACCACTTTGCAGCGTAGAGTTGCTGTAAGGTAATAAACCCACAGACCAGAAGATACAGAAGATGTACTATATTTTCAGTTTACAATATAAGAACCTGCAATAATTAGACCCTGACTTTGAGAATATTGCTTTACTTTAGATAACATCTTTTAAAACAATTTTACTATGGGCAGAATATTATATTACTTCTCAGTGAGTTATACAAAGTAATTTATTAAAATAGCCAGAAGGACGGGTATTTTCAAAGGGAAACTATCAGGGGAAATGTGCAGATTTATTGCCTTTGGACTCTGTAAGGATTGAGGGCAGTATAGTGCCATGGCTGGAACTTGGACTTAGGGGCAGATAAAGTTCAAAAACCAGCTCTTCTTTCTAAATATAGAACCTGAGCAGTTATCACAGTTCTCCGAACTAGTGCAATGGGGCCAGAATCACAATAGCTTTCTCCAAAGGTTGCTGTCAAGAGCTTGTGAAAGCCCTGTGCAAAAATATCATTGCACATCTATTAGCCCTTGTCATCACCCCCTGTCCGTATTGTGTGTGTTGCTTTTATTGTGGGTTCTCAAAGACCTCTACAATGGCTGTAGTAAGGTAGCTTTCCAGCATTACATCTAGATCACCTAGACTCTTGCCTTTCTTGATTAAATACTGTGCTCCTATTTTTGAAATAGAAACAAACAAAAACAAAAAATGGAGAAAGTATGCTAAAGGCCCACTCTAAATAGGAATTTCATCGGTACCAGTGACAATGGGAATGAGTTCAAAGCCTATTTTGTTGGAGGCTGTAGATAAGACTCCTGTCAGAGCTGCAGTGCAATAGGTGAATATTCGGAAGCCGTCTGTATTCTTGTCTACGCTTCCTTCCATATAGTGCTAGTTTAGTTACTCGGGTGACAGGTTTGCTAAATCCATTAGACTCACCTAGTATGCACAGTTAAATAGTTGCTGAGAAATTAACATCTTACCCTGGTGGAGGTATTTCCAACTTTAGGATTCTCTGAAGCAAAATGCAATAGCCCAAATAAATTACTTTTTCATCCTGCAATGCTAGACCCTGGAGTTAGTAAGCAGAGTGATAAAGGCAGCATTTTGAGGCAAGGTGCTTTTGAAGGCATCTTTCAAATTATAGTATAAAGGCAATGACCTGTTTTTCATACTGTGACATCAATCCCACAAAAACAGACAGCTGTTTTTAAGGAATGGTAAAGAGAAGTAGACCACTGCATGTTTAATTAAAGATTCAGTCCTTTTAATCCAGCAGAAATGTGATCACCAACCCAGTAAAAATGTAGACTTCAGAGAATAAGTACATATTTTCTTGATTTTTGTTTGGTCAGTTTTTGTTCTTTTAATAGAGAAAAGCTTTAGGACCTATCTGCTCATTACGGGATATCAGACGCAGTGTTGGTTTCTGAGGCAGTTTCCCTCACCCTCCGAAAGAGAAGTCTGGTTTCATCATGCTCAGGGCATGTCACATGCATTCCATCTGGAACTTGCTTAGAAAAGAAAGAACTAAACTTGGATTATGGATGCTATTTTAAATGAATGTGGCTCCCTCTTCTGGTGGAAAGCATGAATCAATAATAAAATCAAGTGAAAAGGAGATCAGGGGGTCAGCCTTTTTCTCTCCTTATTCTAGAAGTGTAGCTCAACACAATACTCCTAATAAGGAAACTAGACAACAACAGATCCACTAGTCTCCCACTCTGCCATAATACTAAATAGTGAAAGGATTAACAACTTATTCTAGAAGTGTAGCTCAACACAATACTCCTAATAAGGAAACTAGACAACAACAGATCCACTAGTCTTCCACTCTGCCATTAATACTAAATAGTAAAAGAATTAACAACTGAAATGCAGCAAAAAGGGAGGGGAAAAATTTGCTTTGGAATATAGAATAGTGAAATACTAACCAATTCTCTGAGAACTATGTTTAAAAAGGCATTTGAGATTAAAATAATTAAGTTCTTCTTCAAAGAATAACAGTACTCTGGTCTTTAGATCTGTTAAAAATAAGCCAGTGTTACAAATATGTCTAAGTTACAGACTGAGAGAACTATCAATAAATACAGCTTTAAGAAATTACCATTGACCCAATTCTCCTGGGGGAACATGTAAACATAAAACACGAAAATGCCAATCTCACTTCTTGATTTTTAATGACATCAAACTGACAACGTTAAAAGTATCCATCACCTATCTACCAGTAAATCTTATGAAGACTTTGGATACTAAAATACTTTTATTTACTAGAAATAAAGATTTAATGATTATTTATCATTAAGCCAAAAATGCCAACAACCTTAAAGATGGAGTCAAACATCTGTACTTTGATGAATTTCAGTAGCAAAACAATATTACAGATGGATGATGAACAAGCCAGTTCCTAAATACATTCTAATAGATTGAGGATAATAGCAGCCTACGAAATGGTTAAACAGAGAAAACAAAAATATAATCCTAACTCTCCAAACAGAATAGCCCATTTAGACTCTCACATTTTGTCTCTTAACACTTCATTGATTGCTAAATTATATTCACTCCTGAATGACCCCAATGTTTCTGCATCACAAATCCTGGCACTTGCTAGAGGCTACAGCCCAGATTTATCATATCTTTATGAAAGGGGTTAGCACTGGAAGCAATGCACTGTGCCTCCATGCAGAAGGTTCAAGTTCAGGAGGTCTGGGGGCAGCATCCTGTGCCAGGGGTAACCAGAGAAAACCCAGGGGCTATTATGCTGGATCTCTGAGGACTGCCCCCTTTCCCCACCCCAATGGAAGATGAGGTAAACTCTCTAGATTTGGGGATGACAGGAGGCTGGGGTGGGATACTGCCAAAGACAACTTGGGTAAAGGTCATATTTTCTATTTTTTTTTCATATAAGGCAGCATATTTTAACTCTTGGGGGGGCTGGAGAAAAGAAAAAAGATATGGAATGCACTGTGCCTCCATGCAGAAGGTTCAAGTTCAGGAGGTCTGGGGGCAGCATCCTGTGCCAGGGGTAACCAGAGAAAACCCAGGGGCTATTATGCTGGATCTCTGAGGACTGCCCCCTTTCCCCACCCCAATGGAAGATGAGGTCAACTCTCTAGATTTGGGGATGACAGGAGGCTGGGGTGGGATACTGCCAAAGACAACTTGGGTAAAGGTCATATTTTCTATTTTTTTTTTTCATATAAGGCAGCATATTGTAACTCTTGGGGGAGCTGGAAGAAAGGAAATAGATATGGACACACTGAGTATTATTCACACTAACAAAGAGTCCCCTTGACTAACCTGAGGCTATTCTAAAATCGCTTATCAGGTAAATTTGCACTTTTGGACTTCTGTGTTCAACTCTGCATTCTTGAAATTTAGCAAGAGTCCTGCCCTGTCAGTTCTGACAGAATTCCCACCTTCTATATCTGATCATCTTCCATATCTGATCTCGTTCCTCATCTTCCACCCTCCTCCAGGTGAACTGATCACCCAGGTCTGCCTTCAGCGAGAATCCTAGTAAATTGAATTAACCAGAAATCCCCATACCATTCTCCGACCCAAGCCTGCTCCTTGGCTATAAAGTTTCACTTTTGCTTATACTCTTATTGAGCCCAGTTCTACATAGAATTCTCTCCCCTACTGCAAAGATCCTGAATCAAATATCTTTACTAATTTAATCACTGGTTAGCTCTGACTTTTGACAATATCTACACCATATGACAGATACACCAAAAATGTAGGTTACTGGGATAGTTGTAAATGACAGACGTATCATAAATCTGAAAACCAGGAGAAAAATAAAAAGGATAGAGAGAAGACAGGAAACTACACCCTTTTTCCTGGTGATTAAAAAAAAAAAAAAGCACATAATTAGCCTTGGTACACTGCCATTAACTAAAGAGTTTACTTGAACTTCATCAATTTTTCTATTAATGTTCCATCTCTGTCCCGAGATCCTATCCAGGATCCAATATGGCATTTATTATACCTCCCTAGTCTCTTCTAAGCTGTAACATTTCCTCAGTCTTTCTCTGACATTTACAACCTTGATAAAATACCCCTTCTATTTAAGTTTTTCTGATATTTTCTTATTTTGGGACACGTTATATATTTTAGAATATATGAGCAAAAATAGTGTATCTTATCAAGAGGTGTGTAATATACTATATCTTGATACTGGTGATGTTTAACTGGATCGCTTGTTCAGGTGAAGTCTTCCAGGATTCCCTACTGTAAAGTTAACATCTTCTCTTTGCATTTAATATATATCTTGACTGATTTGTGTTGAGATTAGGAAAATTCTATCTTTTCCCTAAACTTCCACAAATTTTAACATCTATCAGTACATACTCATGGAAATATATGAATATTCTATTCTACAGGTTAAAAATCCAATATTGAGGTCATTTACATTATTCATTGTTTTTGCTCAAATTGTTCCAGCTTTGGTCATTAAGAGCTTCTCTAGCTTGGATTCTGTGTTCTTTTGAGAAATCCCATGTCTCCAGAGGTATTTCCTTACTTTTTGAAACAAGAAAATATTCCAAGTTCATCTCTTATTTTCCCTGCCCAAGTTTTGGAATCAAGTTCTCCAAAGAGAATCAGTTCATTTTAATAGAGTATAGTGTTTAGAAAGCAATGGAAACTAGCAGATGCCATAATAGTTACATTGCTGGATTCCCACACAGTCACCTGTGTTTTGAGTCTCAGACTCAGTGGCTTAAAACTCATGCTAGGCGTGTATGCCTACATGCCCAAAATCCAGAGCGGAGAATGGAGAAGAGATTGCCGCATAGCCATCCCCCTGGGCAGTGATTTCCCTTTGTCTTTCTGGCAAGCACACATGCCCTATAGCAAAACTCTGGGCTTCAGTTGTATTCACTGAGAATGGAATACCATTACTTCAAGCCTTTTAGGTGAACAGAGCTAGAAAACATGTGTGTTAGTATGTGTGTGTGTGTGTGTGTGTGTGCACGCATGCACTTATGGTAAAGTATATGTGCTTATGTGTCTAAATGAGTTTCAACATATACCTCAGCATGTGTGTGTGTGTGTATGTGTGTATATATATACACACATATATACACATATATATATATATGTGTGTGTGTGTGTGTGTGTGTATCAAGTACATAAGATGTGTGTATATAGTTCCGTGGCTATACACATACAGTTATACAGATGTATAACCACAGGTTTTCACTGGTAACTGACCCCAATTAACACTGCAAAGTTATTTTTAGCATTCTTCTTTTTCCTTATCTATAACTTCTTTTACAACAGCAAAAACTCAACTTTTATTATGTACAATATAGTTTGTTTTTTTTTTTAAGAGGTTTTTGCTATAGGGCGCGTTCGCTCGCTAGACAGACAGAGAGAGACAGAGAGATAGAAAGTGAGAAATCACCCCCCAGGGGGGATGGCCACGCCGCAATCCCTTCTCCTCCATTCTTCTCTTGGGATCTTGGGCACGCACGTACACGCGCCCAGCGTGAGTTTAAGCCACCAGGTCTGGGACACAAACCGCGGTCGACTATGTAGGAGTCCAGCAACATAGCCATTACGCTAACAGCTGGTCTCTGTACAATATAGTTATTTAATTCTAATAGACAAAGTATTTCAGAATCGTCAATTCATATTCTTGTGAGAAACATCTATAGTAATAGAAATATATAATAGCATTTATGTACAATTCTGTTTGTAGCCTTAGAGTATCTAGTCAGAATACTATTTTACACAATAACTTAGGTTGGCTCATCTCTCTATCTTTCAATTTACTGTTAATCTATAATAATATTACATCATTTGTAATGTATGCTATATTTATGTATAATTTGTTACTGTTCATATTTCATGTTGGCTTCCTCTATACATTCTGGTTGTTCTTAATTATTTGCTAACTTTGGAGTTGCATAAAGGGTATGTAAAATACTGCTGATGACTTAGAAGTCAGTACTATACAAAAAGTTTATACTCAGAAAAGTAACACTCTCTCTTCATCCATTCTACCTCAGCCCTATTCTCCACTTTTCTCCAGCTCTTTCTCACCCAGTACTTGTAAGTAACCAAGCACTTTAGTTTCTTTATCTTTCATGTATTTCTTTTGCACAAATGAGCAGATATATATGTATTGTTTTATATTCCTTTAGTCTTAAATGAAGATTGCCATACTACAGATATTCTTCAGTGCTCTGCTTTATATGTGTGAATATATCCTAGAAGTCACTCCGTATCAGTTCACAGTGGTCTTCCTTGATCTTTTCACGTAAGCACTCTGTTTTGTGGATATATTATAATTTATTTAACCAAGATCCTATGTATGAACAATTGAGTTTTTCCCAATACTTTGAAATTTTTAAAAACATCACAATGAATTACTTTGTGCATGTATACTTCATGTTGTTGCAGGTGCATTATCAGGGAGACTCCCCAGAAGTGAGACGACTGTCCCAAAGGTAAATGTGCCTGTAATTTTGTTAGCTTCTACCAAATTTCCCTCTAGAATTATATTAATTTGCATTAATGCCAACAGCATATGAAAGTGTCTACTTCCCCCAGTCTCACCAATAGAATGTTTTATGATATTATTTATTCTTTTAAGGGTCTGGCGAGATGTGGTATCTCAGTGGTGTTGACACACACATTTGTAGTTCTCTAATTATGACTGACCCCAAATATTTTTTCATACATAGAATGGTCGTTTTGTATCATTCTTGTGAACTTTTTGTGTATGTCTCTCCCCTCCCCCCTTTTTTTCCTATCAGAAATTTGGTCCTATGACCTTTAAATTTTAAATTTTTCTTAGATGTTAGATATGCTAGCTTTTTGTTATGATATATGTTGCAAATATTTTGACCTAGCTTGTCAGTTGTCTTTTGATTTTGTTTCAAGTATTTTTTCATGCCAAAAATTAAAAAAATGGATGTGTAATGTGTCAGCCTTTCACTGCACCTGAAATTTGAATCATAATTAGAAATTCTTTACACTTGAAGTAAAGAGGAATTCATGTATGTTTTCTCCCAGTACTTAGTGTCACTTATTACATTTAGCCTCCTTACATCTTTAGCATTTGCGGTGGTTGTTCATAATGATTTGAAATAACAGAATTTGGGGGGACTATTTCAGGTGTCCAGGCCTCTTTATACTCAAAACATTCTAAGAACTGCCCTGACATTTTTATTATTCCCTAC
>NW_006159784.1:2527524-2532293 GCF_000334495.1 Tupaia belangeri chinensis
ACACCAAAGGTAACTCCAGTAGCATTTTAACTTGGAGTCACTAATTAAAGAGACTTTCAAGATTTATGCAATCCAAACAGATTTTTCTCTCTCCCTTATTCAAGTTCTTCTGCTCTGTGTCTGCCCCTGTGTGTCTCTTCCCACCTCACCCCACAGATGGGAAGCTAGACCTCAAATGATAAGCCTAATTGGGTTAGAAGCCACAACAGAATGATTTCCTGACAGCCCATTCTTTATTTGAGGGTATATTCTGAGCTTCATATACCAATGCTCATTGTGAAGGATGAACACCAGTGACCATGGTAAATCCATTCATAAGACTTGCTTCGCCTTTATTAGCACCATCTGAGTCTGTTAAAAATCTAAACTAGGAGTTTAATTTCTCTACAGAGGGCTTTAAATTAATTAGGGGTTTACATGCTAACAAAGAGCCTGATACACCCATAAATCAATCTGGTGTAGGAGGACTACTCAGGGAGGATATCTATTCAGTGGAGACCTCACATCCAGCATCCCTGTCGGGCTCCCAACAAAAGGGTGCAGGTGTGGAATAGGCCACTGTGACAAGGAAGTCCCAATAATTATTTTGCATCACTTAAGCCACAGCAGGTAATGTGGCAAATCAAAGTCTCAAGCGCTCAGTGAGTGAAACCCATGCTACCATGAAAAGCCACATCATATTACATTAACCTCTATAAATGAATTGCCATAACACTGTGATTTCTTTTATACCAAGACTAAGATTAAAAGTACATTGATCAAAATGATCTCCTTTTCCCCTTTTGTTAGGAATAGAAAGTAACAGATGGAACCACTTTTTTTTTTTTCTTTAAATATACTGATCATCATTTATAGAAACCTTTGAAATTCCTAGGCTGGCACTTCTTATTACATACACTTGTTTTAAACTTTACATTGACACACAGTTGTATTCTTTGGACAGAATATCACTTATCTTTTTGTTAAACACATCACTGGTATTTTGCAATCAATTTGAAATTGCACTATGATTCCCAGCCTTTATACATTTCCATGTGCTAGTCGTTCCTTTTCTTTAGTTTCCTGTGATTAGTGAATACTTGGTGAACAAGAGCAATTATGAATTCGCTTTTAAGTGATTTTTGCATTTTAGTCACGATAACATCTGTGTCTGTAGGAAAATTAGTATATGTATATGAAAAACAAACTTCATATTTTTATTCTATAAACAGTGTGCTGTTTAAGTGTGGAGTTACAGTCTCCTTGCAGTAGTTTCTTTGTCTATCCAGCTAACTCAGACCCCACCCTACTTCCATATCCTCAGGATTCTGAGGCCCTCATGCTAAAGGTAAATACATTTAAATCTATATAGGCATTATTCTTTCCTCTTTTAGTTGAATATGTGTTAATACATAAGCTCCCTCTACAAAAGGTGTTAAGAAATTGTTTGTTTTTAAACTACAAAACCAAAATATCTAAGTATAAATTTAACAACTCAGAAGTTATTATGGATTTAAGCTTAATAATCCAGGTTACAGATGATGTAAATTTGGAAATACAGGAGTAAAAACTCTCAGAATTTTAGTAGCATGGAAAGCTTTTTTCCCCCTATATATGGATACAAGAAGCTTCTACAAAGTGCATGTTTTCCATCTGCCTATGATCACAGCATTTGATTAGGCTTACAATGATGCAGGCCCTGCAGAGTTCATTGCCATGGGAAGCAAAGAAAAGAAAATGAAAAAAAAAAAAGAAACACTGTGTGCCAGCAAACGGGGATTTAATCACATGCCCTATTCTGGAAGCCCCTGGACCAAACTGTGAAGATGAATGTAGTGGGGGAGGAAAGCCAGAATGCACTGTCCAAGCCATTCATATAGAGCCCCCCACAGCCTTGCTTTACCTTCTTAAACCACACAGATGGTCTCAGAATGCAAACACGCACTAGCATGTTTTGTTAAGAAAAACAAAACAAACAAAAAACATTCTTTCCTCGGTCTCATACCCCATCTCCACCTATCACTCCAATTGTTCAGCGGCTTTCAAATTTGTGAAAGAGTGGTGTGCATTGGAGGACTCCCCTTCTGTGCCCAGTCTTTTCTAGTCTCGAGCTCCATATCTGTAAGGGATTCCAACACACCCATGGGAGAGATGTTGGGCTAACTGACTAACTTCCCATAGGTGCAATAAGGAGGCAGATCCTCCCAAAAAAAACTGATGAAGCACTGATGCAAGTCAGACACAGCTAGAAAGTTTAAATAAGAACTAGGGCCTCCTAAAATAATGACCAAAAGGTCTATGTTTCAATGAAAAAGAAAAATTATCATACAAAACCCTATTTCAAATTGGCTGAAAAAAGCCAGTCAATAGATGAGGTAGAAAAATTGTGATTTCAGAAAAACAAAGATATTAGAATTATCTGACCAAAATTTTAAAGTAGTTGTGATAGAAACACTTTAATGGTCCAGCCTCAGTGCCACTGCCACAGGCAGTAGGGTACTGAACTGCAGGACTGGAAGCCACATAGCCAACCACAGGTTCAGATCCAAAGTCGACTGAAAACATGCCAGGTGTGTGGACCTATGATCTTAATGATTTGGAGGACTAGGGGAAGGGGATAGTGACCTGAGGAGATCTTGTTAAGAGTACTTCCTTCCTGGGGACCAGCAGGTGGCATGGTGGTTAAAGTGCTGGACACTCCCCATGGCCCACCACGGTTTGAGTCCTGGACCTGGTGGCTTGCCGTCTCACTCTCTCTCTCTCTCTCTCTGGTCAAATTAAAATAAATGAATGAGTAAATAAAAATGATTTTAAAAAAAAGAGTGCCTCCCTCCTTCCCTCTTTCTCCTTTCCATTTTTAATCCTTACATGAATAATGATAAAATACTCCAATTTGCAAGTTTTATCACGATTGAATAAATGTAAACTACACATTCTTAGCAATAAAAAGGAAAGTCTTGGCTAAATAAAGATATAGAAATGAGATCCAAATGGAAATTAAGTACTGATAAATTAAATAGGCAAAAGAAAGAAGTCAATAAATGTGCTTGACAGCAGAACGGAGGGGCCAGGAAAAGAATCATTGACTCCTGAAAAGAGCAATACAAAATGCCCGGGGACTGGGTAGTGGTCCAGCTGTAATGTGGCTGAACCCACATGGGAAAGGTGCTGGGTTTGCATCCTAGGATCTCTCTAAACATGTCAGATGAATGTGTGCCCATGATAAGAGCTGGCTGAAACTAGAGGTGATTGCAGCATGGGGACCCTGTTGGGAGTGCTTATATTTCTGTCTCTATCTCTTTCTCTCACCTTCTCTCTCTCATCAATGAAATAAATGAACTTTGAAAATGCATAATCTGACCTGGATGTGTAGCGCATGCCTGTAATCCCAGCTATTTAGGAAGCTGAAGTAGGAAAATTGTGAGTTTGAGGCTAGCTTGGGTAACACAGTGAGGCCCTGTGTCTACAGCAAACAAATAATTTGAACAGCAGAGAGATAGTAAACAAAAAACAAACAAACAAACAACAAACAAAAGCAATAACAAAGCCTTAGGAGTGTGTGGAACTAAAGCAAAAGGTCTCACATTCATGTTCTCAAAATTTTTGAAGGAGAGGATGAGTAGAGATGAAAAGTTTCCAAAGTAATATGGATGGAAGCATCTTGAATTTGACAAAATGCATAAGCCTAAAGACTTTAGAACCCAAATAAACCCTAAACAGAGAAAGTCAATTCTATACCAAGATACATCATAATTAATTTTTTTGTTAGGGGAGAGATTTTTGCTATAGGATGTGTGTGCTCGCTGGAGAGATAGAGAGAGACAGAAAGTAAGAAATAACCCCCCAAAAAGGATGGCCGCGCCACAATCCCTTCTCCTCCATTCTCCATTCAGGATTTCTGACATGAACACATGTGTGCCCAGCATGAGTTTCAAGCCTTCAGGTCTGGAACTCAAAGTATAGTTGGCTGTGTGGGAATCCAGTGACATAGCCATTAATCCATTTGGTGGTCCCCATAGCTAAATTTTTTAAAACAAAACACAAAATAAAAATCTTAAAAGTAGTTAGAGAAAAATTATACTATACCTATATAATAAAGAAATTAGATGATAGATTTCTTATTAAAAACTGTGGATAGACCAGAAAGTGGCAAAGTTGTTACAACACTGGACTCCCACATGGCTGACCATGATTCAAGTCCTGAACCTGGTGGCTTAAAAATCACACTGGGTGCCACCCAGAAAGATGAAACTGAACCCCCATCTTTCACCATTAACAACAATCAACTCAAAATGGATCAAAGATCGGAACCTAACACCGCAAACAATAAAACTACTGGTGGAAAATGCTGGGGAAACTCTGGGAGACATTGGAGTAGGCAAAGACTTCTTAAATAAGACTCCCACAGCACAGGCAATAATCCCTAAATAGACAAGTGGGACTATATTAGACTGAGAAGTTTCTGCACAGCAAACTTGTTACACAGTAACAAGTGTGAACTGACAACCCTCAGAATGGGAAAATATTTTTCTTAAATATACCTCAGACAAGGGACTGATAATCAGAATACACAGGGAACTCAAGTGCCTTATGCAAAAATAAAAATGATTAACCCAATTAAAAGATGGGAAAATGAGCTGAACAAAAATTTCTCTAAGGAAGACATACAAACAGCCAAAAAGCATATGAGGATATGCTCAACATCCCTCATCATAAGGGAGATGCAGATAAAAACCACAATGAGATACCACCTAACCCCTGTCAGAATGGCAAAGATTAAGAATATAAAA
>NW_006159784.1:2532733-2565525 GCF_000334495.1 Tupaia belangeri chinensis
AGAAGGGAGGATAAGTAGCTGGGGCGTGGCCATCCCTCCTGGGGGGTGATTTCTCACCTTCTGGCTCTCTGTCTGTCTGTCTGGCGAGCGCACACGCCCTATAGCGAAAACCTCTCCAAAAAAAAAAAATTAGAATAATAATAATAATAATGATTGGGAAAAACATAGAAAAGATATTGAATGATGAAGTGGGGAGATTAGTGTCTCTGTATTGACTGACATGCATGGCATTCCCTTTTGAAAAAGCAATGTAATACGTTGTAAAGTTATATGTAATCCAATGTAATTAAAGAAGATTATGATGATAATAAAAATAAAAATAAAAAATCACACTGGGTGCATGTGCATGCATGCCCAAAATCCCAGGAGGAAAATGCATGAGAAGGGATTGCTGCATGACCATCCCCTTGGGGGGTGATTTCTCACTTTGTTTCCCATTATCTCTCTCAGGAAAGTACATGCACTCTATGGCAGAAACTTTAATAAAAGAAAATGAAAGTAAAAGAAACCTTGGAGGCCAGAAGGAAGTACTACAACATTTTTCAAATGCTGAAAGAAGATAACTGTCAATACAAAATCCTATATCCTTCCGAAATGTCCCTTAGGAAATAAAAGAAAAATCAAGACATTCTCAGATGAAGAAAAACTGAAGAAAATTTATTGACAGTAGACCTACCATAAACAAATGGTTAAAGTTCACTGAAGAGGGAACAGTACGTTAAAAAAAGATATTAACACAAAATAGGTTAAAGACCTAAGTGTAAGATCTGAAACCATAAAATTTCTAGGGGAAAAAAATGAGAAAGCCCCTGAATATTGGCCTTGGCAACAAAAGCAAAAATAAACAAGATAACAGGATGGCACTACAAATAAAAATGATTCTGTACAGCAAAGGAAACAATCAACACAATAAAAATGGAGGATTAGGCAAAAACATTCTGAAACTTTATATATGATAAACAGTTGATATGCAAAATATTTAAGGAATTTGCACAATAAATAAAGTAACCCAACTAAAAATGGGTAAAGTCCCTAAATACCCTAAAGAGACAGTTTTCCAAGATGTCGTAAAAATGTCCAATAAGTATACAAAAAGGTGCACATCATCACCAATTATCAGCGAAATGGAAACCCAAACCACAATGAGCTATTACCTTACAGCTGCTAGGATGGCTATTACCAAAAAGAAGAAAGGCCCAGTTGCAGTAGTGCACGCTGGTTAATGCTGCTACTTGACAGATTAAGGCCAAATATGATGTCCAGGTTCAACTTCTGGCCCCCTCCCAAAGCTGGATATGATGATATGTGCCCATAGTCTCAGCTACTCAGGACACTGAGGCAGGACGATTGCAATATAGCAAAATTCTGTTTTAACAACGACAACAAGAAAGATGTGATAAAAAGTGTTGCTGAGAGTGGAGACAAAGGAGCCTTTGTACACTGTTGGTGGAAATATAAGTACAGTCATTATGAAAACGGTACAGAGTTTGTTCAAAAAAGTATTAGATTGTCAGGAAAACTGTGATATTTTTCTATGCAAAAAGGCATCATGACTTTCCTGACAGCCCAATAAAAATAGAATTAGAGTTAAGGCTCAGGAAGTTATACCTCTGTTGGGTAGATACCCAAAAGAAATGAAATGAACATATTATAGAGTTCTCTGCACTCCCATCTTCATTGCAGCATTAGTAATTATAGTCAATATATAGAAATAACTTGTGTCCACTGATTGGTAAATAATTGTGTTATATATACACAATGAAATACTGTTTACTTTTTTTTTTTTCATTTCTGGAGGGCATGTGTAGATAGAAGGAGAGGGAAAAAGCACTCCCCTAAGGAGGCATTGTCATACTTCAATCCCTTCTCCATTTCTCCATCCTGTCAGGATTTTGTGTATACATGAATATATACACAACACGTTTTTCAAGTCACTAGATTGGGATATGTATGATGCTTGACCATGTGAGATCAGTCTCTCTTAACCTCTAGGCTATGAGGCTATCTGTTGTACCCTCTAGGGAAAAAAAATTATACACACACACACACATGCACACACGCACACATTTAAATATGATGTAAACATTATTCAAAAGAAAGGTATAGTGTCTATATCAGTATCAGATAAATGTAGACTTCACAGCGAAGAGTCCTACCAGAGACAAGAAGCACATCACATAGTTATAAAATTATACATTTACCAAGAAGACACAGCAACCCTAAAGTCTACATACCAAATAAAAGTGAAAAGTATGTGAAAATCTGACAGAAGTAAATAGACAAATTGAGAATTGCAACTGGTAACTTTAACACCCTTCTCTCAATAACTGATCAGCAATGATATAGAGAAACTCAACATCATCCAACTACAGAGTCTAATCAACATCTATTCCACTCAACAACAGCACAATACATAATCTCCCAAAGTGTCTGTGGAGCATTTGCCAAGATAAATTACCTTATAAATAACAAAACAAACCTCAGCAAATATGGAAGACTTGAAATTAAACAGACTGTGTTCTCTAACCACAATAGGATCAAAACAGAAATAAATAACAAGAGAACAGGAAAATCTCCAAAAAATTGGAAACTAAATAACACACTTCTAAGTAATTTATGTGTCAAAGAAGAAGTCTCAAGAGAAATCAAATAATACATTGCACTGAAGTAAACTGAAGATGTGACATAACAAAATTTGTGTTACACAGCTAAAGCAATGCTACGAGGGAAATTTATAGCACTAAATCCATGCATAAGAAGAGAAGTCTCAAAATTGCAATTTAGCTTCCCATCTCAAGAACATAGAAAAAGAAAAACAAAATAAACCCAGAGAAACACAACAAAGGAACCTATAAATATTAGAGAAGAAATCGATGAAACTGAATGTAGAGGAGCAACAGAGCATAGCAATAAATTCAACTAAGAGCTAGATCTTAGATCAATCAAATTGATAGATTTTTAGAGAGATTGACAAAGGAATAAAGGAAGACTCAGCTTGCAATATTAGGAAGAAAACAAAGGACCTTGCTATAGATACTGCAGACATCAAAAGAACAGTAAAGAAATACTATAGATAATTCTACACACATTAGACAACTTGGATAAAAAAATTTCCTTGAAAAATACAAGTATAAGTCATTCAATAGAAAACAATGTCCACACCCATTAAGAAAATTGAATTCATAATTTAAAAACTCACACCCAAAAGAAATCTCCAAGTCCAGATGGTTTCACTAGAGAGTTATCTCAAATGTTTAAAGAAGAATTATCATGAATTCCAAGCAATCTTTTCCAGAATACAGAACAAGAGGGAACGCATGCCAATTCACATTACAACTGCTATTACTCTGATACAAAAATAAGACAGATTCAGCATAAATAAAGAAAGCAACAGACTCATATCCCTCCTAAATACATACACAAAAATCATTAACAACATCGTAGCAAATAGCATTCAGTAATAAATATATAAAAAGAACGATAACACCATGACCATGTAGAAATTATTCAAGAGATATGAAACTGAAAAATCAATGAGATCCATTTTTAAAACAGGCTAAAAAAATCATAATATCAGTTGATGCAGAAGAAAGAATTTGACAAAATTCAATACCCATTCATAATGGAGACCCTCTGAAAAATAGGAATAGAGTGGAACTTACTCAGCTTAATAAAGTGCATCCACAGAAAACCTATAGCTATGCACCTAATGGTAAAAAGAGAACGCTTTCTCCCAAATAATGAGCAGAAGCTAGCCTGTACTGTCACCACTCTTATTCAACATAATGCTGAAAGAGCTAGTGGGAACAATTAGTAAATAATATCCTACACATTGGAAAAAGCAAATAATATCCTAGAGATTGGAATGGGAGAAATAAATTGCTTCTATTTTCAGAAGACATTGAATATGTAGAAAATACCAACAAATTGATAAACTATTAAAATAACTGCATTCAGCAAGATAGAAGATTAGCACTCAAAATCAATTGTATTTTTATATGCTACAAATGAATATATGGAAGAAAATTTTAAAACAAAATGCTGTTTATACTCATTGAAAAATTAAATTCTTAGATGCCAATCTAACAAAGCATACATGAGATCACACGCTGAAACTACACAACGCTAATGAGAGAAATCAAAGAAGATCTAAATAAATGGAGAGGTTGGTTTATAGATTTGAAGACTGAATTCTTTTGTACATTTTCTCCAAATTTATATATGAGTCTAATGTAATTTTTATCAAAATCCTGGCAAGATTTGCAGGTATAGGTCAAATTATTCTAAAAACATATATGGAGAGACAAAGCTAAAATGATTTTGAAAAATTTAGAATAAAGTGAGGGGAATTACACTACTCAATTTTAAGACTTATTGTATAGCTACAGTGAGCAAGATTACGTGGTTTGGTGGAAGGACAGACATAGGTTAACAGACCTGAATAATGAAACCAGAAGTAGACTTACACAGACAAGCCTGATTAATTTTTTAGTAATTTATTTGCAAGAGGGCTTGAACATTCACCATAGAGAACAGGTGCACCTCCCAATGGGGTATAATCAGAACACAACCCTTTTCCCTCCATTTCATTCCATCAGGACTTGGAGCAGGCACACTCACACCAACACACAAGTGCCCAGCACAATTTTCGAGCCACCAGGGCCAGTATTCAAGCCGTGGTCCACCATGTGTGATCGGACTCCACATGCACAGGTCTTAGCAGCTGTGCTACTGGGTCAGCCCACCCAATAATTTTTTAAAAGAATACAAAAGCAACCCAATGTAAGAAAGATAGTATTTTCACCAAATAGTGAAGGGCTGACCCCATATGTATACAGACCAGGAGAAAATATCTGCAACCCACGTATTCTACAAAGTATTAGTATCTACATATATAACAAACCCCCAAAGCTTAATTGTGAAAAGGAACCAAGCAAAATAGAAAATGAACAAAAAGCCCAAAGAGACATTTCACCAAATATATATGTAGAAGGCAAATAAGTACTACAAGATATTCAAGAACACTAGTCATTACAGTAGTGCGAATTAAAGCCATAATGAAGTATTACTACGTACCTATCAGAAAGGCTAAAGACATTTTTTTAAAGTACCACCACTAAAGCTTGGTGAGGGTGTAAATAAACTGGATTATTCATACACTGCCATCAGGAATGTCAAGTGGTACAGCTACTTCGAAAACACAGATGAGCAGTTTCTTAAAAAACTAATCATTTAACCTAGCATGTGCAACTCCTGGGTGTTTATCTTAGAGAAATGAAAACATTTGTTTACACAAAAACTTGCACAAGGATGTTTATGGGCAGTTTTATTTGTAATAGTCTCAAAATGTCCCTTAACAGGTAAATGATTTAAAAATCATAATACTTTCACACCATGGAATATTATGTAGTGACAACAAGGAAATCATTATTGATACACACAACTACCTAGATGATTCTCCAAAGAATTATTCTGAGTGAAAAGGCCAACCTAAAAGGCTATATACTGCGTGACTTTATTTATGTAACACGCTTTGAAATGACTCCACTATAGAAGTGGGGAACATGTTCATTGGTGCTAGGGTTAAACAAGGTGGTGGGGGCAGGGGGGAAATGAGTGTGGCTATAAAAAGACAGTTATAGTGGTAGAAATGTCCGTATCTTAACTGTATAAATGTCAATTATGATTTTAGTGGAGTTTGGCAAGATGTCACCATCAGTGAAATTGACTAAAGGGACACTGGCATGTCTCTATTATTTCTGACAAATTCATATGAAAGTACAAATCTGTCAAAAAGGTTTATTTAAGAAACAAGAGAAATTGGCTTTGTATGAAGACCTTGAAATTAAGGGTGTTCTGGTAAATAATTACAAAAGTTTCATGAAATTTGTAAATATCTAAGGAAATTAAATAAATATATACTAGTTGTTTGTAGTCTCTGTGTTACTCAGATGTGTTTTGTCTTTGATATAAAAATTTTGATTTTATTTTAAATTATGTTTAAAGAGACAGTTTCTGTATAATATAAATACATCTTTAAAAATTAAGTATGCTGATGATTTCCCACTCACAAATTGGGTTAGTGACAGTTACAGTTGCTAAGGGAAACCTGATAGCGAATTCACTGCTTTAAAATTTAATACATATTTGTGCATAAAAACACACAAAAATCCACGTACATACACATGCACACACACATAGTCAAGTTCACTTAATGTTGAGAAAGATGTTATAAGACAATATTATTATGTGAACATCTGAAGGGATACTGACACAACCTAGAGGTATAGCCTACTACACACCTAATTGTACTGATGAATAGTAGATGCAACATTAGTTCTTTTTGACTGAAGAGTTTTAAAATATTCTGTACCTGAAATTGACTTCTCATTTAGAGTTTTATACTTCAGTTTACACTTCATTCAGCAATAAAGATCAATAAATATAATGCCAAATTCTAATAGAATACATTTATTTTTGTCCAGTGATGGCACAAATATCTTCCTTCATCACAGTCTTTTGAAATGTACCTCATAGTGCACTAAAGGTAGTGATAATATTTATGACCAGGGACCTGCATCTCAGTCTGGCTTTTTGACCTCTTGCTCTATTTTACACAGACGGCATGCACATCCCCTGGGATCTCATTCCCAGTAGGCCCAAATGTCACACTAAGGACACAGAAGTTAAGCTTTTTATTTCCAGAATTTCTAGGTTAATGTCTCTTCTACATTACTACATGCTTCTATTATTCATCCCTCCTGTGTTCCCTATTATTGGTGATTATATGGGATACCTTTTCCTATAATCTCTTAGGTTCAGCATCTTGAGTCTTGTTCATTTTTATATCTAATCCAAAACTTTCAAACTAAAATAACTAAACATTAGTGTGAATAACGCAAAAAAAAAGATGCATACATACCCTTGAATTCCCAGGCCCAAATAATAACAAAGAGGTAATTATGAAGCTAGATAAAACAGATAACCAAAGTACAGACAGATACTAAACAACTTACTGTTAGTAGGTATCTATGAAAAAATAATTCCTCTCCATTGAGTAGCATTAGTTAAGAAAAGTTAGATAGCTGGGACCAGCAGTTGGCGTAATGGCTATGCCGCTGGACTCCCAAGTAGTCGACCATGGTTCAAGTCCTGGACCCGGTGGCTTAAACTCACGCCAGGCGCATGTGCGTGTGTGCCCAAGATCCCAAGAGAAAAATGGAGGAGAAGGGATTGCAGCATGGCCAAACCCCCCGGAGGGTGATTTCTCACTTTCTATCTCTGTGTCTGTGTCTTCCTGGAGAGCGCACACAACCTATAGCAAAAACCTCTTCAAAAAAATAAAAAATTAAAGAAAGAAAGAAAAGTTAGATAACTATCAATTTGGAAAGATTCCTCAGAGCTTTTAACTTAAGTTCCTGAAAGGCTGAAGCACTTATGTAAGCATGAAGATGTTGAATTTCTCGAGTTTATTTGAACTCTGGCTTTTTATACCATACACATCCAATGCTATGAGCTAAAGTGACAGTGACAGTAAAAATTGCCTCACCAACTTTTTCATGATCTCTACACATAAGAGCTATGAGTCAAGGCAACATGAAAGGTTAGATGGGCACAAAATCAGGACACACTGAGGTGAAAAGCTCAAAAATGGTGTTCTTCTAAAAAGTGTTGCAGTCAGAATAACACGATATAAAGTTCCAGAAGGTGTAGTTATCAGATGACACAGATTTCTAAAAATCCAGTGAAAGTACTTTGCCAGGATATCCAGATGAAACTGGGATCATTTATAGTACCAAGTAAGTGTAAAAATGAGCACAAATTTGACACGCTTTCCTCAATTCATTTTGTCTTCCCATGCGTACCACTATCAATCACTAGCAAAAGGCACTTAGATTTAAGTTCCCCATAAATACTCAAGGGGATATTTCCCTTGTCTGAGTCACTGAAGAATGGTGAAAATTAACCACCATGGAAATCGGTATCATTGCACTTGAAAAGGGGCCTTACCCTAGATCCTTGGGATATCATGAAAGTCAGAAATTTTGAAATTGAATTTTAATGATAATTAGGGAAAAAGAAATTTTGATAAATGTACCAAGGTAATTCAATACTGAAAGGGAAGTCTGGTCTACAAATGGTGTGAGAACAGTTGCATGAATATTGGGGGGGAGGGGGAATCAAATTTAGCACAGGCTATGGCAAATGTAAAGGACTTGCTGCTACCACCATAATGATAAAAACAAATCTGATAGAGTCAACATTTTAAATTGGAAAATGCCATTTAAGAACTAAAGCCATTAGGGAACAAACTGAATGCTAGGAGCTAAAACCCTGCTCTTCTATCCCTTCCAAGGAATGAAGTAGAACCAGGACATCAGATGGAAAAAAAGCAACATCTACAGAAGTTAGGGAAAACCAACAAACTTTTTTTTAAAAGAGGTTTTTTATTTAAAAGTGCCTGTGCTCACTACAGGGAAGGAGGGGGAGAGAGAGAGAGAGAGACAGACAGACAGACAGACAGAAACAGTGAGAGGGAAAGTGAGAAATCACCCTCCAGGGGAGATGGCCACACCACAATCCCTTTTCTTCCATTCTCTTCCCAGGATCTTAGGCACACACACACATGTGCGAGCATGATTTTCAAGCTCTGGGACTTGAACCACGGTTGGCCGTGTGCAAGTCCATCAATGTAATTACTATGTCATCTGCTGGCCCCAATCTGAAGCTTTAAAGGTTGAGTGTGCTGGCATGTTTGCTTAAAATCACTAGGTAACTCCAGCTACTAACTTTTTTCCATTGCCACTGAATTTTCACCTGGAATCAATACATCAGAGAAAGAGACGTAAGGTAGAATGCCCCCTCCTACAATGTATGTGAGCACCAGGGACCACTGAAAGCTAAAGGCAAGGTACAAGAACCTTCTGAAGTACTCTGGGCTTCAAATAAATTCTAAGCAGAGACTACTGGCCACTGGAGGAGGATTAGGAGAACTAAGAGAGAATCACCTTGTAGGACATCCATGTAGGGCTTCCTAAAGCTTGGGATGGTTAAGGCATTAGATTCCCATAAGGACCTACGGTTTGAGTCTGGGATCCAGCAGCTTGAAAACCACACTGCACAGGTGTGCGTGCATACCTGAAATCCCAAGAGAATGGAAAAGAAAGGATTGCAGTGTAGCCATCTCCTCTGGGGAGTTACTTTTCACTTTCTCTCTATTTCTTTCTGACTCTCCCCAGCAAGCACATGTGCCTGATGGCAAAAACCTTACAAAAAATAAATAAATAAATAAAAATAAATCTTGGGACAAAAACAAGAGAGCTGAGGCTCACACTTTTTCCGAATAGCTACAGCTGTCTAACGTGGTAGGAGGGCAGCAGAGGATAGCACTGTAAGACACGAAATGGCTGGGAATTGGACTAGGTTGCAAAGATAACACTCCCTTTGACCCCCCAGCAACTACAAATGCCATCAGCTGGGTTTATAAAGCAGAGCATGTGAGCACTCCCATATTTTCAAACAGGGCAGATGTCCAATGATTAAACAAATGCTTTCCTCCGTCACAAAGTCTTTTGAAATGCACCTTATTCCACATAAAAAGTAGACAAAAGAGACAGAAAGTGAGAAATCACTTTCCAGGGATGATGGCTACACCACAATCCCTTCTCCTCCATTCTCCTCTCAGGATTTGGGGCATATACATGCATGTGCCTGGTGTATGTTTTGTGTCCGGAACTCTAGTTGCAGTTGACCACGTGGGAGTTCAGAGACATAACCATTACGCTGGTCCCTTAAAATTACACTGTCTAGGAGCTGATGATTAAATCAGAGAAATTATATTGATTTTTGTATTTGATATCCTGAAATCTTCTAAAAATTTGTCTGCAGATCACCTTAGGTTTTCTATTTAGACAATAGTCATTTGCAAATAGTATAAACTGTGCTTCCGACTCCTCCCCCAACCCTTATTCCATTTAGTTATCTTACCTTATTGTGCTAGGAAGGACCAGAAACAGCTGTGACTAGAGGCAGTGACAGGAGGCATTCCAAGCTGATCATTGATTTTATGAGGAACACGCCTACCGTTTCATCAGTACATGAAGATTTTCGGCAGACAGCCTTTATCAATTTAAGGAAGTTCTCACTCTTAAATGAATGCTTTTCAAAAATTATTATGAACTTGGATTGAATTTTATCAAATGTTTTATTCTGTGTTTATTAAGTCTTTTGCACCCTGACTTAATCCATCACTGTTGCCAATTATACTAATGATTTTTTCAATGTTAACTAGCAATTCACTAAACAAGTCTTATAAAGGTGAGGCGGCATTTAGCAAATCTTGGTTTCAAACACCGTGGTCCATTGAAAGGAACCAGTTCTCTTTAGAGATGGCTGATTTTAAGACTAGGGTAGAAAATAGACACAAGATGAGTCTAGAGCATTTTGTAATGCCAGAAAGTAAGAAAGTGCAAAGAAGAAGAAAAAAAAAATGGAAGAAGAAGGAAAACAACAGGAAAAACTAAGATGGGAACTTTTAAAGGGAACCAAGAAGCCAATAAAAGAATTCCTAATGGCCAAACCTGGTATAAGTTGAGGAAAAATAAAAAAGTTCTGATTTAAACTCAAAGTTTAAAATAAATATCAATGTATCCATAAAGGTATAAATGACTGAAAAAATAAATATATGGGAAGAAAGGGGTAAATGTCCCAGTGAAAAGAATTCAGAATAATCTGTGTAGACATTCCACCCTCAAGGAAGCAAAATAGCTCCTCACTCTGTAAGTGTAGGCTGTACATAGCAACTCTCTTCCAAAGAGTACAGGATTGAAAAAGGGGGGGGAAGGAGAAACTTTATAGTGGAGAAACCTGACAAAAGCTATCTCAGCCGAGTTTATCAAGGTTCACATCATCAGTGATAAGTCATATTGATAATATATTCTCTTGATATGATGGGGTAACACAATGGCACTTTAACTTGTGGTGTACCTACCAAAAATATACCTAAGTCTAATCATGAGGAAAAAAAGCAGAGAAACTCCAATGAGAGAAATGTAAAAAGCAAAAACAAAAACAGAAACAAACAAACAAACAAACAAAAAACAAGTATTTCTTTAAACTGTCAAAATCATCAAAAACAAGGGAAATCTGAGAAAATGTCAAAATCAGAAGCTTAAGGAGACATGACAAATAAATGTAATATATGTTGTGGGTTCTATCCAGGAGCAGAAAAAGGGTATTAGGTACAGCTAAGGAGATCTGAATGAAGTCTGGACTTTATTAATAGTCACATGTCAACACTGATTCATTAATTACGATGAGTGTACCATACCACCATAGGGTGTTAGCATCAAGTGCAGCTGGTACAGGTGCATGGCAATGGTCTACACTCTCTCTGCAGTCCTGATGTAATGAAAAGTTTATTTTTCGAAAGTGAGTTGGGCTGGAAAAAGAAATGTTATACTATGTAAAACTATATGTAATTAAATATAATATAAAAATATATAATAAAAATAATTTTAAAAAGTGATTTGGAGATTTATCTTATTTTCTTTTTTCAGGACAGCTTGTATGACAGTACTTTTCACGAAAAAGTATAAGCAGTTCTGTAATTAACGCAGATCACTTGGACTATAAAAAGGTGATAATAAAGCACATACTCATCAAATCAGTAAACGATGTTAGAAAATTAACTATCAATTTGGAGGAAAAATTCTTCTGAGTCCTCCCACAAATCAATTCCATTTAAAAGGTTTATTTATAAAACAATAAAAATTAGGAATGTTCTAGAAGATAATAAGAATAGGTATCTTTATATTCTTGAAATAGGATGAGCTTTTTGTTTGTTTTGTTTTGGGTTTATTTATTTATTTATTTTTTTGAGAGGTTTTTATTATAGGGAGCATGCACTGGCCAGAAAGACAGGGGGATGGCCACACCGCGATCCCTTCTCCTCCATTCTCCTCTCGGGATCTTGAGCTCACATGCACATGCACCCGGCATGAGTTTAATCCACTGGGCCCGGGGATCGAACTGTAGTCGACTACATGAGAGTCCAGTGACAGAGACATTATGCCAACTTCTGGTCCTGACACAGCAAAATTTAATATGACAGTGAAGCCTTAAGGACAGAATAAACTTTACAGTAAACTGAGCCAGCGATATGGAGCACAAGTGAAACAATCTCCCAGGATGAAGAGAAGTATAATACCAGAGTTCGTGAAACATAACTGAAGACAAGTATGAAAAACAAAGTGACAATTATCTCTTCAAGAAAAGATTAGAGCAAAGAAAACAAATATAAAGCATCTAATAGGCTCAAGGAAAGTTTCCCAAAATAAAACCAGAGTTAATACAACAAAAAGTTGATAGAATTTACAAGCACCAATAAAGTAACACATCCAAAGTAACATAATTGATTCTGGTAGAAGTGGACTAGAATCCAGACTTGCCTTATCCCAAGCTCGTGTTCTTTCCAGCTCAACTAGCCATTAAAAGAAATCTTTCTGCATGCACTGTGGTACCCTGGACTGGAAGCTAGATAAGGATAAGGGCATTGGTGGAAAAACTGGTGATGTTCTAATAAAGTCTAGAGTCTAGTAATAGTAATACCAATGCTAATCTCTCAGGTTTGACAATTACACCATGGTTACATAAGATGCTCTTAGGCTGCTAGAAAGTCATGACCGATATTTTTCTGTTTTCCTATGCAAAAAATGTGTCATAACTTTTCCAGCAACCCAATAATATCAGGGGAAACTGGATAAATGGTAGGAAAGTGAGCAACATTTTTTATAAATCTAAAATTACTTCAAAATACAAAGTTTATTGTGCCAGCTAGAGACTGATGGTCTAGGTGGCTAGATCCAACATGGCAAATTGTGCAGTTTGAGTCTCAGACCCAGTGATTTGAAAAACACTGGTCAGGTGTGTGTGTGTGCCCAAAATCACAAGAGGAGAAGGGACTTTGGTGTGTCCATCCCTCCAGGGGATGTTATCTCACTTTCCCTCTCTTTCTCACTTTCTGTCTCTATATCTCTCCAACAAGAGCATGCACCCTATCATAACAACTTTTAAAGTAATTAAACTATTTATTAAGAATTAAGAATCTTTTGAAATGATGCTTGTATATAGTCTTAAAAGTTACAAATAAAGGGTCTGGAGGTGGCGTGGTGGTTAAGATGCTGAACTCCCACATGATCGACCATGGTTCAAGTCCTGGACCTGACAGCTTGCTTTCTCACTTTCCTTCTATCTCTGTCTTCCTGTCTCTGGCAAATGCATGTGCACTATAGCAAACAAAATAATAATATCAAAAATAATAATAAATAAATAAACTTAAATAAATAATATTTTTTAAAGTTACAAATAATGGGACCAGCAGATGGTGTGACTAACCCAACTAATCATAAAACAAACAATGACAATACATAATAACAAAGGACAAACAAGAACCCTAATATTAACTTCACTAATTCTATTCATTGGCTCTACCAACCTACTGGGATTACTACCACACTTATTTACACCTAAAAGCCGGCCAACTATCAAACTCCGGTATAGCAATTCCAGTATGAGCAAGAGCTGTAGTCATAGGATTCCACCACAAACCCAAAGCATCTCTGGTTCATTTCCTCCCACAAGGAATGCTAGTCCCCCTAATCCCCATACTTATCTAACTCTAACTATGAACGAGTCCACAGTTGAAAAATACTGCTAGCACACGGTCTACAAATTCTACTAGCCCCAATAGCATTTTGATGACTATTAGCAAGTCTATCTAACTTTGCACTCTCACCAACAATTGATTTAATAGGAGAAATTCTAATCATTCTATCAACAGTCTCATGATCAAACTTCACAATCCTTCTTATAAGGCTTAACATACTAATTACAGCATTATATTCCTTCTATACACTCATTACAACACAACAAGGTAAATTTACACATCACATTAATAACATCAAACCCTCCTTCACACAAGAAAACAGTCTAATACTAATGCATCTGTTATCCCTCCTTCCCCTAACATTAATGGTTACATCAATGGACTCCCACATGGCCAACCATGATTCGAGTCCCAGACCTGGTGGCTTGAAACTCACACTGGACACACGTGTGCATGCCCAAAATCCTGAGAGAAGAATAGAGGAGAAGGGATTATGGCACAGCCATCCCCTCTGGGGGGTAGTTTCTCACTTTCTCTCTGGCATGCCCAAGAGCAAAAATCTCTAAAAATAAAAAAGTTACAAATAAAAATATGTATTGAATAAAGCCAAGTTTTTAAAAGGGTAGGCATGCTTCACATTGAATATTTTGATTTAAATAAAAATTTCTAATTAGATGATTTAAATAAATCTCTAAATAGATTATTTTAAAAAATAAATATCTTAGGGCCAGCAGATGGCATAATGGTTACAATGCTGGACTCCCAGGTAGTTGACTGTGGTTTGAGTCTTGGACTTGGTGGCTAAAAACTCAAGTCAGGCGCATGTGTGTGTGTGCCCCAAATCCCAAAACAGGAATGGAGGAGAAGGAATTGTGATGTGGCCATCCCCCCTAGGGGAGTGATTGCTCACTTTCTGTCTCTCTGGTGAGCACACATGCTCTATAGCAAGAATGTCTCAAAAAATTTTAATTAAAATAAATAAATATCTCAATTTAATCATATAAGGGATGTCTTCAAAAAGTTCATGGAAGTGTGTATTATAAAACAATGTGTAGATATGAAATTTTTTGCACTGAAATACACATATTTTAATTTGATGTGTCCATATTTTCATTTGAGGTTTCCTCAGAGAGTTTTCATAAAGACTTCATATATAGTTACTTCTATACCATTTCTCCTTTCAGGTAGCTAAAAACAGAAAACTCTAAAGTCCTTAAGAACATAACATGATCTGGTTGTGATGAACTGCTTTCCATTTCTGCAATAGACATGACTAAAGTTACATAAAAAAAAGTGTGGCAGTAAAAATTGAATTTAAAGATTAATAGAACTGTCTTATTTTAGGAGCTGTCAGATACTGAAAGAAGCAAGACTTCAGAAATAAATGAATCCTAGAAGCAGAAAGACCTGAAGGATATAATTAAGTAGGAAACTCAGAGGAGTTTGGCTATATAAGGAAAGAGGGAGAAAAGAAAATCTATTGGAAAACAGGGAGAAAAAACAGGAAATTAATAAAAATCAGGGATTATGGTGTCTCTGAGGAATTGAGTTGTGATAAATTATGGAAGGGGGATGGGGAGGCAGGAATATAAATAGTCTTAAATCAGATCACATCACTGCTTCATACCAGTGGTTCCCATCACTCAGATCATGAGCTAGTGGTCTGTGGGGACCTCCTGGCTGACCCCTGCCACCCTTCATTCTGACTTTCTCTTGTATTCTTTTTCACTCCCTCAACCTCCTCCAGTGGGCCTCTTCTTCAAGCAGTTCCTTAGGTACTCAGGCCTTTGCACTTGTCCTCCCTGCCTGGAATGCCCCTCTCCTAGGTATTCTCATAGTATACTCCTTCACTTCAAGTTTTACTCAAATATAACCTTTCAGTGATCTACTGCTATGCACATTCTATTTAAAATGGCAAGCCCCTAGAACTTGCACTCTCTCTTTACCCTGTAAGCTGATTCTACCAGCAAACATTTCAATTATATTGAGTCTGAAAACTCTCAGGTCTTGGCCTGTTTGGTTCATTGGTGTTTCCCCAGGGTCTAAAATAGTTTCAGGCACATACCAGGGTACTTTAAAACATTCATGGGAATTGAAACTCAAGTATGGGTTTGTTTTGGTGCAAAAAAACTTTGAAATCCATTCAGAAGTTTTTATTATGCATATTTTCCATGAACTATCTGAAGATCCCCTGTTAATGTAGGTTTCAATAAATATTTGTCAAACCAATCAATATACCAAACTTGATTTTTCATTACCATCATTAAAATTAGTGTAATAAAATAATGAGAACTTTTCCAAAGTTACTTGTTGAATGATTTTTTTTGTAGTCATCTTTTTACCTGTCTGTATTTTCTAGATCAATTACACCCATAGTCATTTTAAATGGGTGTTTGTTTTGTAAAAGGCTAGACAGTTACCTGAGATCATTTCAATTCAGGTACTTTTTAATGTCAGAGTCAGAAAGAATGGATGTTCATTATTTCAAGGCCTGTTCTTCCTATCAGCCTATAAGCCCCGAATGGCCTAGGTCACAAATGTTTAGTAGTGCACCCATTCACCATCTGACTAGACTTATTTTCTCCAACTTGTTTCCATTTCTTTGCTCAAGGAAGCTCATGAGGAGTTCTTTCTACTGCTTAATCATTCAAGACTATATGCGTTAAGATAACCAGCAAAATAAGCCATGTGATCACCTCCTCTACGCATTTTATTAGCATGCTCCTGAACTACTGTACCTGCCCTAAGTCACTCAACATTCAGCCTCTTGCTCTGCTGAGAGAAGAATGAGGCCAGCATATTTCACAAATTTCTCACTCTCTCCACTGGATGGCCCGTCAGTGAACTCTCACGAAATCAAATGAAAGTAGCCTTTAGAGTCTGAAAATGTGTCAATTATCTTCTCAAAAAACCCCACTAATTCTTCTGCTAAAAAATTGCACGTGTGCCATTGTTTCATCATATGTGGGGAAAAAATAAATCTGATAGTGTGTTTTCTTCTCAGAGGCAGCACAGCAGTTAATCCACACATGTGCGTTCCCCCAGTCCCCAGACAGTCATCTCTGATGTTACAGTGGCACACAGGCAGATACTTTGGCAAAGACAGTCTATAAAATGGAGTCACTATGGACCAAAACAACCCTATTGATTTTTAGTACAATTCAAAACGCAAAGCAACATCAGTTTTCTAAACAGCGCAAGCCAAAAATGACAGGGAGGAATAAACTGCAAATAGTGAAGAAAAGAAAAGGAATAAAAGACAACTGCATTAGCAAACCATCTTGGTGATCTTTTGTGCTTTTTCTCTTTTTTAAAGTTTGAAGAACTGAGAGGACTGAATGAGAGAGAACTGCTCTGACTTAAAACCTGAAGATTGCTCATTCGTGAAAATGTTGCCCACGGCTGGAGAGTAGGCCATCACAAAATAACATCTTATACCCTTCCAATACATGCGCACATTTTCTTCAAAGCCCCACCAGCTTTTTAAAATATGTATACAATTAATCTCTTTCTCTTGACAAATGGCAGGGCTATCTAAACCACATTATAAATACATCATTTACAAAAATACCATTAAGTATTCTGCAAGCAAATATTTTCCTTAGATATTCTTGATAAGACAAAATTACTTTCAAGGCAGAAACCTCAGAATGGGAGTTCAGCAGAAGAGAGCAGCCAGGACTTACCATGGCCCCCTCACTGGTCCTTTCAGCAACTTCCCGCTGCAGTCGGGCCACAGCCAACTTCTCCCTTGGAGAGACAAAAGCACATGATTAGGAGTTGACTATTCCCAGGGTAGAGGCGACTGGCATGGCTGTGGAACATTCTTTTGAGGTCTCCAGAGGATCTCCTTCCTTAGCTTAGCTCACTTCCTCTACTCTTCTTTCTATAAATATTTAAAGTGATTGGTCATTCGTGCATTGTTTTCATTCACTGTCATGAAAGAGAGTTTTCTGCCTCGGGTTTTGTAATAACCACATAAATGTTAAATGTTGAGTAAAAGGGTTTTTTTTCAAGTTCATTAAAATACACCATTTGCAAATACATTTTCCACAGCTAAATACTTCAGTTACCTTTTCTGTATCAACTTTGTTTATATATTCTTAATGTTTTATTTCTTTTATTGCTCGATGCCAATACTGCAGACAACACATCCCATATAATTCTGAAAACAATAATAGAAAATTATCTCTAGGCTTGCTATATAATAGTTAACATGATTCTACGCATTGTACCTGTTTTCATGTGAGTCTCAAAACACCCTATGTTTTATCATAGTCATTTTAGAGCTAAGAAAACTGAGGCTCAATGGGGTGAAGTAAAACACTTAGCCACCTGTTGGTACCCAACAGCTTTAGGATCCAATATTATTTTCCTCATTTAAAAACCTAAGTAAAAATTCTGCATGTTATTTTAGGTATCGGATGAAAATGAAGATTTAGCGTGCTCCAATCAAGTGAGCCAACTGGCCGAGGAAAATGCAGATTTAAAAATCAGGTTATTTTAGTATTCTGTATTCAGCAATGGAATTCATTTTATATTTATCATAATTCTAAGGAATTTCACTTACAAGATATTGAATATTCACCAAGATTTTAAGAATACTTTTATAAAGTGGCAAATGCCTACATTACAATAGTTTTTCAATTACTTTTAAATAGTAGATGACACAGAAATACATGGAACTCTCCCAGTAATCCCCAAATCTTAGTTTTAGCAAGGATTTCCCCTAAAATCCTCCTACTGCTATTATGATAAAAACTATTTAAATGATATTTCATTCCTCAGTCTTCTCTCTACACAGGATCAGCTATATGCAAACATAGAGGAAGCCGCTCAATTGATTCCAAGATGTGTGAGAGGATTTCTTTCCTCCTAACTGTTAAGGCCTTTGAAATGCCTTTGACTCCCAAGGAAACATGCGCTTTGGTTTGGTTAAGGCTCAGCAGTCTTTGAGTAGGAACAGTTCTCTAAATAAATACCTAAAGAAATAGGAAGAAGCAGGCGAACTAGAACCAGGAGATGGTTGAAGGATAAAGGAACCTGGGCAAGCCCTGCGTCTGCACCTTGAAGAGTGATAGACAGGGAGGAGCCACAGAGCCGGGGAACCTCTTTTTAAGTTAAACTAGACAGAGAATGCATGTGTGTTTTCTGACTCATGTCCTGATGAGTTGACGAAAGAACAAATGAAAGAATGATGAGTTCAAAAGTAGAGTATGACTAGTTTTTAATTTAATATGAAATTTAACCCCCCACATACATTCATCTCTTCTCTCCTTAGAAAATATTAAAAATGCAGTAAAGGATAACAATTTATAAATATTCATAAGTCAAAGAAAACAGAAGAAAATACCCCATATTTTATGACTCGGCAATTCTACTTTGAAATATAAATCCAACAGAAACGCAAATACAAATATTCTCCAAAATGCAAGTACCAGAATGTTCACAGGAGCACTATTTGTAATAGCCTTAAATAAGAAATGCACAGGGACCAGCAATTGGTGCAGTGGTTATGTCGTTGGACTTCCACGTGGTCAATCGCAGTTCGAGCCCTGGACCTGGTGGCTTAGACTCACACTGGGCTCATGTGCGTGCGAGCCCAAGATCCCAAGAGGAGAATAGAGGAGAAAGGATTGTAGCGTGGCCATCTCTTCTGGGGGGTAATTTTTCACTTTCTGTTTCTCTGTCTGTTTCTGTCTTTCTGGCGAGCACACACTACCTGTAGCAAAAACCTCTCCAAAAAAAAAAAAAAAAGAATGCACAAACCTGTTAACAATAGAATGAGTAAACTCACAGCTATGTTTGGGAATACTATATTTACAAAAAAATACTTTATCTATAAAGCATTGAGAAGAAATCATCAACACATAATCATGACAAAAAAGGATAAAATTTTTCATGGAAAAATAGAATTAAAACATGAGTTTATTTTGCTGTGAAAAGTCTGGAAATTATGTTTTTTCCACAATATGCATTTTTTTGGGACCAGCAGTTAGCGTAATGGCTATGTCACTGGACCCCCATTTAGTCGACTGCTGTTTGAGTCCCGGACCCAGTGGCTTAAACTCATGCTGGGCATGTGTGTGTGTGTGTGTGTGCCCAAGATCCCGAGAGGAGAATGGAGGAAAAAGGATTGTGGCATGGCCATCCCCCCTGGGGGGTGATTTCTCGCTTTCTGTCTTTCTGTCTCTTTCTGTCTCTCTGGTGAGCACACATGTCCTATAGCAAAAACCTTTCCAAAACCAACAAACAAAAAACACAAGTTTATTTTGCTGTGAAAAGTCTGGAAATCATGGTTTTTCCACAATATGCATTTTTCATAGACTTTCTGAAGACCCTTCATATATGAATATCTAAAACATGTTGTTAAGTGAAAGATGTAAATGTAAAATATTATAGACTTTCTGATTCCATTTATGTAAAGTACAAATACAGGCAAAATTCAGATACAGTTTGACAAGACAGGAAAAAAAATAAAATACATGAGTCTCAAAGGAGGTAAAACTTTTTATTCTCAGGTGACATAATTTTCTAATACAAAATCCAAATAATCTACAAAACTACAGGCACACCTCAGAGATTTTGCAAGTTTGGTCCCAGACTGCCATAATAAAGTAAACATCCCAATAAAGAGAGTCACATAATTTTCTTGTTTTCCAATGCACATAAAAGTTATACTGATCCCAGGGGCCATCAAGTGGCGTGGAGTTTAAGGCAGCCAGATCCCACATGGCTGACCATGTGCTTCAAGTCTTGGACCCAGCAGCTTGAAAAATATGCCAGAAATGTGTGCATGCATGTCCAGAAAAATCCCAAGAGGAGAATAAAGGAGAAGGGATTGTGGCATGGCCATCTTCTCTGGAGAGTGATTTCTCTCTCACTCTTTCTCTCAGCTTCTCTTGGACAAGCTCATGTGCCTTATAGCAAACTAAAAGAATTTTTTTGTTATATTTATACTTTAGTCTTTTATGTGTGTAATAGCAATACATTGAAAAAGGCAATGTACATATCCTACTTAAAAATACTCACTGCTAAAAAGCACAAAGGATCATCTGAACTTTCAGTGATTCCTGGTTACCGTTCTGCATGGACGGTCCTGACTCCTACTGCTGACTGCTGACTGTTGCGGATGGTGGATTATGAAGGTTGGGATGGCTGAGAAAATTTTATAAAGTAAAATGAAGTTTGTCATTGTTTAATTCTTTTCATGAAAGGTTTCTCAGCAGCATGTGATGTTCTTTAACAGTGCAATATTCACAAAATCAACTTTTTTTTTTTGGAGAGGTTTTTGCTATAGGGCGTATGTGCTTGCCAGAAAGAGAGGCAGAAAGACAGAAAGTGAGAAATCACCCCCCATGGGGGATGGCCATGCCACAATTCCTTCTCCTCCATTCTCCTCTTAGGATCTTGGACACGCACACACATGTGCCTGGTGTGAGTTTAAGACACCAGGTCTGGGATTCGAACTGCGGTCGACTACATGGAATCCAGTGACATAGCCATTACGCCAATAGCTGATCCCCACAAAATCAACTTTTTAGAATAGATTCAATCTCCTCGAACTCTGCTGATGCTTTATCAACGGAATGTATGTAATATCCTAAATCTTTTGCTGTCAATTTCAATGTTCATAGCACCGTCATGGGGAGTAGATTCCATCCTGGAGATCACTTTCCTTGTTCATTCATAAGAAGCAACTCTTCATTTGTTAAAGTCTCATCCTGAGATTATTACAATGCAGTCACACCTTCAAGTTGTATTTCTAATTCCAGTTTTCTTGCTATTTCCATCACATCTGTAGCTACTTCCTCCACTGAAGCTTGAGGCTCTCAAAGTCAAACATGAGGTTTGGAAAAATCTTTGTCCAAACTTATGTTAATATTGATATGTTGACTTCTTCCCATCAATCACAAATATGCTTAGTGGCCCCTGGACTGGTCAGCCCTCTCCAGAAGGTTTCCTTATATGCTTTTTGGAGATGTTTTGGCTACAGGGCGCATGTGCTCACCAGAAAGACAGAGAGAGACAGAGAGACAGAAAGTGGGAAATCACCCCCCAGGGGGGATGGTCACGCCACAATCCCTTCTCCTCCATTCTCCTATCGGGATCTTGGGCATGCATGCACCCACACATGCCCAGCATGAGTTTAAGCCTCCAGGGCCGGGCCTCGAACCACGGTCGACTACGTGGGAGTTCAGTGACATAGCCATTACGCTAACTGCTGGTCCCGCCAAAAGGTTTCTAACATATCTGCCTATATCTATCAGGAGAGTCACTACCTATGGCTGCTATATAGACGTATAAAATCAATTTCTTAAATAATAAGACTTGAAAGCAAAAATCATTTCTGATCCATGGGCTACAGAATAGATGTTGTATTAGCAGGTATGAAAGCAATATTAATTTCCTTGTTCATCTCCATCAGAGCTTTTGGTTGACTGAACAGATGTATTGTCAATAAACACTGTTATATTTAACAGAATCTTTTTTTTTTTTCTATCAGGTCTCAACAGCTTAAAATGTTTGATAAACCACACTGTAAACAGCTGTGCTATCATCCAGACTTTGTTCCATTTTTAGAGCACAGAGAGAATAAATTTAGCATAACTCTCAAGGGTTCTGGGATTTCCAGAATGGTAAGTGAGCATTGGCTTCAATGTCAAGTCACTATCTGCACTGGCCAATAACGAAGCTCTGATGCCAGGAATTGAGACTTCTTCTCTCTAATAGACACGTCTCGGATGGCATCTTCTTCCAGTAGAAGGCTGTTTCATCTCCATTCACAATCTGTGATTTAGTGCATTCATCTCCACCAATTACATTACTTAGATCTTCTGGATAACTTGCTGCAGCTTGTCCAGCAACACTTGCTGCTTCACCTTGCACTTAAATGTCAAGGAGATGGTGTGTTTAAACTTCATGACCAACTTCTCTTAGCTTCATAGTATTTTTTCTTTTGTTGTTGTTTGATTTTTTTTTTTTTTCTGAAGCTACTTTACCTCTTTCATTCTTCATAGAATTGAAAAAAGGTAGGGCATTGCTCTGCATTTTGCTTTGGCTTAAGGTGATGTTATGGCTAATTTGATCTTCTCTCCAGACCACTACAACTTTTTCTGTATCATGAATAAGGATATTTTATGCTCTTTTCATTTCATGTGTTCCCTGGAGAAGCAGCTTCAATTTCCTTCAAAAACTTTCCCTTCACATTCATAACTTGGCTAATCATTTGGCACAACAGACTTATCTTTTGGCCTACCTTGGCTTTTAACATGCTTTTCTCACTAAGCTTATCATTCCCACTTTTTGATTTATAGTGAGATGAGCAACTCTTCCTTTCCCTTGAACACTTGATAACACTGTACATTTACTAACTAGACTAATTTCAATATTGTCATGTCTCAGGGAATGGGGAGACCCAGGAAAGAGAGAAAGGTGGGAGAACAGCCACTCAGTGGATCAGCCAGAGCATACATTTATTGATGAAGTTCATTGTTTTCTATGGGTGTGATCCATGGCACCCTAAGGGAATAGCAATATTAACACATCCAAGATTATTTATCACAGATCACAACAAATAATAATGAAGAAGTCCGAAGTATTGCAAACATTACCAGTGTGACTTAGATACAATGTGAGCACAATGCTGTTAGGAAAAATGGAGGAGAACAGAAATGCTTGACGCAGGATTGCCATAAACCTTCAATTTGTAAAAACCTTAATAGCTGCAAAGTGCAGTGAAGTGAAGCACAACAAAACGAGGCATGCAACTAATAAGTGAATTTAGCAAAGTCACAAGACAGAATGCAATGTACAAAAATCAATTCCATTTTTATATACTAGAACCAAACAATTGGAAAACAAAATGTAAAAAGCACCTACTTATAATAATGTCAAAAACATAAAATATCCAGGGGATAAATTTAACAAAAGACTTGCGAGGTAGCTACAATGAACACCACAAAACATTGCTTAGAAAAATTAAAAGATAATAGAGATACATACTACAATCATGAGTTGTAAGACTTATACTTTTCCAAATTTATATCCAAATTAATCTATAAATTCTTTCTCTCTAGAAGGCAAAATTCCAGCAAAGCAAATAAAGAGGAAGACAAAAAGATACAAAAATAAATTGCACACAGAATTCAAGAAAAAATATTGAGGGGGGTTAAAACAAACAAACAGACAACAGCTCTGTAGGATCCTAGAGGATAACCAATTAGGATTACAGTGAGAGGATGGACAACAAGGATGACTTCAAAAGAAAAATCTGGGGACCAGCAGTTAGCGTAATGGCTATGTCGCTAGACTCCCACATAGTCGACCGTGGTTTGAGTCCTGGACCCAGCAGCTTAAACTCATGCCAGGTGCGTGTGCATGTATGCCCAAGATCCTGAGAGGAGAATGGAGGAGAAGGGATTGTGGCGTGGCCATTCCCCCTGGGGGGTGATTTCTCGCTTTCTGTCTCTCTGTTTCTCTCTTTCTGGTGAGTGCACGTGCCCTATAGCGAAAAACCTCTCAAAAAAAAAAAAAAAAGAAAAGAAAAATCTGAACCAGAATAAAAGGCCTATGGTTTATAACTATCAGAAAGCATTTTAGAGTTTCAACATAAAGTTTGTTAACAATTGGGAGTGGAATATGATTAACATTCATATGTAAGCCAATGAGAGAAAGTGGCAATTGTTAATTCTAGGGAGAACAAATTTATTCTAGAAATGCAGTTCTAGAATACTACTAAAATGGGCTGTGAATCACATTTACTTTGTTTTATCATTATAATCCATTAACTAAATTAAAATTGAATGAAAATATTGGGGAGAAGGGGAAGCATGGGAAGATAGGTGGTTTAAGAATGCTAAATCCTGACTCTCCATAATAGAAAGACAATATTTAATATCTAAAAGTGATCAATCTTGAAAAAAGAAGTATAAGCACATTTAGACCTGAGGATGGAAAACTCATAAATCAACCCCAAAAGAACGGAAAGTGGTTGTGTCAGAGCAGGAAGACCTCACAGTGGGAAAGAAGGGGAGTGCATCTTTTACATCTTATCGCTCATTTGATTTCCAAACTATGTACCCCTGTTAATTTAATTAAAAGCTTCTTGAACATATTTTGGAGCCAAGCGGTAGCACAGAGGCAATGCAAATGGACTCACAAGGGAAAGGTTCTGACTCACATCCTAGGACTTCCCTGAGTGCATGGGTGCCCGTGAATAGGGCCAGCTAAAACTGAGGGTGGATACCAACATGGGGACCCTGATGGGAGTGCCTGCCTCCTCCCACCCACACTCCCCCCAAGGAAATAAACAAATTTTAAAAATATACACATGTATATGCATTTAAAAACAACTGACTGATTTGCTTTCTTCTATTGAGTTGTTGGAAAAGTCAGGATGCATTTTTGCATAAAAAATTATGTCATGACTTTTCCGACGGCCTAATATTTTTATTGAAGACACTATACTAACACATTACAACAAAGAGCACATATTATCTACAAAGTGAAGGCTGAGGAGCATATGGTTCATTGCAATGGTCTTGAGATAAACCAGCAATATTTATTTTATTTTATTTTATTTTTTGAGAGGTTTTTGCTACAGGGTGTGTGTGCTCACCAGAGAGACAGAGAGAGACGGAGAGATAGAAAGTGAGAAATCACCCCCCAGGGGGGATGGCCATGAAGCAATCCATTCTCCTCCATTGTCCTCTCGGGATCTTGGGCATGCACGCACACGCGCCCGACGTGAGTTTAAGCCACCAGGTCCAGGACTGGAACTGCAGTCAGCTACATGGGAGTTTAATGACATAGCCATTATGCTAACTGCTGGTCCCAAAGCAGAAATATTTTTAAGAAAAAATAAAAGTTGATTACAGCATTAAGGAGTCTTTAGATAAATGTTATAAAGTATATACTACTGTTAAACATTTCATGGATATTTTCAATTTAACAGGATTTTTTTACTTCCTTCAATAAAGTATACGATACACAGGAAAATCAAGAATATATGTGTGCAGTCTGATAAATAATCACAGAAGAGTAGTAAAATACATTGATATCAATACCACCTGAGAGAAAATAGACAAAGAAACAAAAAACACACGAGCATTACCAGAACACCAGAAACTGCTCCGCTGCTAACAAGACTTACTTCGTCTTTTAGTTCCTAAACTCATCTGCCACAGTGCTTTCTCTGTATGCTAAAACATGGAGGCCTTCAGCTTCTAAAGTCAATGTTATACACACTGACTTGAATTTTACTCGACTATTTATTCAGTATATTTTCCCCCTAAATAAGATAATAAATTCTTCTTTGACCACAATAGTAGGGGATGAAAAACAAATGTTGATTAATGCATTTTTGAAGGTGGTCCATCCTACTGTCGTTAGTATCTCGCTATAATAGCTGGTTGCTTGAGATGTGGTGATCACATTTGGTTCATCTCTATAATGCCTGCCAAACACTCCTTAGGATCAAAATAAATGTCGGTGGCTTGCTAAATAATTAGTCACAGTCTAATATTAATTTGCCTAGTATAATAGAATTTTATTTAACACGATTATTTTGGATGCACAATATATCACTGCATGTGCGTGCACACACACACACACACACACACACACACACACACACACACAGAGGGATTCCCACAGGGCACCTTCTAGTTCTGGTTGCCAGAAACGCTTCCTTACATATATTCTAAAATACAAAAAGCACAGCTTGAACAAGTTACCAGGTAAATATCTCAGTAACCTTCAAAAATAAATTCCTACATAGGGGCTTGACTGTCCATGAATGAGGGGACCACAGAACACCAGTTCTTGAATATTTGGGTCAAGGGCCCTTTGAAAAAACTAAGCCCTTATCCCAAGAGCTTTTGTTTATGGGTTATACTTATGCATATTTACCATATACAAATGAAGAGTGATAATTTTCAAAAACCACTCATTCATTTCAAAAATAACAAACACATGCTAACAGAAGCAATATGTTTTTATTTTAAAAAATCCTATATACTTGGGACCAGCAGTTAGTGTAATGGCTTTGTCCCTGGACACCCAAGGAGTTGACTGCAGATCAAGTCCCGGACCCGGTGGCTTAAACTCACGCCGGGCATGTGTGCATGCGTGCCCAAGATTCCAAGAGGAGAACGGAGGAAAAGGAATTGCAGTGTGGCCATACCCCCCAGGGGGGTGATTTCTCCTTTCAGTCTCTCTATCTCTCCCTGTCTTTCTGGAGAGTGCACGCACCCTATAGCAAAAACCTCTCCAAAAAAAAAAAAAATCCTATATACCAAAACAAATATCAACTTCATTAAAAAAAAGCACTATTTTAGAATTTTGCAAGTATATTTAATGTCTAATGGAATTGACAGTTGAATTCTCATATCTGCCTCTGCATTCAATCTATAATGATGGCCCATGTTACATAGCTTATGAAATTTTCACCAATGAAAGAAGGTGAGTGAAAAAAGCAAACATCGGGACAAGTAGATGGCATAATGGCTACATTGCTGGACTCCCATGTAGTCGACCACGGTTCAAGTCCCAGACCTGGTGGCTTAAACTCACGCCAGTCACATGTGCGTCCGTGCCCAAGATCTCAAGAGGAGAATGGAGGAGAAGGGATTATGGCATGGCCATCCACCCTGGTAGGGGGGTGATTTCTTGCTTTCTAGCTCTCTGTCTTTCTCTGTCTTTCTGGCTAGTGCACATGCCTGATAGCAAAAACCTCTAAAGAAAAAAAAAAGAGAGAAAGAAAGGCAAGCATCATCTTAGTGTTATTATGAAAATAGTTATGACCTTGCAGATTCCTTGAAAGGGTCCTTGGGAACACTGAGGGTCCCATGACCACATTTGAAGAACTTCAACTAGAAGATAGATACAAAACTAGAAATAGAAAAATGTTCTGGAAAATTGCCCTGAGTCATCGTCCCTGATTGCAAAAATCTTTAAAGAAAGATTTAATATATATGCTAATGTCATGTAGAGCAGTTTAGGACAAAAGAGACATTTCTAGGAACAGAAAAAGAGTCTATCTTATCACTATCATCCTACTGAATGATGAAAGAGTCCAAATATAGTATAAAAGCTAGGAGCATCCCTATTTAATGCTTTAAAGAGATGGCTTTTACAATGACTATTAGGAATTGTCACACTGTATAGGTGCTTGTCAAATCTTATTAAACTCAATTTTGAAAGAACACTTTAATGATTTTAGCCATTAGCTTTTAAAAGAGAAAATATTAATAAATCATAAAAAATTGCAGATTGCCCACACATTTTTAAGCATTCAAGACAGAAAGTGTGAATGAATCAAAATGAAAAGGCCTTCTCTAATGGGGCAGCATGTCAGCCATCTGTTATGGTGAAAAAAAGTAAAATATATAGAAGTATCAATTTTAGTTCTGACCTGTGCAACATGAACAGAGATATCCAGTCTCCAAAAGCCATGTGGAAATAGGTAACGCAAACATGGAGCATTTCAGAGCAATACGGGTTACTTGAGAGACCATTTCCCACCCTAATCCTTGTCCTCCCCATCCTCCCACATCTACAAGTGGGAACGTACATCAAAACTAGACAAATGAGAGCAACCCTGACTTACAGGAGCTGTGCGATAGAGGAGTAAAATTTGCAGGAACAGAAAATAAAACTCTCCTGTTGGGACCCCTATTTCCTGCATAAATGATCTGAAACAAGATATAATGTCATAGACCAGGGAATCCTAAGGGTTCCAAGGAATAGTTCAGGGTCATCTGTGGCAGGAGTGGTCAAGGCCAGTAATGGATAAGCCCCACTACAACAAGAGCACTCCAGCTATGAGCCATTTCATAATGAGGCTTCTAAATCATATTCTCTTTGAAAAGAGTTTTCAAGGCTAAAAACAATAACAAAATGATTCTTTCTTTAGGTTCAATAATTTTTATATTCCAAATATTTGAAAGTCCTTGGTATTCTATGTGTGTGCATTTTATGTCAGCAGGCATTTAGATTTTGTAGGAATTTAGATTTTGTTTCTTTTTTTGATAAGAAGTATATTTTGTTTTTACATGAAAAACATCATTCTTCACTGAAACTAGGGAAGTGATGCAGTCGTTAAACTGGTGAAAGCATCTATGATAAAATACTGAGGATTTCAAGCTGTTAACATTTCTGAGATCAATTGATGAACTCGATCAAAATATTAAAAAATGGATGGGTGTCTTTTTTTACAGTATTCTCATTTGTCCTTGGTTTTAATAGTTCCTAGCAAAGCATATCTCCAAACCTCCAGGGGCTCAATATATGTGTGAAACCAATTGGGACTAGCATCTTTCTCATGCAAATTCAAGGTTCTTACAAACAGCTTTGTGTAAATAATAAAGAAAGAAAGAATACTTAACTTGCAGGCTACCCAAGGCAAATTAAATACACTCACTACACATACATCTTTGTGTCTATTTGAAGGCCTCAGTTCATCTGCTGGAAACAGACAACTATATTCTCGCAATGCATCACTGTTTTGTTCTGTTTGTGGCAGAGCCTGTAGTTCACTATGAAGGGAGTATTGACTTTATGATTGCAAAATGTCCAAGGATATTTTATCAAAGCTGTGAATCCACCTCTATGGACTACAGCAATAGAAATAAGAATATAAAGAATACTTACATCTCTTTCAATGCTTACGTCTCTTTCAGTTAAATGCAAAGAAAATCTGTCTCTCTAGGAAGGACAAAACAGACCCATACTTTGTATTCAATTTGATACCTAAATGGAAAATTAGTCCCAGGTTTTTGAAGCCCTTTAGCCCTAGACTATATCAACGAAAGATAATAATAAACATTTTTTTATGTGACCCATGGGTCTTTAGAAAACCACTGACACATCTACATGTTAATTCCATCTAAACAAAATGTCCCCAAGTGAAGCCAACAGGATGTTGGCATTTGTAAAATCAGAAAAGACTTGCAAGGTTTGCATGTTTAGAAAATGTTCCCCAAGGAGAAAACAGCTTGCAAAGGGGGAATACATTCAGTCTGTGATGTGTGGAGACCTCAGTCTGAAGGGCACTGCGGGGCCATCTGTTGCATAAGTGTCGAAGGCAGGCCTGTCTGGAGACAAATCCGTATTTCCTTGCCCCTCTAAATGAAGCCAGGACGCCTGCCCATCCTGAATGCGGAGACTGGGGCCAATGTGTACTTCGCTCTCCACCATGCAGATGGTACCCCATGAGGACGCACTGAGGAAGATCAGCAAGAGCCCTTAGTGTAAACGTGAAAAATCATCTCTACTCATTGCAAATCTCTTTGCGCTAAACTACCTCACACACGCACTGCATTTGAGAGGTGCAGACTGGCAAGAACAACTGTCTCTCTCAAAAGCAAACTGTCAATAGTTACTCTGCTTTGATGAAAGTGTCAGATAATTTGTGTGATCTCTAATTTTCCAGAAAAATCAAGTAAAGTATAACAACTATGCTCACATGTGTGTTTAAAAAGAAAAAATTGATAGGACTCTTACAAATCCAAAATCAGTTTCCTTTTCAGTGGTATGTGAAGACACATATAATACTCCTCCAAAAACTAAGTTCATGTTAAGTTTTGATTTTTAGGTTAAAGTTCTAAATTTTAAAGTATTAATTTATTTACATAGTATGTAATATGTTGTTTTAACATTTGTTCAGAATATTCTGCTAACTATATAATCTGGTGATAATAAAGATTCGAATTTATTTAGCAAACATTTAATGTAAGTTTATTTTAGGCCTGGTTTTATTTTAGGCTCTAAGAAATAAAGAGAACTAAGATAGCTTCAAATTCAGAGAGTTCATGCCTATAGATGGAGAGCTTGCCTAAACACACCGGTCTCATCAAATGCAATGGCACAACACAGGCACACTGTATTCAAAGCTGGATTTAAAAATAAATAGTAAGTGATCATTGTATTAAAAGATTGAAATAGAATTACCTTCTTTACTGGGAGGTAGCATCTGCTTTTTCTAAGACTAAGACTTTTTTTTTTTCCTATTTGCATACTTTTTAGCAATAAACAACATAGAACAGGTCTATTCTCACAATTTTTTTCTCAGAGGTTTTTGCTATAGGGCACGTGCACTTGCAGGAGAGACAGAGAGGGACAGAGAGATGGAAAGCAAGAAATCACCCCCCAAGGGGGGATGAGCACACTCTTCTCCTCCAGTCTCTTCTTGGGATTTTGGGCACACACACACACATGCGTGCACACACACATGCACACACACACATACACACAGCATCTGACAAATATCTTAAGTATAAAGAATCTCTATGACATGTTTTCTGTTATTCTCTAAATCTCTGAAGCCTTCTGGACACAGTATGGTTGAACTTTAGTTCAGCTCCAAAATATGCTACTTGGTGTCAGAATTTTATTTCAGGTTACTTCTTTGATCATGACTTAATCCATTTTTTCATTTAAAAACATGATCATGATGGCTGATATTTATTCAACAGTTGCTGAGTTAGGAACTATCCTACCTCTTTTACATGAAATAGTTAAGGCTCAAGCAATGTCATGAGGTAGGAATCATTGTCTCTGTCCTATACAGCAATGGTCTCAAACTTTTTAGAGTCAGAGTCCCTTTACATTCTGCAAAGAATTATTGAGAACCCCAAAGAGTTTCGGTGGGATACTTCTATTGATTTACCATATTACAAATTAAAGCTAGACCTTAAAATTATGTATGAATTAATTTAAAATAGCAATATAATTCTACTACAGGTTAAGAGGAACATAATTATGAATTATAACTGTAGCTTTTAAAACAAAAACAGAAAAGTAGGTGGCAAGGATTTAAACCTTTGCAAGTGTCTTTAGTATCTAGCTAACAGAAATGACATCTAGATTCACATATTTGCTTCTGCATTCCGCACGCTGCAATGTCACAGGAGGGTAGCCACTGGCAAACCTTTGTTTGCTCATGAGAGAACGGAAGCAAAAAGGCAAATAACATCTTAGTTTTTCCAATGACCTTATGAATCTTTGAAAAAGGTCAGAGAGCCCCTGCGGATCCTGGTCCATGGTCTGTGCACTGCTAACTTGTAGCAATGCCTACTTTCCATAGGGAAACTGAGTCTGCACGTACAGGCTAGAAAACTGGCATATCACTCTACCCTTCCACAGTGTAAATATGACCATTTTTCCCCAAATTTTTAAATGGCAATGTAATTTACAATCACATGTTAGAACAATGTACCACTGCCTGTTAACACCACCTCTACTGCCAGAAAGGTAACCATAAATAATACAAGGCATGACTAACGTCTCTAATCTAAATCTTTTTATTGTGAATCAATGGAAAACATTAATAAGTATAATTTTTTAAGAACAAAATGAATTCCAAGTGCTGTGAATCCACATTTCTGGCAGAATAGAAGGAAATACTCATAAAGCACCCAATACGAACCTATGCTCAGGCATAGGTTTTCTTTCAATCATCATCACCCCATATTTCTCCCCTGTGAGGATATCACCAAATGCCTAGAAGGAAATTAGATGAATGACTACTCTCCTGTTTGCCTTGGGGCAGAGTCATAAACTAAAATGCTGGAGAACGGATTTAATTAATCATGAGCCTTCCCCGTTTCTAGTGAGCCCCACGAGTGAGAGCCTGGTGGTGATCTGGTACATGTGTGAGGAGAACAGGCTTGCTCCAAGGAGGAGGCTGAGGCCCATTCTCTGCACACACAGAGGTGTCCTGGGGAGTCACCCGCCACACAGGCCAAGATGATGCTGAGTGCCAGGTGCGCCTGTCGTGTGTGCAGATGGGGAGATCGGTGGCAGCAGTCCCTGAGTAATGGCTAAATTAATTAGCCCTTCCAAAGCAGATCATCTAATTACTCATCCCTGAAGACACTCAGGACAAGTGTGGATTTTAGAGAAACTTTTCGAGCCACAACCCACATTTTAAAAAAAATCTTTGTATTGGAAAAGTGTTGCCCCCAAACTAGAATATACCAAAAATTATACTTTCATTAAATACCTTAGCTGACTCTATTAGTGCCCACAATACAAAAAAGAGAGTAATTTGAAAGTACACTGTAAATTGTTGACCTTTATGTGATTTCACGTAGCAATAACTTAAGGATAAGTTTGCAGGAAG
>NW_006159784.1:2565567-2617677 GCF_000334495.1 Tupaia belangeri chinensis
CAGGAAGTTGTATACCCCATTGGCTTTGGGGAAAGTGTGCATTTCACAATGCTGAGCTATGCTGATTAAGAAATGTGCTAGGGACCAGCAGTTAGCATAATGGCTATGTCGCTGGACTCCCATATAGTCGATCACGATTCGATTTCCGGACCCGGCAGCTTAAAACTCACATAGGGCACGTGTGCATGCATGCCCAAGATCCCGAGAGGAGAAAGGAGGAGAAGGGATTGCAGCGTGGCCATCCCCCCTGGGGGGTGATTTCTGGCTTTCTGTCTTTCTGTCTCTCTGTATGTCTGGTGAGCGCACGTGCCCTATAGCAAAAAAAAACTCTCTCCACAAAAAAAGAAATGTGCTAATCCCTCTCCCCCCAAACCTAACATGGAGACGTTTTAAACAATTGAGTGTGCTGTAATACAGACATAATTAATAGAAGTAAACAAAAAGCCTAATTTCAACTGCCTAACTTTCTTAAGGTCAGTTATCAACATATTTATCTTTCCTGAGCTTTCTGCAGTTCTTTAAAAAAAAACAAAAAGTCGATCTCCAAGTCCTTATCCCATTATTTGTATTCTCAAAATTGTTCGTCCACTCTTGAGAATAATGCTATGGGCCAAGTGCTGTGTAGTGGCAACACAACTGGACCCATAGGGGGGAGGTTCTGGGTTCACATCATTGGAACTCCCTGGAATACACTTAGCATGTGTGTGGATGAGATCCAGGCTGGCTGAGACTAAGAGTGAATGGTGGCATGAAGACCCTGTTGAGGGTTCATTTCTGCCTCTCGTGAAGTAAATAAATGAACTATAAAAAATGCCTCAAATATTCCCATATCTTAATTTATTCATCCACTGATTTATCCAGTTACTCAGATAGTCCTCTATTTCCCTCCTCTACTGGCTGTAAGACTGTAGAGGGTTATGGCTTTATGGTCTTTGTTCATCCAGGCATGAACACATCCACAATATACATTACACTTCAGAGCAAAGACTTGAGGCATGATTATAAGTTGTCATCACCCATATTCAATATGAAGCAGAATTTAACAAAACTACCTAATCTGTTCACTTTCCCTAAAGTAATTGATGTTTTCATTCTCAATTTTTTTGATAAATAACAAGTTAAAAGATCTTGACCTTAACACAATACTAAATAAAAATAACACTGTTTCTCCTTCTTTCTTTGGAGAAGAGTTTAGTACCAAAAATCTCCTATCTAATACTTTGATAAAATACATATTAGAGAAAATTAACTTCAATAAAGGAGTTTCTAGTGTTAACTTTTACAATAACTTCTTACTTAAGTGTAAAGTCAGTTCAAGGACTTCAACAAAATATTTCTTGAGATATAAACATTTTATGAATCATCAATAAAGCACTTAATTTTTAAAACTAATTTTTTTTTTTACCTTTATAAAGACTAGATTTATGGCCAGCCATGGTCTAGTAGTTAAGGCAGCTGAATCCCATACGGCTGACTGTGTGGTTCAAGTACTAGACCTGGTGACTTGAAAAACATGCCAAGTACATGTGCATGCATGCTCAAAATCCCCAAAGGAGAAATGGTAAAGAAGGGGTTGTGGTGTAGCCATCCTCCATGGGGAAGAGGGATGCTTTGTCACCAACCTCCTAATCTCTTTCCTGGGAGCATACACATCACCTAGCAAATAAATAAATAAATAAATAAATAAAAATAATTAAAACAGCTAGGGTTCTGAATAAGCAGTCCTTATGTTTCTATGTTTTGTAAGAAACCTGAAATCCTCATATTTCTCTCCCCTATTTCTTAATATTAAAACCCACTAGAAAGAAATCTAGGTCTGTATTATGCCTAATAATTAAAACAAACTTCATAACATAAAATTTTACTTATAACTTTCCATTTTTCCATCAAGTTTGGTAATATTCAAAATAGATGGGCTATATATATATTACAGTATGGAAGGGGAATTCTTAAGAAGAAGAAAACACGTGGCAAACACTTCCAAAGAGCATTACTACCTGTGGTTGAGTATGACAATAGCCTTTATGTGACAACTAATTTAGTTTCCATGGCTTTCAATGATCAATTGCCCTGAAATTTCATTCTGTCTCTATTTTGTTGAAAGTCCCAAGATAGTGTGGAGACTCAAGCCATCTGTCTAGGCTTAGATAAAGAAGGCTTGAGAGTTTCGAAAGGGAGAAGTTAAAAGAGATACTAACAAATGCTCTGGTAGCTGTAATAAAGCCAACTTTATATACTAAAATCTCCTTCCTTCATTGGTGGAATGAGTCACACACAAAAGGATGAATTCTGCTCAAGAAAATGGTGGCTTTCCAGGTACACTGGAAATGCCATGAGTTTATTTCACAAATATTACACTGCTTACAATCTTAGAGGTACCTTGTTAGGCTACATGAAAGATATAATAAAATCCAATTCTTCAGGGAACATTCTCAGAAAGCAGATAATAGGTCTACATTCAGTGTTACAAATATTAGTGCTCCTCCATAAAATTCATAGAAGGAAGTCCTAATGTCTAGTACCTCAGAATGTGACTTTACATGAAAATGGGAGTCTTTACAAAGGTAATCAAGTTAGAAAGAGTTCATTGGGTGGACCCTATTACTGTAGTTCTTACAATAAGACAAAATTTAGAAACAGAGACACAAAAATAACACCATGTGAAGATGAAGGCATCAATTGGGGTGATGCTTCTAAGCCAAGGAGCAACACAGATTGCCACAAACCATTCAAAGATAGGCAAGAGGCATGGGACAGGTTCTCTCCCAAGCCCTCAAAAGGAAGCCACCCTGCCAACACACCTTTAACTTCTAGCATTAAGAACTGTGAGATTAACCTACATTGTTTTAGCCACTCATTTTTATAGTAGCCTAGGAAACTGATACATCCAGGTATATTGTAATATGAAATCCATCAGCTACATTATTGGTATATGATTCATTTTTTAAAAAACTTGCTAGAGAGTATATGCACTCACCAGTGAGTCAGGGTTGGGGGAGAGTAAGGAAGCACCACCTATGAGGCATGGTCACCCCACAATCCCTTCTCTTACATTTCTCTCCCTCTCTTCTAGAATATAGGCATGCACATACAGGTACCTGGTGTGCTTCTCAAACTGCTGGGTCTCGGACTCCAGCCATGCAGTCAGTCACATGGGATCCAATCACCTTAACCACCATGCAAGCAGCTGGCCCTGTAATTCACCTTCATATGTATAAATATACACATTCACAAATTTTAGTAAAATATAACAGGTACTCCAAGCCAAGTGTGATATGTTTTCAACAGAGGGATTGTTTACTTCTGACCAGAAGAATCAAGAAAAATTTTAAGAGATGAAATGGCAGTAACATTTCACAAGAACATAAAGTTATGAGCCTAACATGGGAATTTATAATGATAAAACTATAAACTCTTTACTGCAAAGTAGGCTTTTTTAATCTAAGGAATTCACTTTATTTACATGTCATTTCCCAAGAGAGTTCATGACTTAAATGGCACCCTTCTTAGTGAAATGTCCATAGTGCAGATCATATGAGCCATAGATACATTTTTAGTGCTTTTATTTTCATGCTTTCTTACTAAGGCTAAAATGATGTCTGTGTAAGAAAAGGTGCTTCTTCAGTGATTAGGAAAATATTCACTGAGGCGATCTTCCTGAGTGGAGATGGTATGCAAATATACAATAAACATGCTGGCTACCCCCCCTGCCTGCCCCATCACAGAGGCATATGTTGGCCACTTATGGGAAATGAGAAGTTAAGTGACCTGTGCTCTTGGGTCTGATCTTTCTAGAGATAGTACCCATGAGCAGGCCCTCATTAACTCAGGTCTTTACCCAATGGAGCCATTATTAAACCTCAGGGGCACTATAAATTTACTGATTTTTATAAACCATTCAACCTAATAGCCTTCTCTAAAGCATTTGGTAAGAGTAATTTCTCATGCTTTGGTCATCTGCCAATTCATTTTCATGAGCCCATATCCTATCCTGACCAAGCTCATTCATCCTCCTTTCAGAATTATTTTCATCATTGAGCTTTATATACTGGTTAGAGATGTATTTTCTAATTTTTTTCATAAGACTTGTATGAGTGAGTTTCTCATGGTTATGAGCAACAGAAACAAACTCTGGCTATAAGAAGATAGACATTACATTAAATGTGCTGTAGTATTATTGAAAGAAATAAACCACCAAACCCTAGGAGAGGTAAGAATCCCATCACCTCTAGGTACAAAAATGTATATACTTCTGTGCAAGATGCTTCTTTGAGAATATTGGTTGAGCTGTAGGTGCTCCTGGTTTCTATCCTCCATGGGTCCCACATTTTAAATTCTCTGGAATAAGAGTCTGACTAGAACTGCTTAGATGACGCACCTACCCTAGATTGAACAGCTATGGTCCCGTGGGTAAAAAGGCCAGGTTGTATAGCATAACAGTTCCCAATCTTCCTGGCACCAGGGACTGACCTCATGGAAGAATATCACTTTATGAATGGGAGTTGTCCTGGGTTGACCTGATCTCACCATATCCATCTTGCACCCCATTTTCACCACAGTCACATTGTGATATACAACAAAAAACTCACACCATAGGGATCAGGCATCCGTGAAAATCCAAGACTGCCACTGATATGACGGGAGGCAGAGTACAGGCAGCAATGCAAACAAGGAGAATGGCTGCAAACACAAAGCCATGCCTGTTTGCCCATAGCATCTCCATTACTGCACAGAGGAAAGGGGAGGCAACAGGCCATGGACTGGCACTGGTCCACAGCCCAGCAGCTGGAGATTCCTGACATATATATATAGTACAGTTTTTGATATTTTCCTATCTGTTGTGGGTTGGGGGTTGTTATAAGAGAAGGAAAGAATGGTTAGAGTCTACCATGTGGGTTGATAATTTATACTGCCCTTTCTTTCAAAATTCTTCTTATATTATTTCTCAATTAATCTCTATCCAAACATGTTGTATAAAGGGACAACCAGGTTTCTTTTTTGCAACTCAGTAATTTTTTTATTCATTTCAATTGGATTATCTTCATTTGAAGTTTTCCATGAAAATACTTAACTAGAATTAAGCCTATATCTTACTTTCTTCATACTATCTTGAGCCCTCCACTATCAATCGATGTGATTTAAACATTTATGCTGAAGGTCAATTCAGTGGTGCAGTAGCATTGCACTGTTCAATAGAAGCAAGATCCTACATGGTGAAATAGTTCAAATCCTTAGGGAAGTCAATCTGGACTATGCCAGGCATAGGCATAAGATCCCAAAATGCAATGGAGGCTGCAGGATTGGAGGAAGAGGGTCACAGTGTGATAGTGTGACCAGACCATATGGTGGATGCTCATATCTTTCCCATTCTCTTTTACTCTAACATGAATGAAGAAAAAAATGAATATTTATATTGAGCACAGCCTTTGTTTTTCCTTTCACAATATTTATCTAACCTTTAGTATATATATACTGCTTTGGGTATATTATCTCACTGTCTCCACTATCAGCCCATTTAATCTATATTGACCACATTCCTAGAAATGTATTCAACTCTATTAGTCCACGGTGTTGCCAGTAACAGAAATTCCTGAGGTCTGGGTGATCTATAAGAGTAGAGGTTTATTTAGCTCACGGTTCAGAGGCCCAAGGTCAAGGGGCCATATCTGTTGAGGATTTTCTTGATGGGGTGCTGAGGCAGTGCAGGGCATCATATAACAAGAGCTTGACCAGAGTGTGAGGTCCATCCATGTGTCTCTCATTCCTTGTCCTTAAAAAGCCACTCAACCATGGAAACCCAACCCAGGTGACTATAATCCTAATCAACTCCCAAAGGACCTACTGTTCAACACTAATTGGATAAAATCTCCATTCCCTCTAATGCCATTAAAATGCCTCACCAAATTCAGACACACAGATTTTGGAGAATCACATTCAAACCACAGCATCAATTATGAAATTGTATGTATATGTTTGCATAATATGTATAATGCTAGTGCATTCTTCAGAGACAAACCAAAGTATCTTCCTCTTCTATTCCTGTCCTTCACATCATTAACAGCAAAACTCTTCCAACCATCAATAATAACATTTCAAAAGACACAGGCACTTTTAAAAGAATGCCAATTGTAGAATACAGATCATTTAAAAGAGAAAGTCATACTTCCCTATATTCTTGTTTTAAGAATTATTTATATATTTATTTATCTATTTTTTTCAATATGACCAGAGAAAGCTAGAGAGAGAGAGAGAGAGAGAGAGAGAGAGAGGCAGGGAGAGGGAGAGAGAGACAGCAAGTCAACAGGTCCGCCAGTCACCAGGTCCAGGACTCGAACTACCGTTGGTCATATGGAAGTCCAGTGCCTTTAAACACCATGCTACTTCCCAGCTCCCCTGTATTCTCTGTAATTTGATCATGGGAAAATGTTTTTAATATTCCACAGTATCTGAGCTGGCAAGTGACTAAAAAGTGACCAAAAAAGTTCACTAATGAGAATCTTTTCTTTTTTCTTTTTTTTGTTTTTTGTTTGTTTCTATAGAGACCGTGACTTTTGCTATAGGGTGTGTGCACTCACTAGAGAGACACAGATAGGAAGAAAGTGAGCCATCACCACCCAGGGGGGATGATCACTCCACAATCCCTACTTATCCATTCTCTTCTTGAGATTTTGGGCATGCACACACATGGCAGCCTGCATGAATTTTAAGCCACTGGGTCCAGGACTTGAACCACAGTCAGCCATGTGGGAATCTAATGCCTTAACCACCATGTCATCTGCTGGTCCCAAGAAATTAGAATCTTTAGAGAGATAAATAGAAAAAAACTAGTAAGAAAACATAAAACCTCTATCTTAAGAGATGAAAAATGAATGGAAACCAATTATGTGAAGTAATTTTTATATGTTATACCAAGTACAACTTTGAAGGGAAGGAAAAAGAGTCTCAGAGGTGTAATGATCTAGGATACTCTCAACTGGGATAGAAATGCTTTAGAAAACAAGAAAGCAATTGGTGTGTAAATAACAGCAGATGTTTTCACGAAATAACACAACTACAGAGCAGAAAACTTAATTGTGAAAACATTATTGTAAACTTTGTTTAACGGTAATTAAATATAATGATTTGTAATTAGCATCTCTTTCACTGACATATGTATCTTAAAATAAGAGAGGGCAAAGTCAAGTAGTAAGTAGCTCAGAAATAAAAACAACAAAAAGTTACCTTCTGAAGATGAGAGATGCCCATCATTCCAGAGGGCTGATGATGGCTGAAGTGGTGAGAAATAGTCTTTGAACATAGTTTGGTTACATTTATGATAGAGGAGGAAAAGAATAATAATAATTAATACTCATAGAGTGATTATATTTCAAGTACTTGGCAGTTAATTACTAACTCGTTTTATCCTCATGCCAATCATGATGTATAAGCACCATTATTATCCCCATTTAACAGATAATAACGTACAGAGATTAAGTATATTCCTCAAGGTCCCAGAGCTAGTAAGTTAAGGAAGGCACTCTTGGCTCCAGTCTTCAGTCTTAACCATAACACTATTCTATCAACACAATTCTAGTTAGATTTGTTATTTTTACATTGTGTATAGTTGTTTGGGAATATGAGCACTACAAGAATCTGTATGGATTTCATAGGAAGCTCTCAAAGGCTCTTTAATTCCTCTTGGATGCAAACAACTAGAGAGGCAGAATCGAGCAATGGTTCACAGAAGAGCCTCCAGAGTCCGTCTGCTTGAGTTCAGAATCCCAGCTCTTCCACTTGCCAGGTCTCTAGACTAGGGAATGTGACTTATGCACTCTATTAAAGCATATCACTGCTTACAAACATGCGCTGCTCCTTCAGTGGGAGTATTTTGCTTCCCTACACACTGATAGTACGCTTGGCATATGAATTGCTTTGGGCAACCAAATGTGAATAGAAGAAACATGTGTAACCTCTGGGTTAAGAGCCAGGACAAGATCTGCCATGTTCTTTTCTCTCGTTTATGATCAGCAATGTTCAAGAATGAGACTGGCCTGAGTCCCGGAATGAAGATGCTTTGGAGCAGAGCAGACCTACCACAGACATCCAGTGGAGTAAGCAATACATCACTCTTATTCTAACTCGCTATGACTTGGGGTCTGTTTGGTACCATAAAATAACCTCCTCCTGACTCATACCCTTGCCTTTTCTCAGTTATTGTGGGCATTAAGTATGTTATTTTAATAAAGCATATATGTATTAGTAGCTAGCAAAGACTAGCATTGTAGAAATGTTAATTCTTATCATTATTTCCATAAATGAGTGGCAAAGTCTCAGTGAGACAGATGTCTGCCTGAAAAGAGTAAAAGCAGAGAAAAGTGTTGCAGGAAACATTCCAAGGACTAATCAAATTAAGGATTTTTCTGTTCTCAAACCCTGTCACCTCAGTTCTGTTGTTACACTGGTTGCCCTTTGTGCCTTTTGCAGACTTCATAGTGCTTCCCCTTCTCACCTTCAATCTAATTTCACATGCTTATAACCCTTGGTTCTAATATTGCTGACTCAAAAACTCCAAACCGTTTTTCCTCTACAAAATTTGGTCATTTTGATCACAATGATATTCCTTTCCCATTTCCCTCCTTCTCTTAGTTATCTCTTCTAAAACAGCTGAACACCAGTTTTCCATGTGTGGACATGATTTTAGTGAGATATTAATAGCCTTATATCTCTGTGTTTGTGAGTGAAGGATTAGATCACTTTGACAGGTTTGTTTCTTGTTTCCACAGGCTTCAGTTTGCCAAAGTGTAAATACTTATGGCAAAGCATCCTGTCAGTTGGTGTTGCTTTCCAGCTGATGACCATTCCAGACACATCCTAATAAATGGATATTGAGACCTCTTACACCTAAGGGGAAGATGTTGTAAGACTCTTTCCAAACCACTTTATAAATTGGTATAAAGCAGAGATCTAAAGAGAACTCTGACACCATTATCTTCATATAGAAATGAGGAAATGTTAATCAGCTTAACAACAACCCACAATCCTTGGACCAACTAGCAAACCAAGCACCTGAGAACTAACTAGCTAACTGAACACCTGAGAGCCTAAGGTTTAAAACCTACCCCTTTGGAGCTGTGTCGTTTGGGGTGGCTCTGATGCTAGAAAATGAGTGGTTCCTGCACATTCAAGCTGTGACAAGCAGAGAGCAAGCCATTTCTCCCAAGAGACTCAATTTTGCTAACAAAACGGATGTTCTCTGGTGTTGGGCAGAAGCTAGGAACTTCTTTCCTGTTACCCTGTGTGAGCAGTTGTCAACTACCAGATTGGCTAGAAATTTGGGGGCACCTATGTATCAGATAGTTTTCACTTAAATTTACTTTCTCTTATGTTTAAGAACCTGATTTTGTCAAAAGGCTTTCAATAAATTATTTTAAATACTTAAAAAAAATAAAAAACAGAGGAAATGGAGATCTCAAAGATGTTGAGTATTTTGCTGAGGAAAATAAAGTGAGTTGAAGTACAAATCAAATCCCTGACTAGAATAGTCATTATCCATGGGGTCAGATTAGTCCTATTTCCAGGGCTTTGTTTAAAAGAAAAACACATGAGTACATCTGAAAAATATGTGAGACTAAAAACAAGAAAAAAAATATATATATACACACATATACTGGGCATGCCCATGATGTGGTGATAGAGGCCATAGGATCCTGTATGGATCTGGTGGCTTAGGAAACACTGGGCACATGTACATTCATGCTCAAAATTCTGAAAGGAAAAATGGAGAAGAACGAATCGCAGTGTGATCATGTCTGGGGGAGTTTTTTTCATTTTTTTCTTTCCCACCTCAACCCCTTCTCTAGTTAGCACACATACCCTCTGGCAAATTAATAAAACAAATAAACAAAATCTACACACATGATATAAATATGATTTTTATGCAATCAATTAAATATATGTTAAATAACCCATCAGAAGATTCACTCTATGTTACTTAGCATTTTGCTCAGTTTTAGTCTGGCCTTTCCACAAAAGCCAGAGATTATATGAACAACGACACCAATAGATTCACATTTTGCTAAACTCGTATGTGAAGAAGGTTGGTAGCGTTTATCAGGTTTATCTAAACTAACATACAGGACAGACATGAAGTTTTTTATTCTATCAAAAAACTATGTTCTGAAACACTGATTAGACTCACTATCATATCCAACAAAAACCTGAATCAGGCAATAGACAGAGTCAATCTTCAGAAAGTAAAAAAATATTAAGGGTACCTATAGCTGCTTTCAAATATGGATGGCAAATAAAGCCAAAAGTTATTTCCAGCACTTATCACTTTAATAATCTCTAAATTTGTTTCTCTTACAGAAATGTACCACAGATTAATAAGTCTTACAAGAAAAAAATATAGAACATGAAAATTGCTAAGGATTTGTTCCTTTTAGTTTTATTCTTGCCATTTTCCCAAGCCTAGAAAAAAGTCCTTAAAGCTGTTTGCCTTACAGAAAAATCACTTCCCCTATAAGTAAATAGGTAAAGAAAAGATGTACTTTCTTAGTGATAATGATAAAAAAAATTTGTAGCTCATGTTATTCTTGATCACAAAAGCTGTATGTGTTTTCTTTGCTGTAGGCTGAGATTTCATGTCTAAAAGAAAATAGAGAAAACAAAAACAAACAAAAAAACAAAGACAAAAGGATTCTGCAGATACCTAGAAAAGAAAGGTGTAATAGTCAGAAGTTACAGTAAAGAACAGGTTGTCATAGGTGGGAATTTCATTAAAGGAAGACACTATTTGTGCTTTTGAGAAAGGCTGAATCCATTTAAAAGGGAAAAAATATGGAGAGACAAAGTTAGGAACTGAAATACATTCAAAAGACCAAAGGCAAAACAACTAGCAGTCGTTTGTCCAAACGGAAAGAAAACCCAGCAACAATCAGACTCTCCCACAGTGTTGAATGTCTTTAGCACAATACAATAAGACTGTTGCATGTGACATCTTGATAAATTAAAGAGACAGAAACACTGTCACAAAAATGAAAGGAAGAAAGGAAGGAAATTCACAAATAGTGCCCACAAAGGATGGATAAGAAAGTTTTAAGAGAATACAAGCACTGATTAAAGGCAAGTAAGAAAAACAAGATAGCTGCTCTGTCTAGCAAGGCCCCCACAGCACATGCCTATTGTATTGTTTTCTTTGGCACTGACTCTAAGAGCTTCATCCTACATCTAATAATACTATTATTTATAAAATAGAAGAAAAACATCCTGATAAGAATATACCTCAATGGCAAAACGTCTCCTTCTATATAATCTGAGTGTACAGATGAAAAAGAAATGCTTTTCAAAGTAATAACAATTACAAAGCATCCAGTGAACAAGATAAGCTCTTGCAGAAGGAACCACACTGAATCTATTCAATGGACTGGCTTCTCTGTTCTGTTAGTCCAAGAGTGGATGTTTGCTGCTTACTGAGAAACCTACAATGCTGTAAAAATCAGCCCATGCTACTGTGTGGCTTGGAGTAGGAAATTGTTAACCAAAAGAAATGTAGAGAGAACAGAGGACAAGCTGACAATACAAATCCTTGCAACTCTTCATTCCCCATTATACTCACTGACCTATGACATTTAAGTCAGTATGGAAGACACAGAGTTTTGAAAAATGCATATTTACCATTTGGTTCCTGCTCTTCCAATGTTAGAGCTTGGAAACCCCTACTTTGGTCCATGAACGTAACCAATGCCTATTGTTCGCAAACATAAATAAGAGTGTCCAACTCTATAAATAAGTTATTTTCATATTCTAGCCAATATACCTCTATTACTATTTCATTAACACACATGCATATTATATTGAAATAAAATAGAGCAAATGTTTTCTAAACAATCACTTGAGTATAGATATTTCCTAATTTCATTATTTTATATGCATAGAATATGCACACTTAACTGCATTCAGTTACCAACAATTTAATATACTAAGTGCAATCTGATGAGGTATTTCAAAAACTGTGTTGATAATTTTCTAGAGTTGGGAAAGTGTACAGACAGTACCTCATTAAGCAATTACAATGTGGCAGCTACTATTTTACATGCTTTTCTACGCATTATCTTATTGAATTTTTATAAATCTCTCCTTTGTATAGATGAAAAATCAAAACTTCTAACTGCACAGCCCACACTCTAACCCACTTATCTATATACCTACTAAACACCTATACAGGTGATTTCTCTAGAACCTAATTCATTGTTGGCTATTAATGGAAATGTTACTTTGGGTGGAAACATGATCAAACCAGAAACCAGTAGGACCATGGCTAGAAAGGTCAGACAACAAGGCTAGGACCTAGCAGACAAGATAACCAGGCATGGCAGAGACACAGGAGCATTCCTCCTAAGAGCTCAAAGGAAGAATGTTGGGCAGGTGGTTTAGAGAAGCACATGATTACAGAGTATAGACCCAAGTCTCAGATTTGGGGAAATCCTTAAAGGCAGGAAAGGGAGGGGGCCTATGAAAGGATTTCAAGGTTGGCGGGTAATGGAGGGTTTAAGGTTCAAGGACAGAACTGCAATTACTGTAAGGTCTGAAGGCTATGATACAAGACTCATAGATAAACTAAAGAGAATTGAATTAAGGCATCCACATAGCGTGGGGCAAATCAACAACAGACTATTTCAACACACATGGGAAGCTTTTCACAATGAAACTCATAATCATTAAATACAATGCACTAGTACACTATTCTACTCATATTACTAGGCCATTAGTTCTTTGAACCCTTCCTGGTCTGCCTTGAAAAATGGCAGGTCTGAGACTCCCCAGCACCAGTTCTCCATGAGGTTTAAGTAGCCTCAGGAACATTAATGCCAGCCTTGGGACCAGCAGTTGGTGTAATGACTATGTCGCTGGATTCCCATGTAGTTGACTATGGTTTGAGTCCCAGATCTGGTGGCTTGAGCTCACACCAGGCACGTGTGCCTGTGTGCCCAAGATCCTGAGAGGAGAATGGAGGAGAAAGGATGGAGGCATGGCCTTCCCCCCAGGGGATCATTTCTTGCTTTCTGTCTCTCTGTTTCTGTCTTTCTGGTGAGCGTATGTGCCCTATAGCAAAACCTCTCCCTAAAAAGTGAACATTAATGCCAGTATTGACCACCATGCATTCTTTCACATGTTGCTTGGACCTCAACAAATCTGTCATGAGCAAAATCTAGAGGGCTGCACAGTTTTGTTGTCTCCTTGTTAACCCCATCTCCCAGTTCTTGGCTGTAGCTATCCTACCTGGAGCCATTATAATTTTCCAGGTACCAATAATTATATAAGAAATATAGTTGTCCTAGAGTGATACATGAGGAAACTCTAGCTCACTTTTCACTTTTAAAATAGTTATCCAGAGGGCTAGAGGGTGGTGCAGCAGTAAAACCCAATGCTCTTTGGTGGCCACATAGAAAGGCCCCAGGTTTATGTCCAGACACCTCCTTGCGTACACTGGGCATATATGCCCATGATCCAGGGATGGCTGAGACTAGGGGGAAGACTGCAACACCATGTTGGAGGTGCTGTCTCTCTGCATCTATCTCTCTGTCTCTTACTCAAGGAAGGAAGGTAGAACTAAACTTAAAAAAATAGTTACCTACAGTGTTAAGGACTGACTTTGCTTTTTAGAAGAATGACAAATATTAAAGAAAGAATAAAGAAATAAGTGAATTAGACACAGTAAGCAATTCATTCCCAAGTAAACATTTATATGAATGTAGACATGAATCCTTAAGGTCAGTTAACAAGTAGGGCCCTAAATCTAGAACAAGGGACCTTGTTCTACACTGTACAGTGCTCAACACACACTCCGTCCTTATTAGATGTTCACTGAATGTAAGTTCCTTAACCTCTGAGTCTCAAGTTCCTTCTCTTCGAACTCCACTGATAATAGTCAGTTCTCATTATGCACAATCCACATTTATGAGCTGCCCTGCTTACTAAAACATACGCCAGTATGCTTGGTGCTTTTGTGGTCATTGGCACACAGCTGCGAAAATGTCAGTCACCAATGTGTGAGTTTTCCCAGCTGAGGTCAAACATGGTGACTCTGCAGCTCTCATAATATCAACAAGTATCCTTTTTGTGATCTATTTTGTGACACATTTTTCACATTTGGGCTCTTTGTTGGTGATCTTGCTGATTAAAATGTCCCAAGCATAGTGCTGAAGGCTGTGATGTTTCTTCTGGGTAAAATACATGTGTTAGACTGGCCTCATTGAGCTATGACATGCAATGCTGTTGGCTGTGCGTTCAACGTTAGTGAATCAATAATATATATCAAGGAAGTTGTCTTTGAACAGAAACACACATAAAATACACATAAGGTTATATAATAATTGGATAGCAAAAATGTTTCCATAAGCTTTCAGGAACCTAACCCTGTATTTTCCCTAGGAGTGATGGGTTGGTATTTGCCAATGCTATGTTTGAGGCAACATTATGGAACATAACTACTGTGGGGACCAGCAGAAAGCATAATGGTTATATCCAAGGACTCCCACATTGTCAACCGCAGTTTGAGTCCCGGACCCAGCCTCTTAAAACTCATGCTGGGTGCCTGTGCATGTGTATCCAAAATCCTGAGAGGAGAATGGAGGAGAAGGGACTGTGGTATGGCCATACTTGCTGGGGGTGGGGGTGGTGATTTCTTGTTTTCTGTCTCTCTGTCTCTCCAGCAGGCGTGCACACCCTATAGCAGAAATCTCTTTGAAAAAAAAAAAAAAAGAACACAACTACTGTGAACAATGAGAATTGAAGCTATGTGCTTCAACTCACAAGCTGTTTTAGGTTAGGGTTAATAATGTACTGGGACCAGCAGATAGTGTAACAGTTATGTTGCTGGACTACCATGTAGTCAACCACAGTTCGAGTCCTAGACCCGGTGGCTTAAACTCACACCAGGCATGTGTGCGTGTGTGTCCAAGATCCCAAAAGGAGAAATGGAGGAGAAAGGACTGGGGTGTGGCCATTCTCCCTGGGTGGGGCAAGGGTGATTTCTCGCTTTCTGTCTCTCTGTCTTTCTAGCGAACACATGGGCCCTATAGCAAAAAAGCAGAATCGTATTCTCTTAGGTATCTGGCAGACAACACAATGCAAAAATATCATTCTCAGGCTGGATGGTAGCACAGCAGTAAAACATAATGCCCTGAAGGCTTATTCACACAGGATAGTTCTGGGTTTGGATCCCAAAGACCTCCCTGAATATGTCAGGCACACATGTACCTGTGACTTGAAGTGGTCTGAAGCTGGGGGTGGATCACGGCATCAAGACAATTTTAGAGATGGTCCCTCTTGCTCAAGGAAGAAACAAAATATTTTTTAAAAAAATTAAACTTAGATCCACTGTAATTCAGGGGAAAAGAGAAAAATGAAATTTCATTTTAAGGTATCACTTATGTCAGTATGTTACTAAATGTGGGAGATATTAAGGTATCATTTATAATCACTCAAAAGACATCTGGATTATATATCAGGTTAACATTGTCAGAAAATGGGGCCAGCAGTTGGCGTAATGGCTATGTCGCTGGACTCCCACATAGTCGACCGTGGTTCGAGTCCGGACCCGGTGGCTTAAACTCATGCCGGGCACGTGTACGTACATGCCCAGAATCCCGAGAGGAGAATGGAGGAGAAGGGATTGTAGTGTGGTCATCCCCCCAGGGGGTGATTTCTCGCTTTCTGTCTCTGTCTCTCTCTGTCTGTCTGGCGAGCGCACGTGCCCTATAGCGAAAACATCTCCAAGAAAAAAAAAAAGAAAAACAAATTGTTAGAAAATATACTATCAACTCTATAAGTAGAAAAACCACAGACTTTCATTCATAAACTCTTCAAAGAAATCCAACTAAAATGGCTGCTCAAACTTGAGCATATTAGTGACAAGTCTATTACCTTTACAAGTTTCAACAGTTCTGCTCTCCTGATAGTAACAAACAGAGGTTTAATATAAAACCTGCATAAGAGCAGAAACCACCAAGAAATGCTCCATACCAAGCAATGCTAGTTGTTAAATGAGAAAGTTTACTTCAGGAAAACTCAGTGTATTGTTCAAAATTTTTCTATAAAAGTTGTGCCTTGATTAATTAGGACAAAGAATGGTACTCCCATATAGAGATAGATCTATTTATTTAATTTTGTGTATGAGTATAATCAAGTAATTCTTTCTCAGTACAGTTAAGACCACATTAATTCAGATTTCACTTATTCAGAATCAAGGGCCTAGACAGATATGTATCTTTGTTCTATAACTATATTAGAAGAATAAAAGGATGACAAAGAGATAAATGATAGTAAAAAAAAGTTAAAGTTTTAGAACACTGCATTAAGAATTTAAGCAAAAATGTGAAGACTTTGAAATTATCCATTTACATTTGACTTATTTATTGATTGATTCAATATTCATTAATTCTATATGCATTTATTGCGTCCTGCTCTGGGTCAGACATCAGAAATCCCCAGAAGAACACAACACAGAACAGCTTTTTGAAAGCACACATCCAGTAAATGAGACAGACTTGTAAACAAATATGTCATTGCAAGGTGATAAATGCAACTGAAGACGTAACTGCAAAGGAAGAAAAATGTTGCCAAGCTGAAGCTAGTGCTTTGAAAATAACCCTTAAAAAGGTGCTTCATCTCAACACTTAAAGCTCCTCCTGGGACTGCTTTATCAACTCAGCTCTAGTTAATAGGAAAACTTGAAAATAATACAGCTACTTCTATGGAGGTGAGTGGGAGAGCTCACCAAGGAAGGCTGATTTGTACAGTACCTCTCATCCTCACCTTCATTCTCAAGTCACTTTTGCCACCTGAACCTCAGCTAATTGAAACTACCACATTAACCAGGAGGTGAAGGCACAGGATACTGCCAGTGGTGTTTCTGGGCATCATATGGAGAGCTCCCACAACTCACACCAATAAAAAATTGGCATGTGAGCTTCTGTAAGAGAACCTGATTTCCACTATCTTGAGACAAATTGGTCTAGTCAAGAGATGGAAAACTTACTTCAGTTTCCCTTGGAAAAGTGACATTTTAATTTTATTAACACCTTTTTTTATCCCTTTCTCATCTTGCTCTGTGTATAATACAATGTGTCTGTGCTTATGTACCCTTTCTCAGGTTTAGGATCTGAAAGGTTCATCTGTTTGAGGCTCCTGTAGAGATGTAGGATCAGCTGACAAAACTGAACCCCCAGAAACCATTGCCAAGGCAGGAGCCACTAGCCCACCCTGGGTAAGTTTACTCATGATGGTATTGCCAGGGGCTCTAGATGCCCCCCCTGGTTGCACACCTCTAAGGAATCTGTCTATGCCTAAGTGTTGATGGCTCTCAACCTTGTAGAAGAAAAAAAAAAAAAAGAAGCTTCTCAAAAAATGGTTGTATTCCTGTTCTAAAAGAGAAATTCACCATTGTATTCTTGCTCTGTATTTTTTCTATTTCAGCATGTACTTAAGTATCTCTGAACTTCTTGCTTGCCAGTCTAATGAGTTATCAGGGCCAATCCCAGGTCAGTCCTGGAGATCAAGATGGTTAGAAATAAAATGGGATTGGGGCTGGCAGGTGGTATGGTAGTTAAGGCACTGGACTCCCACATGGTCAACTGTGGTTCAAATCCCAGGCCTGGTGGCTTCTTGTTTTCTCACTTTCTCTTTCTTTCACTCTCTCTCTCTGGTCAAATTAAAAATAAATAATGATAACAAATAAAATTAAATGAGTAATTATTAAAAAAAGAAATCAAATGGGATTGGATGGAATAGGTGAAGTTCCTCAGGTTGGTCAGTTAATGTTATAAAAACAATCACAGATTTTTTTAAAGCATCATATGAAATAGAACTGTCTTATGTGCACTATTATGATATATTCCTTATAAAAGCCCAGTGAGCTGGAGAGGATAGGCTTGGAAATATTAAGACTCAGAGCTCTTTGACTCCATGGCCCATATCATTTGTTCAGTTTCTTACCTCCTTGCTTCTAGGAAGGTCTGGGCTTAATGAGAAGAGAGTCCAGGACAGCGAGGGGGATTAGTGGTGGCACGGGGAGCCCAGGTCTCTGCAGACTGGGGTCATAGTGGTCAGGAGAGGCCATGCACACTTACTGCCCAGAGCTGAGGAGGCCTTGATGTTGAGCAGGAGGTGCTTCTCCTCTGCCTACTGTGATCAGCAGAGCTGTTTTTAACTTGACCTTGAAAATCTGTTTCTAAGCAGGCTTCCTCCTCTAGTAACCTCTAGTAAAAGCCCCACTCTAGGCACTAAGGAAATGCTGATGAGAACAATAATACAAAGCCTCAGACATCTGTGAGGACTCTGGACATAAGGCACATGACAACAGGATTAGATCATCATCATAATGTAAGCAGAAAGAGAAAGCACGGGGGCTCAGTCACTCAGAAATAAACTGAACCACATTAGTAGAACTTGTAAGAAACACTACATTACTCTTAGGAAAGATTTAAAACAGCTACTTATTCATGTGTTTGCGTGTATATGTACATGTAACTTCACACACATTAAAAAATATATATATATGATGCACACAAGAAAATGTAAGATATGGCACACATTATACACACACACACACACACACACACACAATTACTAGCTATTTAGCCAAATCCATTTTCTCTTCTGCTGGGCAGAGATGAAGGGACTTGAAAACATTCATGAAGGAGTGAGCAGGTGGTATAGGGGTTAGGGCACTGAACGCCAACATGCTGAGAGCAGTTCAAGTCCCAGACCCTGAGGTTTGAAACTCAAACCAAGTGTGTGTGCATACATGCCAAAAATCTAAGGAGGAGAATTGAAAATAATAGATTGTGGTGTGGTCATCCCCGTGGAGGGTGATTTCTCACTTTCTCTCTCTCTATGTCTCTCCAGTGAGTGCGCATGCCCTATAGCAAAAAAACTCCCAAAATAAAAGAAGAAGTTCATGAAAAAAAAAATTATGGTAGATTATTCTGATACAAAAATAAATAAATAAATATAATGTATACATAATCTTCCTATAATACATATTTTCCATGAATTTTTGGAAGATCCTTGTATTTCCCAGCCTACTTTGCAGTTATGGTTCCATCTATGAAATGCAACTGCAATAATATGAACAACCTATAAAACTGGCTCTTAATAACATTTCCCAGACATTTGCAGGCAGTTTTCACCCTTATGCTTATTGGGATGAAGAGGGAATCAACAGCAACCTTGGGAACCACAGTTTGAACATGGTAGACCTTCCATCAGCCTGGATCCCTGAAGGTCAGTGTGGAGGAGAGCATCCCTACTCAATCCAAAAGACCCAGTTCCATTATATAAGCAATAAATACACTTTACTTGCTAATTTATGACAAATCGAGTTTATCATAGCCAAGACTTCCTTCTCTATTACATAGTTACGAGAGCATTTTCCAGTAAAAAAGGAGGCATTTTTTCACAACTTAATAAACTGTAACATGTTTCTAATCCGTCTTTTTTTCCTACTTCTACTCTTGTGCTTACCTGCTTTTCTCTTTGCATGAAGATATGGCCAAATGAGTCAACAGAGAGAAAAGCATTTTGTTTTGTTTTTAATTTTCTTTCTTTTTTTTTTTTCACAAAAAAAGAGATAGAATGAGAGAGACTAGTATTCCCACCAGGGTCCTCACAAGGCAATCCAGCTCGGCCTCAGCCATCCCAGCGCATGGGCATAAGCAGGCAAGCCTACCTAGCATGCACAATTATGCGAGTCCAGAACTTTTCCCATGTGGGTCCCATTGCATTACTACTGCATTATCTCTGGCCCTGAGAAGAACATTTATTTTAGAAGACTTCTATCACCTGTTCTGAAGGCCAGGTGTTTACAGAACCATGCACAGTCTGTGAAACACTGCTGAGAGAAATGGATTCACCATCTTAGCTCTTCCAAACATATGCAGATTACATTGCCATCACTCTGAATCCACAAGTAAACAATAGAGCCATTCCCTCCCCAAAAAGGAATAAAGTGCTATGCTCACTTAAAACAACAAAGTAGGTATCGAAAGCTATGACCTACATTTTTCCAGTGCTCTTATAAAACTTATACACAGGATACCTTATCGAGCCTGAGGAAATGAATTGTAGAAGCATTTTGGATCTCCTGGAATCTCAAAGAAACAATCAAAAAAATTTTCAGAATTATTTAATTTTATGTGTTATTATTATTATTATTATTTTTAAATTTTGATATAAGGCACATGCACCAACCAAAGAGAAACAGAGAGAGAAAGAGGAAGTTAGATAGCAAACTGCCAGGTCTGGGACTTGAACTGCAATCGATCATGTGGGAGTTCAGTGCTTTAACCATCATGTTACCTGCTGGTCCCTAATTTTTTAAAAGCACTGGTCTCAAAGAGGATGAATTTAATGCACAATGTCATATAAATCATTATATTGGATGGGAATAACTAGGTCACATAAAACAATCTGGAAATTATAGCTCTGGGATGGCATCTGAAGAAAAATATTTTTTTCAGAGCCTCTCTCAAGTTAGATCCATACCTCTAACATCAAGTATTTACACTAGTGCCTTAAGTGACCTCCAAAAAGGACTCTGAAACCTTTCTAAACAGTCCCCAACAAGTACTCTCCCAAAGCCAAATATTCCTTTCTATTGGGTCATTGGGAAAGTCTGTTTTTCTGTGCAAAAATGCATAATGACTTTTCCCAAAACCCAATATTTCTGAATGAAATGGTTCTGCAATAACTTCTCAGCTTCCCTCCTTCTTCCCTGAACAAGGTTCCATGAAGACATATTCAATGACAGGTCAATTTGAGAGAACACTGAAAGTATTAGAGGCCTGAGTCCTACCTCCAATTCTACCATGTAACTGTTTGGTTTCAGCCAAATTACAACTCCCTGGTCTTGGTTTTCTTATTACAAAGGAGGAAGAAAATATAGAAGATGATCCCTAAATTCCCTTGTAGCTTTCAAGAAGAATAGATAGAAGATGGTCCCTAAAACCCCTTCTAGCTTTAGCTTTCTCAGTCTGTGATATCTTTTTTTTTTTTTTTTGAGAGGTTTTTGATATAGGGTCCATGCTTCTTGCCAGACAGACAGAGAGAGACAGAGAGACAGAAAGCGAGAAATCACCCCCCAAGGGGGATGGCCATGCCATAATCCCTTGTCCTCTATTCTCCTTTCAGGATCTTGGGCACGCACACACACGCACCTGGTGTGAGTTTTAAAGCCACCGGGTCCAGGACGCAAACTGCGGTCAACTACATAGGAGTCCAGCAACATAGCCATTACACCAACTGCTGGTCCCAATCTGTGTTATCTTTTAACAGGTACTCTATTCCAGGTTAAGAGCCAGCCTCAATTTCTTGATGAGGTCCCTATGTTACACATAAAATCCATAATATTGAAACAAGATTTTAAAATACAATTTTAAGGTCAACCATGCTGGATTCCCATAACAATGAATGTTTTATATCTGCCAATCAGATCAGTTAGCCAAATTTACTTACCAAACTCCATTTAATTCATCATGTCCTGGCCTTTTCCAAAGCATGTTTACATATTATGTTTACTAGAAAGATTTTTAATGAGCAGCTGCCTCAAAATTAATTAATGTGTATAACTTACACTATAAAGTTACAAAACAAATCTCTTTATATGTGAAATAATATACCACAGTTTCAAGCATATTAAGGAAACTCTTATCAGGCCCTCATTTCTTCATGTATACTATTAAGCTTTTGTATTATAGAACCAGAGTACAGGAAAATCAAGCTATCTAATTATACCAGCTAGATTCACATTTTTCCTACCCCTTAAAATTCCCAAATCAAAGAATTTCTTTTTTATGCTATTGAACAATTTCCTTTAAAACTGAGTCATTTTTCACTTATACCCTGTACATGTGCTAAATTCTGAAATGTCTTTGAAAGAAACCAAAGCAAGTTAAATACGGCTGAAGCACTGCTTTGCCAACACTTTTAAAAAATCAAAATCAGGTGTAATTGAAATAGAATGATTATACATCTTGCCGGTACTTGTTCTGTCACTAAGAACAAATGTTCAGACTTACCTAGGGGAGGTTTCCATCTGCTTCCCTCAGTTTGCGTTCCATGCTTTAGTTTTAGTTATTATATATAGATAAATTACCAATATCTTACTATCTAAAAATCAGTACACCTGGCCTTAGTTTTTTTTCATAAAAAACTGAAATCAGATTTTCTAAAATCATAATTTAACAACTAATCTTTAAATTAGCAGAAAAGGATACCTTGCCATTGTAATTTGCAGAAAATACAAATCTCATTCTGCAGTTATAAACTTTGTCATGCAGATATAATACCTACTTTTTTGTAACTTAAAATCCAAAATTAATGGTTAGATGTATTTCGAGAAATGGTAAAAATAAAATAGTAAGATAAGAGCATTAGACACATACACAGTGACCATTATATTTTAACTGGAGATCAAAGCACATGCATTTGTGGCTTAGAAAATCAGCCCAGTAAAAAAATCAAGGAGAGGGACCAGTATTTAGCGTAATGGCTATGATGCTAGATTCCCATGTAACCAACTGCTGTTTGAGTCCTGGACCCAGTGGCTTAAACTCATGCCGGGCGCATGTGCATGCGTGACCAAGATCCTGAGAGGAGGATGGAGAAAAAGTGATTGTGGCGTGGCCGTTCCCCCTGGGGGGTGTTTCTCACTTTCTGTATCTCTGTCTCTCTCTGTCTTTCTGGCAAGTGCACGTGCCTTGTAAGCAAAAAAACCTCTCCAAAAAATTTTTTAAATATCAAGGAGAAAAATAGAGAGGCAAGACATTTGAGGAACACAGAAATGGAGGACTTTCTGTTGATGCTAACGTGTACGGTATCTTCAATTGGACTGGTGAGAAGTGTGTTCATGTTGGGTAAATTCATTTTACAATCTGTAGTGATGTACAGTAGTTGAATGTTTAAAATTAAAAATCAGAACAGTACAAAAGTGACGCTGAGTCAGAGAATCAGAAATCTTGATTATACCAAAGCCTCAATAATAACCAAAAGACTTCAGTATGGTATCTACACATTTTGCCCTCACCATGCCCCACCTCTGGCACTCCCAAAGTAGCCACAGAACTGATTTATTTTTCATCCAGATGGCTGGCGTCCTATACAGACTTAGAATGCTGACTGTGTCTTGGGCATGCTTATTCACCAAGTCTTAAAAGCCATTATTCACTAATTTCATGTGGAAATGAAATTTCAGCTTCCCATTGTGTACAAATAACTTGGCCACTTACACCATGCACAAAAAGTGCTTTTTGCCAGGCGGGAGAGAATGGCTGGAATGCAAAAGGCTTCCTATGTGTTTCCCTGGCCCAGACCCAAGCTGGCATATGGCGGTTCCACCAACCACCTCCATTCAGAACACTAGGGTGAATGCTTTAAGCATGTCCTAATAATGTAATTTATAAAGCGCTCACTGGACGGCTGTCTTTGCCTGTCTATTTTAATTCAAGATACGAGATTAATCTTATTTCATAGAAAAGCATCTTATTATATTTTGTTCCTTTGTATCCACCTCCCTACATTGACTTCAAAGAAAAGCAATTTTGCATTAGCGAAATTATTTCAGTATATTAAAAAAAGAGAGGCGTTATTAATTATTATTTTTTAAACCTTACTTTACTTTTATTCTAGACTTCAATCTGCAATATAGGCTTTACTTTCTGTTTTAAATCTGGCACTAACAGGCAAAGAAAACGTGTTTAGGGAGGTTTTAGTTAAACTCATGTGCTTTGCATGAAACATTCCTCTGCTGTGCTTATAAACAACTATTGATGTTTTCTGACACTTCATTCCAGAAATTGTTTGCTTTAAAATGTCAAACAGCTCTCTTCCACCGTCTTTTGGGTTTTATTTCAGTCAACAGTGCTACTCAGCAGTAATACATAAAAGTCTCTATGTACACACACACTCACGTACTGTAGCTGAAGAACTCAAAGTATTTTACGAACATTATCAAAATCAATGACAACTTCCAGATCTAAAATCTGACTTTTTGGATCTTCCCAAGAAGATTTATTTACATCATGTTTGTGAAATAAAATTTGTATTTATAAATACGGGCCTTTATCTAGAATTCAGGAACAGATACAAGTAATATCCCTAAGACTCACACTGATTTCCAAATAAAGTTCCCAGAGACAAGACATAGCTGTGTATGGTGATCCTTTCTCCTTTTTACTCTTAGGAGTGAATGGTTTCCTCTCCTCTCCTCCTTTTATCTACTCTAGCATACAGCTAGCTTTCTGTTCCTCCCGGGTATCTACAAAAGACTGGACTTCCTTCATTTGTATATATTCAGGGAAAGTGTTTTGTACAATAGGAGTTATCCAGGCTTGTCTTAACTTTCGGGATGAGATGAATGATATAGATGGTCATCTAAAATAAAAGTGATGAAGAAAAAACAGCTCAATCTCTGTTTTGAACTATGCATACAATTTCTGAAGATAACCAATACTATTAGAATCTAATTTGGTAAATAATCTGCCTTCTTTTTTAAAAAAATAAACAATAAAAACAACTAATACGACATTCGGAGAAACCAACTCTTGGAGGGTTGCACAGTGGTAAAGCACAATACTTGTATGAGCCTGATCTACATGGGAGAGTTACTGATTCATGTCTGGAGATATCTCTCAGAGTACGCCGGGTATGCGCATATCCACTATTTGGGCTGGCTGCAGCCAGAGGCGACTCATAGCACCTGAAGCCTATTTCTGGGGTTGCTGTGTCTGTTTTTCTTTCACTGTCTCTCTTACTCATGGAATAAATTTTACCAAAATGGGGGAGAAGGGGAGAGACAAAAGAAAAATCAACTCTGACTTATTCCTGAAATCACAGCAATGATTCTTGCATCAAGAAATAAGAACTGGCGGGACCAGTAGTTAGTGTAATGGCTATGTCGCTGGACTCCCACGTAGTAGACCACCGTTCGAGTCCCGGACCTGGTGGCTTAAACTCACGCTGGGCGCATGTGCGTGTGTGCCCAAGATCCCAAGAGGAGAATGGAGGAGAAGGGATTGTGGCGTGGCCATCCCTCCTGGGGGGTGATTTCTTGCTTTCTGTCTCTGTCTCTCTCTGTCTGTCTGGCGAGCACACACACCCTATAGCAAAAACCTCTCCCCCAAAAAAGAAAAAGAAATAAGAACTGGCTCTAGTACAAAGGTGATATCCAGAGACAAACAGGTGCTTCAGGAATTTCTAGAAGGGGCTTCAGAGGAACAATGTCGTTGTTTGCCTTGAAGCTGCACTTGCAGGGTTAAGTCAGCCATCTGATTTGGACTGTGGGTTTTGTATGGGGTACTAGGGTGGGTGACCAATGGAGATGCTGTCTTTAAGCATGTTAGTGCAAACTTCGGTGTGGCCCTAGACTGCCACTGCATGTTGTATCAGCCAGAACCTTCTAAAAAATCATCTTTGATCTACTGGTATTAGAAGAAAGAGAAATAAATGGGAAAATATTTTTAAAAAACAATGAAGATACTCAAAATATACAAATTGAAGAGATGAGTAAAGAATAAAGCAAGAGTGAATGTACATTTCTCTTCCTCTCATATGTATGTACGTAATTATTAGCAAGTTTTTTCTTTTTTTTAAATGTTGAAAGAGAGTGACCAGCAGATGCGGGAGTGGCTACCTCACTGGATTTCCACAAGACTGACTGTGGTTTGAGTCCTGGCCCTCATAGCTTGACAATCACACTGGAAGCATGTGCATGCATGCCCAAGAACCCAAGAGAATGGAAAAGAAGGGATTGCGGAATGGCCATCCCCTCTCGGGATTGATTTCTCACTTTCCTTTGCATTGCCATCCCCTCTTGGGATTGATTTCTCACTTTCCTTCGCATTGTTTCTGTCTCTTTCTCTCTGATGAGTGCATGTACGCTATAGTAAAAAATCCTGAAAAAAATTTGCTAGAGGCTGAAAGCACCGCCCACCATGGGGAATGGTCATGTAACAATTCTTTTTCAGTCATTTCTTCTTCCTATTAGGGTGTTGAGCATACACACCTGGCATGCTTTCCAAGCTGCAAGGTCTAGGACTCAACCATGTATAGTCACCCATATAGGATCCAGCCCCCTTTTCCTTTTTTCCCCTTCCCTCTCCTCTCCTCTCCTCTCCTCTCCTCTCCTCTCCTTTCCCTTCCTTTCTCTCTGTCTCTTTCTCTCTTTTCTTTCTTTCGCTTTCCTTCTTTCAAGACTTTTGCACATGTCCTCATCAGAGAGACAGAGGGAGACAGGGAGATAGAAAGCAAGAAATCACTCCCTCGGGAGGATGGCCATGCTGCAGTCCCCTCTACTACATTCTCCTCTCAGGATTTTGGGCACGCATGCATATGTGCCCACTGTGAGTTTCTTTTTTCTCTTTTTCTCTCTCTTTTTTTCTTTTTTCTGGAGAGGTTTTCACTATAGGGCGCATGTGTTCGCCAGACAGACAGAAAGAGACATAGAGACAGAAAGTGAGAAATCACCCCCCAGGGAGGATGGTCACGCCGCAATCCCTTCTCCTCCATTCTCCTCTCGGGATCTTGGGCATGCACGCACACGCACCTGGCGTGAGTTCTAAGCCAATGGGTCAGCGACATGAACCGCAGCCGACTATGTGGGAGTCCAGCGACATAGCTATTACGCTGACTGCTGGTTCCCCTCAGTGTGAGTTTCAAGCCTTCAGGTATGAGACTTGAAAGGTGGTTGGCCATGTGGAAGGGAGTCCAGTGACGCAACCATTATGCCATCTGCTGGATTCAGCCCCCTTAACCACCAGTCTATCGGCTACACGAAAACTTTTCTTTTTCTCTACAGTAGGCCTATATGATAGAGTACTTTGTACAGAAGATCAGAGCATCATTCATACATATGTTATAGGGCTATAAAACTAGAGTTATGCAATATATCCCAATATATAGTTTATATCCCCCCAAAAACTAAAGACTTTGTCATAATGTTTCTTATACATTTTAAGTGCTCAGGGTTTGGGGCTTAATATATTATATTAAAAAGTCAGAAGTAATCATTTTTAAGGTCTTTTAAGAAATCCTTCTTCATACCCAAGTTTAAAAAGAAAAAAGTCAGGAGCAGCGGTCCTATATCCTTCTGTAATTTTAGTGCAGTCTCCAGTTTTAAAATCAAAAAATTGAGTTTAAATTGGCAGGGGTAGGGAGCTGCTCAACAAAGCTGTACCTGGAGAGAACCTTTCCTACAAGTCTTTTTCGAACAGAAAGGCAGTTCTAGTCACATCTCGAATACATGATGAGATTTTCACAACAAAGGAAGTCTGCTCCTGACACACACTAGGTTGAAGCATTTCATAGCATTTCATCTACGGAATAAGTAGCTTCTGAAAAATACTTGTCTTGGTAGCTACCAGAAAGCAGTAAAGGTGGGAAAGGAAAAAATACTGCAATGGCATTTTCAATTCAGCACAGTAACTATGGAAACTATCTTTAAATGCCAATTGGTCCTCTTCCCTGCAAACCACATAAAAGAGAACTATTTCTTACCCTCATGGATTCCATGGTTGGAAGCTTCATTCCTCAACAAGCTCAATTTATCTAAGCCCTCTGGAGCTTTACTTCATGTATTTCAAGCTGAAGCTATCATATCTGATTGATATTATGAGTTCAGATTAGGAAACATATGAAGATCTTTCTAAACAAGGCTGAGAAAGGAGTCATGCTGCCCAAATAACAAGTAAACATTTGTTAAATTTGCCTGATATGTTCCTGAAAACACAACAGTAACTTCTCTATATTTCCCTATTTCCCCTCTTCTGAGGCAAAAATACCTATCACTTGCCATGTGGTTGGCCCCCTCTTTTTTCTTTCTTCTGTATCTGTCCGTAGAGGAACTACAATTCAGAGTCAAGGGTTTCTTTCTATTTAAGATTTTTCTTTCATGGCTCCCTGCGTAGGAAAATGGTAGACAAGCTAAAAAATAAAGCAAGGTTATAGTCCATATTTTTCTCTACACAGATTTTCATGATACTCTGTTCAAAATAAAACTCTCTCCAAAGATCTAGACTTATTCACTCTTTAATTCTAGAGATTATTTTTTATATCTTTAAGTTTATTTCAACTTTTCATTCAGTAGAATAGATAAGACTGGATATTCTTTGTGCTCATATTCCTACTTCAAGTATCACTTGTGTTCTTTATTGACAAATCTTTTCATAATCTGCTTCTCTGTATGTGACCTTTCATTAACAAAATATGAAATTTTGAAATTTCCAAAATAAAAAAAACCAATTATCTTCCAATATGTATTAACTTCTCTCATTTAATTTTTTCAATGTCTCATTTCTCTTTAACCTCCAATCAGCCTCATAAAATTTACTGACAGTACATTTAAGCCTATTTTATGCATGGTTTACATGACATTTTAAAAAATAAAGGCTGTGATGCCCAAGACTATCTTAAAGAAGGACAATAAAGCTACAGGAGAAAATAACAAAGCTTTTGTAAAAAATACAATGAAAAACATAAGAATATACATTCTTTGTTCAAGACAGAGATGGCACATATACAAGGGAGGAAATGGAAGAAAGAAAGCACACTTGACAGGGTCTCATCTTTCCCCAGCCCTCTAGCTTCTCAAGATCTTGGGTGCCAAATATACACCCCACATGTTTTCAGACCAACCCTGGGATCTGAACCCCACAGTCAGACTTGTGGCTTTCAGCACACAATGGACTGTGCCACCTACACTGAGCCAAGAATGTGGGTTTTTTTCTCTTTTTTTGGGGGGGGGTGTTTTCAGGATTTTTTGCCACAGGGCACATGTACTTGCCAGAGCTAGAGAGAGACAAAGAGAAGGAGAATGAGAAATTATCATTTGACAAGGCTGAGAAAGGAGTCATGCTGCCCAAATAACAAGTAAACATTTGTTAAATTTGCCTGATATGTTCCTGAAAACACAACAGTAACTTCTCTATATTTCCCTATTTCCCCTCTTCTGAGGCAAAAATACCTATCACTTGCCATGTGGTTGGCCCCCTCTTTTTTCTTTCTTCTGTATCTGTCCGTAGAGGAACTACAATTCAGAGTCAAGGGTTTCTTTCTATTTAAGATTTTTCTTTCATGGCTCCCTGCGTAGGAAAATGGTAGACAAGCTAAAAAATAAAGCAAGGTTATAGTCCATATTTTTCTCTACACAGATTTTCATGATACTCTGTTCAAAATAAAACTCTCTCCAAAGATCTAGACTTATTCACTCTTTAATTCTAGAGATTATTTTTTATATCTTTAAGTTTATTTCAACTTTTCATTCAGTAGAATAGATAAGACTGGATATTCTTTGTGCTCATATTCCTACTTCAAGTATCACTTGTGTTCTTTATTGACAAATCTTTTCATAATCTGCTTCTCTGTATGTGACCTTTCATTAACAAAATATGAAATTTTGAAATTTCCAAAATAAAAAAAACCAATTATCTTCCAATATGTATTAACTTCTCTCATTTAATTTTTTCAATGTCTCATTTCTCTTTAACCTCCAATCAGCCTCATAAAATTTACTGACAGTACATTTAAGCCTATTTTATGCATGGTTTACATGACATTTTAAAAAATAAAGGCTGTGATGCCCAAGACTATCTTAAAGAAGGACAATAAAGCTACAGGAGAAAATAACAAAGCTTTTGTAAAAAATACAATGAAAAACATAAGAATATACATTCTTTGTTCAAGACAGAGATGGCACATATACAAGGGAGGAAATGGAAGAAAGAAAGCACACTTGACAGGGTCTCATCTTTCCCCAGCCCTCTAGCTTCTCAAGATCTTGGGTGCCAAATATACACCCCACATGTTTTCAGACCAACCCTGGGATCTGAACCCCACAGTCAGACTTGTGGCTTTCAGCACACAATGGACTGTGCCACCTACACTGAGCCAAGAATGTGGGTTTTTTTCTCTTTTTTTTGGGGGGGGGGTGTTTTCAGGATTTTTTGCCACAGGGCACATGTACTTGCCAGAGCTAGAGAGAGACAAAGAGAAGGAGAATGAGAAATTATCATTTGAGGTGGTTAGCCATGCCATAATCCCTTCTCCTCCATTTTCCTTTCTAGATTTTAGGCACACACACACATGTGACCAGAGTTATTTTCAAGTCACTTGGTGTGGGACTCGAACCATAGTTGGCCATGTGGGAGTCCAGTGCCTTAACCACTACACCACCTGCTGACTCCAAGAATGTATATCTTGATGACTCTGGATAAGGATAATTTTTCTTAAAGAGGTCACAGCCAAGTACTAAGGATAAAAGGAGAAAACTGATAAAATGGCTTTATTAATACAAAAACTTTTCCTCAAAATACACACTCAACAAAATTAACAGGTCAGCCATAGAGCAGAAACATGTATTTGCAATACTGATGCCCAGCTGAGGACTTGAAAATACCAAGTATATGTAGACAAGGACATGGAGAATATAGAGCTCTTGGACACTGCTGATGGGCATGTAAACCGGTACCACCATTTTGACAAGTTGTCTGATACTATCTATCTTCCACAGCTGAACATATGTGTGCCTAAGAACTAACAAAATATTCACCAAAAACATGAACAAGAGTGTTCATATTAACACATTTCACAAAAACCCCAAACTAGGAAATACACAATCACCCATCAATAGTTAACTATAATGAACTGTAGGATAGTCAGTTAACACAATACAACATGGTAGCTAGAATGAACCATCTATGACTGTCTGAAACAACAGAAGTAAATTGCACAACTATCACACTGAATGAGAAAAGTCAGAAAGGAAAACAACAAAACAACAACAACAACAAATGAACATCTAGTCATATAAAACTCAAGTGATACAAATCAGGATAGTATTTGCAGTAACTGATACAGGGCATGGGGAAGTCTTGAGTCCTCTTGGTTTGGGTGCTAATTACATGGGCGCTTTCACTTTGTGACAAATAGTGTGCTAATGCTTTTGATTTGTGCATTCTTCCACATGTACTTTACACTTCAACAAATGGTTTTTAAAAATTAAAGGCATCATCCCTATTTCTCTCTACATCTCTCTCTTTTTTTTAAGATATAAAGGAAGGAATTTTCGCAATGAAAATAAGGTGGGAATTTGAGAAATAAAAAAGAGATAAGAATAGTATAAATAAATACATGAGGTGAGAATAAACAAGCAGTGACCCTAAGGCGTGTTGCCAGTTGTGAGATTTGGTAAACAGGATACTCAGCAAGTCTAGAGATTCAGACTAGAGTACTGAGAAGATAAGATGTGACTATGAAGAAATGACATATTTTTTTATTATTCCTATTTATTTTTTCTTTTTTGGAGAGGTTTTTGCTATAGGGCACAGTCACTCGCCAGAAAGGCAGAGAGAGACAGAGAGACAGAAAGCGAGTAATCACCCCCCCGGGGCTATGGCCATGCCGCAATCCCTTTTCCTCCATTCACCTCTCAAGATCTTGGGCACACATGCACATGCGCCTGGCGTGAGTTTAAGCCACCAGATCCTAGACTCGAACCACGGTTGACTACAAGGGAGTCCAGTGACATAGCCATTATGCTAACTGCTGGTCCCATTATCCCTATTTTTTTAGAGAGGTTTTCACTATAGGGCGCGTGCGCTCGCCAGCCAGACAGAGAGAGACAGAGAGACAGAAAGCGAGAGATCACCCCCCTCCAAGGGGGATGGCCACGCCACAATCCCTTCTCCTCCATTCTCCTCTCGGAATCTTGGGCACACACGCACACGTGCCCAGCATGAGTTTTAAGCCACCGGGTCCAGGATGTGAACCGTGGTCGACTACGTGGGAGTCCAGTGACATAGCTATTATGCTAACTGCTGGCCCCCCATTTTCCTTATTTTTAACATACATGCAATATACAGGAAAGTCATAGCATATACAGTAAGATCATAAGGATATTAACATGTAGCACATCACAATAAGTTTCAATCAATGTATATTTAACAATTTCTTTCATTTGTGGCCCATATTTTGGGGGTGACAGAAACACTTATAAATACTGAGAAAAAATTGCCCCTGCACTCTAGGAGTTTCCAATTCAACAACAAAGAACTTGTATTTACCTTTTAGGATCTACAATATATTATTGTATAACTATATAGCACACAATATTGTTCTTCAAAGTATGCATGTAGTATAAGAAAATCAAATCAAGGAAACTACCATATACATATTTTTCTTTTTTAGACAGATTTATGCTATAGGATGTATGTGCTTGCTGGGAAGACAGAGAGAGACAGAGAGACAGAAAGCAAGAAATCGCTCCCAGGGGAGATGGCCACGCTGCAATCCCTTCTCTTCCATTCTCCTCTTGGGATTCTGGGCATGCACAGACAGGCACTTAGGGTGAGTTTAAAGCCTCTGAGTCTGGGACTCGAACTGTGGTCAACCATGTGGGAATCCAGCAATATAATCATTATGCTATTTGCTGTTCCCACATAATTTTCTACAGGTAACTTTACATTCTTTCATCTGTTAAGTGTTTTGTTGTTGTTGTTCTCTTTCCTCCTCTCACACACATTGTACCATCTACTCCCCTCCTTTACTGGTATCTACATTTATCCTCCCTACTATCATATCTTCAGATCTTTCCATTTCTGCTGTAGAGTGCAGATATTCAGTATATATTGAATGTGGATATACAATGTGTGTGTTTCAAAGTCTGGCTTACTTCACTTAGCTTTAAGTCTTCTATATTAATTCACTTTGAGTCAAATAAGAGGATCTCAATATTCCTAGTGGCTAAGTAGTATTCCATAGTATATATACCACAGTTTTTCAATTTAGTCATCAGTTCTTGGACACTTGAGTTGATCCCATGTCTTAGTAATTGTGGATAGTGCTGCAATAAACATAGATATGCAAGTGTCTTTAGATTTAATTTTATTAAATTAAATCTAATACCCACTCCCAACCAAAAAGAATGATATGGACACTAAATGATTATAAATCTGGGGCAGTAGACTGTCATGTGTTTAAATAAAACAGCTGTGCTATAGGGCTTGTGAAAGAACAATGGTAAGGTCTGAAATTTTCAAGAAGGTTTATGGAAGAGGTACTATGTGCAGATAAAAATGTAAATATAGCATCTGAATCTACAGTCTGAGAGAAGAGCAATGGAATGATTCCAGGAAGGGAGGTAGCTGGGAAGTGAGTGGTGACTGGGAATAGACTAACTTTCCTGGCAAGGTAGGTGAAGAGGAGATACTGGGGAAGAAAACACTAAAAGCAAACTGTATTCTAACCAGGAAAACAATCACTGCCCATCCTCAGACAGAATAAAGCCATGAAAAAAAACTTGTTGAAAAGATACATGTATTTTACTGCATGTATTTACTGGAAACTTTTTTTAAACTGCAGGCCACAGTACAATAGCAAAGAACAAAATAATTTTTTTGTGTTACAACCGATATTCCTTAAGAACAAAACAGGGTAGAGCACACTACACTGCGCTCCACAGACCCTGGGTAAGAAGCAATATTACAACTGATCCTGCAGCCAGCTGCTGGGATCAATGCACAAGCCACAGTGGAGGCGATGTGAGGAATACATGCGTCTGCTTCATAAAGCCTTTCTTTCATTTTATTTTGTGGAACAGACTATTTCATGATTGTTTTCTTTGCATGGTGTGTGTATACATATATATTTACACATGTACCAGTTTGAAATATAAAGTATTAAAAATAACTATAAAAATAAGTACCAAGTATATCTATTTTTCTCTTCCATGAACCAGAGAATTAGACAGACAGGTAGGCATCCCACAGGATCCTGACTTCACAATCCACCCCAGCCAGCTCTGGATCAGAGGCATGTGTGCACCCTGCATATTCAGAGAGGCCCTCAGATCTGAACCCAGAACCTTTCCACGTGGGTCAGCCTCATGGGAGTTTTGCATGTACTACCATCTGTCCTTAAAATGCACCTCTTTTCTAAAAAAAATGAAAAAATTTTCCTTTAGATGGAGTTCTACAGAATTCACTCGAATCAGGAAAAGCTTGAGTTTGTGCCAAAGAATGTTAAATGAAGAGGAGCTGCAGAATAAATGAATGAGCAGCCAGATAGTGTTAAGAGTCCCTATTTAGATGATATTCAGGTCTGTGCTTAAGCTTTAGGGTTATTTCCTCTCTCTGGATGTCCTATTTCTTAGGAATTCCTCAATCTAGCTCTCCTTTCAATAGCACCAAATGAGGCTGTAATTTAACCATTTCCCAAATCCAGTGCTTCTTCCTGAACTAGGAACGCATTTTGAAAGTTTGCAAATAGAATTGTTTATATCACACATGCTATTTAAAGTTAGTTTGTATTTTTAAACTGCATTCTATTTATAAAAATTTTATGTGGTCTTGCTTATCAAATAACTGATAATCTGGGGCAAGATTTTAAAATGTCTTCCTTTCAGATAATTCTAATAGTTGCCATGTTTCTCCATCATTTTCACTGCACAAATCAAACTTCGGTGAAGCTAATGGCTGTTTTATGATAGTCTCATTAATGATGTTGATATAAGAACTGTGAGAAATGTTAAAAATAAGTTTTTTTTACACAGAGTGATTTTGTTCTATGTTAATTTCCTACCCCCTTAAAGTTTTGCAGCATTCAATTAAAAATCACATAAAAATGTCCCAGCCTCTTCAAATTTTACAGCATTAAATTAAAATCCCATAAGCAGCCTCCATCCATATAGTCGCCCCATTACTTTAAATTAAAAGAAAAAAAATCACTAGGAAACCAAGGTCTTATACAGTAAAAGCATTCCAATCAGCCACACAAGGCATTTATTGTGGGACAATGTCCATGAATAGTTAAAGACCCACTTAAATATATGAATATCTGTTTTCATTATTGATGCATATCCTAGGCGTGAAGAAGGCCTTCATTCATTCTGAAACCTGGCGACCTGGAAGTAGGCAGGCACAGGATATCCCGCGTGTATATTCACTTCCTCTTCTGCATAAGTCTGCCTTCCCTGTAGTCCAAGGTTTTGTGATTTCACTCCCCCCTCCCATCCTGTTCTCTGCTGTGGCTACTTCAAGTCATGTTTGTCTCCCATTACTTGTTCCAAAATTACTCTAAAGTGCTTTCAAATATGTTACTGTACTAGGAAAAGAGAATTGAAAATCCTAACATCCTGCCAGGGAATGTCCAGTCTCTTTGCCAACAAGGCCGTGTGTTGATTACTTACTAATTGACCAATCGTGTTACTGATGAAGTGTTCAAAGCAGTTGAGGAATTCCTTCCAAAAAGCTGCATGGACATTCTGGAACAACCATTCAGTGATGGTGCGGGAAGAAAATAGGTTAAAGGGGGAAACAGTAAAGAACTTGGCAATGCTTTCGTATCACTCACACAGCACCCCTTGATTTCACAACAATGATAAGATGCAATTACATGCAATGATACCTGAACCAAGTACAGTACATTGATCTGCACTGGACTACCTTTTCCTAAGTCTACACCCAACCCCACAGGGGCAAGGTGTGTCCCACTTCCTGTCATATGGCCACATGCTATTCAGAAAGAGTTTCTTTCTGTTCATCTCACCCTGAAACAAAATCATCCAGGGCTCTGTCAAAGGGCACCTGCTGCTTTTTGATGTAGATCATGGGCATGGGCCCCAACCCCACACTCCTCTCCCATGCTCTTCCTCCACCTCAGGCAATGAACAGGACATGTGAGATCATTTCCAAAGAGGAACTCTGGTCTACCGGAAAAAAAGGCAGGACTGTAGACAGGAGTCCTAGCTTCTAGCCCAGGACTTCTGCCCTTAGTCAATGCACATGAACTTTCTAGATCTAGTTTCCTCATTTGTAAAATGTAGGGACAACTCTGTACAACGCCAAGCTGCTTTGCAGCTGTACAACTCTCTTCTACATACAGTGGGTAACGTACAGGTTTCTAGGAGCATCCTTTGCAGACTGATCCAGCCCAGAGTACAGGTCTAACCCTTGACCACCCCAGTTCATTCCCCACCAGGTCAAGAGACCCCACTTTGATCCCGGGGAAAGTCTCTTTCTTTCTCTCTAAATCCCAGTGTATAACTTCTCTGTCCTGACAGAAATAATCCTCTCCTCACAACTGAGTTTTAGATTGGCAGTATTCCCGGATGCTTTTTAGTATCTTACTTTCTCATTTTATTTTCTTTCTTTCTCAGAGTCTGTCAAGGAAGATGCCTCCAAGGTCATTTTCCTTAGACTATGGCTGTCCTGTCAGTCACTCTCCTCCCCACCCCCCCAGCCCACAATCTGTATCATATCCTGACACCTTCTAGTACCCATCCGTGTCGCCGGTCTCAACCTTCCCCACCATGTCTGCATTTTAAAACTCAGAACCTGTGAGTCTGTTACCTTCCATAGCAAAAGGTACTCTGCAGCTGTAATGAAGGATCTTGATATGGGGAGATGATTCTGGCTTATCTGGCTAGGCTTAATATAATCACAGGAGTCCTTATTGAAGGGACTCACAAGTCAAGGTCAGAAAAGGAAACATGCCCACGGCACAGAGGCCAGAGTGACACCACTGTTGGAAGGGGCCGCAAACCAACGAATGTAAGCAAGCAGTCTTTAAAAGGTGGAAAGGCTAAATTCTCCTCTGTAGTCTCCAGAAGGAAGGTCGCCTTGTCAACAACTTGGTATTAGGACTTTGAACTTCCAGAACTGTCAGAAAATACATTTGTGTTGTTTCAAGCCACTAAACTTGTAGAAAACTGTTATAGCAACAGCAAAGTAATACCCTCTCTCAGAGTGTTTTGGTACCATCATCCTCAGACTGTTTTAATCCCAATCATCTCTCTCTTTTCCACCCTTGCTCTTTTCTAGTGTTTACTGAGCATCTTCTACATGCCAGCTCTGTCATCAGAACTAAGAAAGAACACAGATTTGGTGTCTACAGTGATTAAACTGACATGAAATTTTGACCTGAAACCATCACGGTGAGACAGATCTTATTTTGAGGTGATGCGTAGGAAATGCCATACAGAGACATGAACTCCTAACATTTATTTTTAGAAGCTATCCCCTTTACCAGCAATAAAAGCCAGACATGATATGACGGCATATTTTTGCCCCATAAATAATCAAACTGAATTTTGTTTATTTCCATAGTTCTCTGAAACTGAGGTCTTAGGCTCAGAAACTGTGAGGAAATCTCCTAATGTTTGGCCACAATCGTAACCCACTAAGATATTATTTTAATTCTTTGTGAAAACAAAAATTTCACAGACGTTTAGTTCAAGTAGTAAAACTGCACAACACAGGGCAGAGGCAGCTGCAGTGAGTTAATAATGTACCTCCAATATTGGACACCTCATTACTCAGAGGATGGTAACATTCTAATTTCCACATCTTCTGATTAAACAAACAAGAGAACAAAACTTTCAGATAGGATAGATGTTCATTAGTAATGAGGAGAGAGTTCCAGGCAATAAAACTTACTTAGAAAAGCTGTAAAAAAACACTTAACCCAGAAGTAGTTTTTAAAAATTAAATATATCTGTTTATGTTGGTTTCAGTGTAGCCATGTCTAGGAGCAGTTGCACAAAACAAAGGCACTTAAGTTTCCATGGTCAACACAGGACTCTCTTCAAGTCACAGACAACCAGATACAGAAGTAATACCCAGCACAACCTCCCAAGGATGCCATAGCCCAGGTATTCTGCCACTGGCTGACACTGGGTCCCTCATTACCACAGAACCTGTCAGATCAGATCACAAGCCTCCACACCAAGCACTGCTGCTGTCCAACAGTCCATTTAAAAAGAAAATTACCTGAACACCACCCACCAACCAGGACTACTTCCCTGCCTCAGACCCTATTCCTAGACCTGACCTAACCCTAATGCCTGACCCTAGTCTTAGACTCTGACGTGGGACTCAAACTGTCTACCTCCTGACTACAAGCCTGCCTCACTATGTAACGGGAGACCTCCAACAGTCACTTTTAAAGTCCAATTTCACATGTCTTCTGCCCTGTCACTGATTTAGGCAAAAGAAGGTGCACTAAGATTTTCCTACATCCCTGGGGGACAATAGTCAGATACTCTTTTTTAGACCAGAGGTTTTTCAGGTCTAAGTCAAGCTGCCCAGGAACAGTACCAAATGAAAATAGAGAAAGCTGCCGTTCAATGCGAGCCAAAAACTAGGGTCAGGAAGGCGTCTGAAGCCTAGTGCACAATGACCACAGACTTAGATTCATGATTCCTTGTGGCTGCTGAAATTCATTCCAATGTCCAGAATAAACTGCTGAAGCAGCCTTTTACAAAAACCAGCCACAGCACTTTACCATCCTCAAGCATGTGGCCAGCCTGAACAGGTCTCCACACAGTGTGACTTATGTGGCACATGTCATGAGACTGTGCTAGCTGCATTCATGTATTCAGTCACATCACCAGTCCTGTGTTTCAGGGCAAACATGCCAACCTCACCTGTCTCTGAAGTGAGCAACTGTAATAGAGTTCTTGCTAGGCAAACAGGAAAGCTGTCCCCAACTTTCCCACTCATTAATGACAACAGAAAGTACACTGAGAAGACTTATTGCATTTCTTTTATTTTAAAAATTTTGCCAGAAAGTGTGTGAGCTTGCCAGAGACAGACAAAAAGGATAAAGCACCCATCAGTGAAGCATAGTCATGCTGCAATCTCTTCTCCATTTCTCTTGCCTTTTGAGATTTTGGACATGTACCCAACATGTTTTTCAAGCTACTGGGATTCGAACCATCTTTGACCATGTGGCATCTAGCTGCCTTAACCACTAGGCTACTGGTTGGCCCATCAGTGCATTTCAAAATATAATCCACATTCAGCTTTGTCCCTGTGAAAACAGACTGCAAGAAATACAAGAGAGCTTTGGCCAGCAGGTGGTATGGTGGCTTAGGCACTGGACTCCCACATGGTCAACCATGGCTTGAGTCCCAGACCTTTCAAGTTCTGGTGGCTTGAAACCCATGCCAGGCATGTATGCATGAATGTCCAAAATCCCAAGAGAGAAACAGAGGAAAAGAGATGTAGCATGGCTATCCCCACGAGGGATGATTTCTTACTTTCTTTCTGTCTCTATCTCTCCAGCAAGTGCACACAACCTATAGCAAAAATCTCTCTCTCAAAAAAGAAAGAATTACAACGGAACTTGGAAAAGTTCAAGAAAAATCTGTGTTATAAAAAATGCATATTTAAAAAAAGTTTCTGCACTAAAATAAACTTGTACTTGAGTCCCATATTTTCATAAACTTTTTGAAGTGGCATAATTAGGAAGTGAAACAAAGGGAATTAACACATCTTGAACACTAAATATATGTCAGACACTTTTCTGGATCTTTTACATAACAGACTTCATTCAATACTGATAAGCCTAAGAAGAGTGAATGCAAGAATTATTCTTTGCTATTCCATACAAAAGACAGTATATCCCACAAATAAAGCAAATGAGGCACATAGAAGACAGAAGTTAAACATGGGATTTTGCAAAAGTAGAAAGCAGAATACTACTGACTGCAGCTGGGCCCAGGCTTCTAGCCATCCCCACTGAAGCACTGACAGGTGAGTGAGTAGTCTATTAATAGTACTTCATCCCAGTTAGCCCTCAGATCACTACAACCCAGCTAGGCCCAGGCTTCTAGCCATCCCCACTGAAGCACTGACAGGTGAGTGAGTAGTCTATTAACTTCATCCCAGTTAGCCCTCAGATAACTACAACCCCAGACATAGACATCATCATAACCAGCTGAACCCATTCTGTTCCCAGAACTGTGAGACATAGTGCAATGATAGCTGTTTTAAATCCTAAATCTGGGTATTATTTGTTATACAGTAAAGATATAGTAACAAGGAGGACTAGGAGGAAGAAAGGGTACATCTATCATCATCTAAAATTTTGCTATGGGCTTCACCTTTCACATACATCATCTACTTTAATCTTCATAGCCATGATCTAAGATGGGCATGAAGACACCAGTTTTCAATGAGGTTGGGTGAAGTTTAAGACATTTAATATCAGGTAGATCAAAAATCAGGATTGGAAAACCAGCTTGTGATTTAGTGACTATAAAGCCCATTCTCTCAATAACTTAGTTCTGTATTTTATAAATTATATCACAGAATTACTGATCTCTGCTGAAGAGTTTAAGAATCAAGTTGAACAACAACAAAAAGTGTTACCAATTCATAAAATGCTTACCTTAAGTCATGCAAGTTGAAGAAGCAGTGTGTCATAGTGAATACAGCTTTCAACTAAAACAGCTTTCAGCTAGGAGCCAGGAAATGTGAATTTGATTCCTGACATAATCACTACTGTGTGAAACTAAGCGATTCAACTCCCTTGGAAAAAAAAGTTTTTATAAAAACTGAAAATAATAAAATGTCTTCTTATATTTTTGTGGTTGTTGTGGGATCAAAATAAAATATTGGCTATAAAGGATTTCTGCAAAACAAAATAAAAATAAAATTCTATACAAATGTGAAAAACTGTTGAACTAATTAGAGGTTTCACTACTACACAGTTATTACTGATGTTCTGAGTTCCAAGACTGCATGTTCCTGCCTCCTTTCCAAAAAAATGTTCACGTAAATAATGGGGTTTTGGAGGGGCTAAGATTTAAAAAAAAAATGATAAATGCTGACAAGTATGAGGTGAAAAGGGAACTCTCCTACACTGTTGGTGGGAATGCAAATTAATACAGCCACAATGGAGAACAGTATGGAGGTTCCTCAAAGACCCACAAATAGAATTATCATATGATCCAGCAATTCCACTGTGGGTATCTACCCAAAGGATAAGAATGCACATGCATGTTTATTGCAGCACTATTCACAATTGCTAAGACATGGAACCAACACAAATGTCCACGGACAGATGACTGGATTTTAAAAGTGTGGCACATATATACTATGGAATACTACTAGCTATAAACAACAGAACCCTGGATTTTGATAGGAAGTTGACAAACATGGAATATGTACTGCTAAGCAAAGCAAGCCAGACTATGAGAGACCTTGTATGTCCCCACTTAATATATATCAAATATCTACACTCTATGGTAGAAATTGAAAGGTTGGCATATATAAAAGCATAGAGAGGGACCAGAAGACGGCCTAATGGTTATGTTGCTGGACTCCCACATAGTCAAATGTGGTTCGAGTCCCAGATCCAGCAACTTAACACTCATGCCAAACATGAGTGGAGAATGAAGGAGAAGGGATTGTGGTATGGCCATCCCTCTCATGAGGTGATTTCCCGCTTTCTCTCTCCCTGTCTCTCTCTGTCTCTCCAGTGAGTACAATAAGCCCTATAGCAAAAATCTCTCAAAAAATTAAATAAATAAATAAAAGCATGGAGAACAATTAAAGCTATTAGAGAGTGTGTGGGAAGGAGAACAATTAAAGCTATTAGAGAGTGTGTGTTTGAGGAGGGATGGAAATGGAGAAGGGTAAGAAGGGAATCAGGGGAAAAAGAAAGAAGCAAAACATTTAAGAGACAGAAAAATAAAAAATTATCTGTGGATGATAACATCTTTAACTGGACTAATATGCAGTGTATTTATGCTGGGAAAATGCATACAGTGATTGAATGTATAAAATAAAACAAAAATACTGTTTGTTTCTAGAGCTTTGGGATACTTTTTTTTTTTTAAAGGAAAACAAACAAAAAAAACCTCTAATATATCACTTCTTCATTAACACTTTTGGAGCCAAAGTCAAGAAAAGCAGATACTTTTCCATTTCTAATGAGTTATCAGTTACATTTTCTCCCTTCCCATGGTTCACTAATTTGTTAGTTTTGTTCCTGGGGAGATAAAGCTATGAGTGACAGCTTTGGGGAATGTGTGTATGAACACGTGTGTCCTCACCTAGGCAACCCAAGGCTCCTGTGGTGACTGGGTACAAGGAATAAGGTACAACACAAATAACGGCTATGCAGACTGTCTGGCAAGCAGTCAGTCTATGGAGTTACCCATCCGTTTAAGTGGCATGAGACACAAGATTCCTCACATGGAGAAATTCTTTACCCCTTGGATGGGCAGTGGTAGCCAAAAGTATTGAAAAGGTTCTCTGCAGCCATTCCTTAGAATCTTATAGCAGCTTTTATTTTGTTTTAGAAATCACATGGTGTCACTCATTGAAAGTTCTCTCATTAGAAGTAAAATCTAGGCATGGAATACAATGTTAAATGTTTAAAGCTTAAATTACAGAATAAATTAATTTATTTTTATACATTCCATCACTGTATGTCATTATAACTTGTAAAATTAATTTCCCCAGCATGAATACTGCATATTAGTCCAATTAAAGATATCATCATACATGTTACCAACAGATAATTTTCCACTTTGGTGTCTCTTAAATATTTTGCTTCTTTCTTTTTCCCCTTGATTCCCTTTCTCTCATGCTTCTCCACTTCCCACCCTCCTCGCACACTGTCTTTAGTATCTGCAGTTGTTCTCCATACTTTCATATCTTCCAATCTTTCAGTTTCTGCCAGAGTGTAGTAAAACAAGAGTTTTATTAATGAGTGGATATTATGTGCCACCTGCTCAGGATGGAATGACAGATAGTTAAAACATGCTTTCTCTTTCTCTTTTCTTTTCTGTTTTGTTTGTTTCTTTTGGTAGAGAGTTTTTATTTATTTATTTATTTATTTTTCCTATAGTGTGTGCGTGCTTGCTGGAGATTCAGAGAGAAAGAGAGAGACAGAAAGCAAGAAATCACCCCGTTGGGGGGATGACCATGCCAAAACTCCTCCACTCTCCTCTTGGGATTTTGGGCATGCACACACATGCACCTGGTGAAAGTTTCAAGTTACCATGTCCGGGACTGAAACCACAGTCTACTATGTGGGAGTCCAGTGATATAACCGTTATGCCATCTGCTGGTCCCCAAGACATGCTTTTTCTTAAAGACTTAAATGATACTTTTCCAAAACCTCAAAGTCTGTATTTTTTTGTCTATTATATTTAATTAAATATTTTGATTCTTATTTCAATGTGAAAGAAACGATGGCTAAATTTAGACTAAGTAAGCAATCTGTTTAACATAATAATTAAAAAATTTAAGTAAACCAAGGATATATTCAGTTTTAAATATGGCAGTTTGGGGGTGATGGTACAAATCTCTATGCAAATATAACACGTATGTTACATGTATGCTTCCATTTGTGTGTGAGTCTCTGTTCACTGAACAAATAGGAATCTTACTCCATTCTTAACCTAGTTAGATAAAAATGAAAGCTATGAATAGGCACCTAGATTAAACCCGTCATTTTAATTAAGATCCCCATTAGAAAAACTGTGCCCTCAAAATATCCACGACTGTAAAGTGATTACAGCTGATTTGGCATGTTTGTTCAGTCTTCCTAAAATTCTATTATACTTCTTTTATTATGAACATTTATAGCATGCTGTTCATATTTGTATTTAATCAAGTGATATGTATAAAACTGAAAATTCTCTTAAATTCATATATAAAAGGGCAAGATCAATAGTCTCACAAACATATACAATGTGTGTTAAAAAAAAAGTTAGAGCCAGCTCTTTAGTGTAGTGGTAATGTGCACTGTTCATGAGAAGCCAGATCCCACAGGAGGACTGCAGGTCAGATCCCCAGAATGGTCAGCCCAAAATTGGTTGGCATGTGGTAGTGTCCAAGATCATCCTGGCTGGAGAACCAGGGGAAGGGGATCACTGCATAACGAGATTCTGTGGAGGATACTCGTGTGTGTGGGTTTCTCTCTCTCATGTGAATGCATGCTCTATCACAAATTTAAAAAATTAAATGTAAACGTCAAACATCTTGAGGGTATTATAACTATCTAATTAGAAAATAAATGTGGTCACATGAACTGGCAGAAGTATATAATTATCCCGCATTCATTGGTATTATTCTACAACTAATGAGAGAAAAACACATTCTGTAGTTCAAATAAAATGACAGTTTTCATTTTTATCTAACACATTAAAGTCCATCTACTGAACTTTGCCCGGGTACTGTCTCCTAAGCTGTGTCCTCATCACCTATGACTTCGTAGATTTGTGTAGCAACAGAAGGCCATTTAATCCTAGATAACCAAGTAATACTGATATCAAGACAACTAAGCTGAACACATCTAATAGTCCCCAGTATACTCCCGTCAGACATCAGTCTTTAAGACATGCGGGCACACACAATCACTACTCGCAAAAGGAAAGGAGGGATTTTGCAATTACACAGTGAATTTACCCAGTGTAGACCATCAAACAAAGAATTAGTCATCAACATGTACTTCTTCAGCCTGGTCAACACACTCAAAGACCTAGATGTGTCTGTGTAGCACAAGTTAATTTAAAATTAAGACACTAGTGGACAGAAATATGTCAAGAAAGGTCACAAAGAAAAACAATTCAGGGTTTTCAAGGCCATCAGAAGTACAAACAAGCAATTTAACAGTATAAGAAGGATTCAGATACTTTCTGGAATTGCAAACAAATAAAAAAGAAAAACATCTAGAAATAGTCACATGAATGACCACACCCACTTTGAATCATGTCAGTTCACAAAGACACGAACGAGTTGTAATAGATGCCAAGAATGAAGTAAGCACAGAGAGTAAATAAGTTATTAATTAAGCAGCTATGCATTTATATTCATAAATATATGTAAGAATACTGAGAAGCTTACGATAATTACCCTGAAGAACAATTCTTTAAAAGCAGCACAACTTTTCATTTTATATAACTGTTTTATTCTGTTGCTCAATTTGAGAGTGTAAAGACAATTTCTGAAAAACAGAAGTAACTATGAAAAAATTTATTGTTTTATATAATCTTACATGGACAACTGAAAGACAAGATGCATAACTTCATGCATATAGATAAAGCAGAATGTTAAGACTGGAACAAATGTACAAGCCAGTCCTTGAAATCAGACAAATAACAGAGCCCAACATTGACTGTGGAAATCAGCATCCCTAAGGATGAATAAACTCAAGTGATCTGGCAGCAACATCTGTGTGACCTTTATACTGTACCCACTGGCTTTTCTGCTAAAGCTCTTCGTGATATGGAAAACTAGCTAAGGTGTACTTTAGCCAGACAAAGAACAAGATTCCTAAAGTGGGGTATGGAATCTCCTTTCTGTATTGCTAACATTCCTTTGTAATATACAGGCCACTGTCCACTGCCGGGGGATGACTGTGTGGGCAGTATTTTGCCTGACACATTGCTCGATATAGCTGGGCAGTATTTTAAATGCATTATATTGAGAATGTGTTCCAGTACAGAGCACTCACCAAAAAAAGACCATAACTGCAAAGACATCTGTTTCATGGGGCTTGGCACACCCTTGGACTACCTCACTATTTTTGACCAGCACATAGAAGATAGCATAGTTCAGAAATATATACAGAGTTTTCTACATGGAGCTACTAATGCAAAATCATCTCCATCGTTTGATTCATTCTGATTTATTCTACCTTGGTAACTCTTTTTCATCTGGTCATTCACAAAAGATTGAGAGTTCTTGTGTTGTAAGTAATAGCTCATGAACTTGATCACTTCTTTCCTGTCCTTCTGCCACATTTCCCAATCCAGACCATTATCACATCTTGCTATACACAGCCAGAGTTCCCTAACCACTCCCTGTTCAGATTCACATTATACACTATTTTTAGATTCGTGTTCTCAACACCATCTACCTAAATCAACTCTGACTCAAAAATCATCAATGGCTTCCAACAGCACTTTCCCAGATAAGCTTGATAGACAACTACCCTTTCAAGGCAATCCATTAAAAATGGATCTAGTGACCCGAACTATTTTGGAAAACTCTTAGAGTTTAATAGTGCAGATTAGCAAATTAAAGCTTCTGACAAATTCTGCAGGAGAAAACCTTGTATCAACTTCCTCTCAGCTTTTCTCACTCTTTCAACATAGGAACTTGTTTCGATTGACACTCTTACAACATCTAGGAGAGGTGGAGCTACTACTTGGGAATGCTGACCCAAGAATATAGTCCAGGTAGCTAGTGTGCGTGTGTGTGCAATGACCAATACTAATGGGTTTGTTACTTCTCCTTGCGCTCCCACCTGCTCTTCCAGGGCTGTTCAAGTCCTCTGCTGACTAGATGGCGCTCTGCCTCTGTCCTCAAGTCTAAGTCCCACTGCAGCCAGGTCATTTTTTTTTCCTCAGGGAGGCCAATTCCAACTACATTAGCCTAGTTCACAACTTCATCTTCGAACCTCCTGTTGTACCAGCTCTGTTTTTCCATTTCACCAGTTACACCTCAAGTGTTTTGATATAGCTAAACTGTAAGCTCTTGTGGGGGCATTTGTATCTTAGAATTTTATAGCTAATGTAACGTTCATAAATAATTTCTATGAATTAATTCACCTTATTTGTGTTAATAGAGGAGGGCGATGTGTTAAGAAAAAGATGCTCAGAGTAATCTCATGTCACATCAAAAAGTAAGTGTGTTTATGTGTGCATAGGTATGTGTGTGTGTGAAATGATACAAATTACATTTTTAAAAATGCTGGTAACTTAAACCTCACATAATGAATCCGAAAAATGACTGATGACCTTGTGGTCCTTATACTAAGGGAGGTGATTGTGATATTCTTCCCTCAAGGCATTTGCCATGAAAATGAACAAAGAACTGAGAAAGGTAAGAGAATAAATTCCTCACTGGCTGGTTATTAAAGCCCAATCTTTTCTCTCTCATTTCTACACACTGTGAACAGTGCATGGGGAGGGAGGGTGTCCAAAAATTGTAGAACCCAAATGCAATCCTAATATTGTAGTTACGTTTGAGAAATCACATTCGAGATTTCTAGACAACCCATTCAAAGCACCAGCGAAGTTCACCTGAGGGAGGCTTACCTAGTAGGATAGCTTTCTCCACTGTAACCCGTAGTACTGTTCGACCAGCACCAGAATGACATTTAATTTTACCTTATCACATATCTCTACAATGGAGAAAATGATATCCAATAGATATTAAGATTGCTGTCTTGGAAAAGATTCAAAGATATAGTGGCATGTGTCTGACACACACCAGTGCTTAGTAAGTGATAGGTATACATTGCATTGTCAGAAAAGTCATGATGCATTTTTGCATAGAAAAACAGAAAAATACGTCACAAATTCTGATGACCCAATATATTATTACGACATTCTCTATAATTATATTGCTGTTATTATTTCTAACTACATCAAGTCCTCCCCTCTTCCAGTTTTTTAAAGTTTATTCTTCCATGAATAAGACAAAGAGACAGGCACCCCAAAGAGGGTCCTCACACCGTGATCTATCCCCAGTCTTAGTTAGCCCCAAATTAGTGTCCAGTATAGTCAGGGAGGTCTCTGGACACACACTCGGAACACTTCCATGTTATGTGGTCAGCCTTTAGGATACTGAATTACCACTGCACCACCGTTCAGCACTCCCTCTTTCACTTGAAAGGTGAGAACAAGATTGCTTTTCACTTCGCATCCTTTGCAGACCAGCAAAGTGACTTTCACAGGCACTTGATGAACTGAATGTTCACTGAAACTCTCTAGACTTATCCTATAAACTGAACTGGTTTGTTTTCAACTGACCTGTTTGCATCTCGAGGCAAGAGCAGCCCTCATCTCCCCTCTTACCTATGGAGGGGATGTGCCCCCTTCTAGAAGCAGCTGTTACTGCTTTAAGCTACAACTTCCCCATAATCATTGTTGTCTGTGGGGTTCTGGGAGGAGGCTCAGAGATGAGGTTAATGTGGAAAATGCAATTTTATCCAATCCTTAAATGATATGGGATTAATATTGAAAGACCATAACATCTGTTGATTTTCTTGTGTGTTAGGCACTGTTCTAAACCTTTGCTGTGTTAGATTTTACTTTACTATCTTTGAAATGAACAGAACTTTTATTGCTTTATAAATGAGGAAAGCAAATTAGATTAATAACCTTGTCCCTAACCACATTAATAGTAAATAATAAAATCAGGCTATGTGTAAGGCCTACATGACTCCTAAGTTTAAATGTGTAAGCACTGAACCACCTACTACATGAGTTCCCAAAACTTCCATCCGTTTAGAGGCCAAAGTTTAGCCTACAGCAGTAAAGGCTATGATTTACATTCAACACCTCCCAACACAATATAAAATGATTAACTTCTCTCCTTTCCTGGAAACCCTTGCCATTTACCCAGCACCTGAGACTCTAGGTGCTGGCATCCTCAAAAGAACATTACAGGTGACATCCACGTCAACTGATATGAAGCAGCTATATTCTCTGCGATAAGTAACAAATTCACAGGCGCTATATATTCAATTACTTGCCACCTACTATCTGAGCTGAAGAGAGAGTTTATTAGGCGCAAGAGAGTGGAAAAGTGTAATATCCAGGAAGCAGCCCCAATCAGAGGAGCGGCCCTCTGCAGCAGTACTGTACTACTGTATTCACCACAGCAAGAAACTCTCCAGCACCCAAAGTGTGCTTCCCTTTAGCCTATCCATAGGTACTACCAAAGGACAAAAATATCAGCTATTTAAAAGGAACAAGATCATCAGCTATGCATGAAATAGAATGACTACACATTAAAAGGAGGCTTGTTTTCTGTAGATGCCCCTTAGCATATATTCACTGGATGAAAGAAAGAATAACAGGGCCCCCAATAATAAACACCGAATGTCTGGACTTTCACAGAAACTGAAAGATCGGAAGGTATAAAAGGATGAAGCAACTGTGGATACTAGAGACAGTGAGGGAGGAGGGTGGGCAATGGGGGAAGAAGGGAGGGAACCAAGGGTAAATTTAAAAAAGAAAAAAACATTTAAGAGACACAAAAGTGTAAAATTATGTGCTTAGGATGGTGTGTATGGTAATATCTTCGACTGGACTAATACGCAGGGTATTTATGCACGTGTCTCCCTCCAAGTTTCTCCCGTTAAATAGAAATGGCAGAGAAGAACAAGTGGACATCAAAATGTTCATAGGAAAAATGGATTCAAAGTACAACTTCATATTGGTATGAACAAGTTTTGAAATCCAGGCCTAGTGTTGTCCTAACAGGAACTTGCCACGAACTTTCTGAAGAACCCTTTGCATGACTAAGGTTTACTCAATCCCACCTCCTTTATATTTCATTTTAAAACCTGAAGCTGCGAATGTCTCCTGTTAAAAGAGGGCTCAGCAGCCCCACGATGTCCAACCTCCACTTCTCATATACCAGTATGTATAGATTATTATGTGCTTCGTATTGAAATACAGCCAAGGTGGAAACACAGGTTAGCTCTAAACTAAAATACTATAACATCTAGGAATGAAAATAATACCTAGGATTGCCAGACACAGAGTAATAGGCTTGAGTAAACTCTAGCAAAAAGCCCACATCTAAAAGTCGCCACCCAAAGCCACACAGTATTAAACAATAATAAGCTCTCTTGGCCTCCAGTCTTCCTTGTAACAGACCTTGCCCTGTGATTACTGCCTTGGCTTATCTGTTTTCTAGTTATACCCAAAGTCAGCCTCTAGCCATAATAACCTATGATTTACTACCTTGCTTGCTAAACTTTACATACAACTTTGTAAACTGTTACACAATAAGGGTGGGGGTAGATCACAGCATGAAGATCTTGATGGAGGTCTCTCTCAGAAGGAATACAATTTTTTTTTTTTTAAAGGTTTGGGGACCAGATGATAGTGTACTGGTTAAGGCATAGAAATCACATGGCTGTTTGGTTCTAGTCCCCCTGATGTCTGTGCGTGCTTGTCTTGAATTCCAAGAGGGAAAAATGGATTTCAGAAGGGATTACAGTATGAACATTCCCCCATGGGGGTTGCTTTCTCACCACCAGCATTCCCCTCTAACCCACCCCACCCCTCCACCACCACCTTCATCTGTCTCTCTGGCAAGCACATGTGTCCTCCAGCAAAATTTAAACAAATAACTTCTGGGAATAGACCCCTTACTGGCAACCAATATTTACAGCTAATAAATAGCTTTAACTATGAGCTGACATTTTAGAAATTATTTTTAAAAGTTATGAATGACATTCACAAGAAGTCAGAAGCTCTGTCTTCCATGTTGGAAGGACCAAGAAAATTTATACAAAGACATCCTGTACATCTTTCCTATAAATTGTATTTAAAAACATGAGAGAGTGAAAATGCCATTTTTCAGTGTGAGATATGCCTGGTTTTCAAATGGGTAGAAATGATCAAAACTTTGATTGTCTTCATTATGGCTCAGATAAGGCGCACACACTCATTTTTTTTTATGCTGTAAGAAGAGAAAATTGCTTCATTTCTCAAGTAAATATATGCTAGAAACTTGCGGCTATCTCAAGAATGCTTTGTAGCTAAAGAAAGTAACATCATTGCCTACTCATTTTGCTTAATTTGCTAGTCTCCCAGCAACATTATACTAACACTTTCATCCCATTTTAGATCCCAGGATAAGGCAAGAGTCCAGCGCCCTGGAAAGCCTCCACCTCCAGCAGCCAGCAGTTCACTGGGCCACCAAGGTCACCCCTAGAGCTTCTTCCTAGAATGACTTCCTGCTCAGCTACATGTTACATGCATTTCAATTATCTTTTCCAAGTTGCATTCCAGTAACTCAGCTTCCTAAGCTTCTTCTGAATTGTTTATTCTGTGTTCTAAAGCTTCATCAGCTGTTGGGATGATTTGCAAGATTCCCTTTCTTTTTAGTTAAGCAGGATTGGTGAGCATTACTGAGCCTTTTGGTGGAATCCCTGCTAACTTTTGGTCGAATCACTGCTATTTAAAATTCCTGCTGCTGGGATTAAAGCAGATAATGCCTGTGAAAGCCTTTTGTAAACTGTGAAGTCCTTGTCAAATGTAGTGTGCTGTTACAATATGAACCATCATAGCAATAACCACAATCCAGCTGTAGTGTGGACTTTAAAACGCTGATATCCATTTGGTCCTTATCTTTGCTCCGTTCCCACTCTAGGGCCTACAATGGCACCATATGGGAGCCTCTCAAGTGAGTTCTCTTTGAGGAATAAATGAATGACTCCAAAAACATCACATGGCTTCCCAAAGTAATATCCACAGGCGAAAAGGAGTGGAAGTACAATTTGGATAATAAAAACACTCTGCCAAAAACACTGGGGTGCTGAGAGGAAACTGCAAAACGAAAAGTGCTTCTAAAGATAATTTCTTTAATAATGAAATCTGGTCCTTTGCAGTCAGTCCTGGGGAGCGGGAGAAGAGGGGACAAAGAGAATAGACGGGAGCAGGAACTCACATTAGTCCAGCAAATCTGTTTTAACCTATCTTCTCTTTAGAGAAGGAGGCTGCCATCCCAGAAAAGTCATGGGTGCTGCAGTCAGGGAGGGGTTAAAATGAAAAACGCAAAACAGATCAGGGTTACTCCAGTAAAGAGCTTTACAAGTGCAGGCTTTTGACCTAGACTTTCTAAGGGTGGAAATGACCAACTGCCTCAGGAGGGAGAAGGCGTGGAGCAGGAAAGAGGAGTGACTTAGGGACGGGGTATTGATATGAAACGATTCACTTCTCGAAAATACTTTCTGGAGCATTTGCAGTAAGAATTCTGGTCACTGCAGGGGCGGTCTAGTTTAGGCACCTATGTGTAGAGAGGGGCGTAACGAGAGGCGGGGTAAAAATAGAATATAAAGGAAGAGGGGAGCATTGGACTCCGCAGACCTTTCCAGAGCAGCCGCTAGTATGAGAAAGCAAACTGGCTTTGCTCTGCAGCTCCATATTTAACCCTAGGAGATGAGGATACCTTGAAGACCCTTTTTTGGGAAGGGACAGAGTGGGATGGGGCTGGACGAGAAAAGGATGAAGGCTGGCCTCCGGGGGGGGTGTGCTTGGCTCAGTAGCCAGGAGCACCCAAGCACCAGCACCAGCTCTGCTCCTTTTAGAAAATATCGTATTTCTGCCCATCAATCAGCATTAAGCCGCTTGGGGGCTGAGCTTTCGGTATAGGCAGTTGCCAGTAGCAACAGGACACACGCTCCTGGTGAGCTGGGAGGGGCAGTGTAGTGAGGGAGGGCTGCCGCCTGGGCAAGAGTCTCTGAGCTGGGCAGACAAGGTCAGGGACAACCAAGCACGAGGGGCGGTGGGGGCGTGGAGCAGCAGGGGTCTTG